>NC_142087.1:39188174-39498299 GCF_054644295.1 Miniopterus natalensis | reverse complement strand
GGAATCCCACCAGCCCTTCGCCTCTCGCTCAGAGCTGCTTTCGCTGCTCCAGACTGGCTGCTGGCCAGGCGTGCCACCTGCTACATCTCGGGAATACTGGCACTTAACAACCCCCTCCCGACACGCGAAGATTTTACCCTAAAGACTGATGCCTACCGTGGGAATTTCAGGCATCGTGGCGAAATTGCACAGGGAGCTCCTTGGGCTGGCAGACCTCTTGGACTCTTCCAGTCGCTGCTGGTGTTGCTTTCCCTTGGAAAACCCTTACTTGCTTTGCAGCTGTTAGACTTGAATGAGACACCATATATTTGGGCCTTCAGGGTCCTAGCATGCACACTCAGTTTTCCTTGGTTAGTTGATAAGAAGGCCCAGTGCTGTTTATTTGCCTTTATCCTATATCAGGTATACATTTTCCATCCTCAAAAACACTCATTCAAAGCAGTGATGTGTTGGAGCCGGCTCCTGCCAGCTCACGAGAGCCCAGTTTGTGCATCTCGCCCCAGTTCAGCTACTCCACACCGGTGTTGAAATTGGACACGGAGAAAATGTTTATATCATGGAACTTGATACTTGGCAAATGTGAAAATTGGGGATTTTTTTTTTGTCTTAGAGAGCCTGTTTCTAGCACATGTTTGGTCCCAAGTATGCATTTTTCTATCATAGCAGGAGACTGTTTGTTTTGTAAACTATTACCAATCTGTGCTTGCTATATGTAAGAACACAATGGATGTTTGTAAAGGAATGAATGAACAAATGAAATCCTTTTCAGAGATATACAGTGCTCCAGATAGTTTTTGAGACTCAAACTAGGCATTAAAATGATGCTAATTTCAGACTCTCCATCCCTTTTTAGCTTTGCCTTATATTTGTCTTGGTCTCTAAATGCCAGTTTGGGATGTAGGAGCTCTTTTCTCCTAGTGTCCCCTTTTCAGGCCAGAGAAAAATCGAATGCTCCCTCTGCTAAACTGAGGAGGTCTGATGTAATTGTCATGAAAGGAAATTTTGAGTTTACGGTATGGTATAAAGGAAGCCATTTTTATATATTACAGGTTATTTTTATTTTTAAAAGCAGAATCAAATTCCAACTAGAAGAGCTACAGTGTCTGACACAGTCTCATTAATATTCCACCTCTCTGATCACTGGTTTGAGAAGTTTTGAGTTGCTTTTAAAATTGATGTTCAAATTTAATATGATTTTGCTTTGCATCTTGTTCCAGTAAAAGTCTTATATTGGTTTGCTCATAGGGCACCAAGAAAAGAAGCAATTTTTTCTCTGGAAAATCCTGTGAATATTTATATGGTGGCTCTCAGCTGGAGGGAATTTAAGACGCTTAGAAGAATTCCCAAAATTTGTGAAGTAGGGAGCCATTGGACTACCATGAACAGGAACTGTCCAGTTTGAACTTGTGTGATACTATTCTGTTAGGCCTGGGCCCACGCAGCCTTTTGAATGTCCCTGAAGTAACTTGACATGGCAGAGTCTACTTAAAATACTCTATTCGAGAATATCTGTACTAGTTCGGTATGTCTATTTAAAAAGGCAGAGAGATTGGTGTTGGCTTTTCATAAATACTTGTCAAAATCAGCAAAAAAATTATAGACCAGATACAGTCTCTCTTGTAACTTAACCTCAATATTCCATTGTTCTTGGTTGACTCTTACAAAGAGAATATTGATCAAAGGAAGCTGGAAACAAAAGTTTGCATACTATATTACTTCATTTATATAAAGTTCAGACACAGGCAGAACTAGTGTCTGGTGTTAGCAGTCTACGTCATGGTTACCCTTTGGGGGATGGTGACAGCAGTGACGTCTGGAGTGCTGGTAATGATCTATCTTCTGTTGCACAGTTGTGTTCACTTTGTAAAAACATATCAAAATGGGTGCTTATGATTTGGGCACATTTCTGTATGTAACTGATATTTCAAGACAGTTTCCTTTTTAAAAATTGCCTATTCCCTGATTCTCTTCGAGATTTTAAAGAATTTCAGAGTGAATGGTAAGAGTGTCTTCCAAGAGGATGTTAGTTAAATGAGGCTGATGACTGAACAGTAAATAGGATCCCTACATAGAAAAAGGTGGTCTTACCAGATGAACTCCTTCATTTAACTCAATGAAAGAAAAACTGGTACTTCGTGTGGGTCGGCATTGTATTCAAGCGACAATTTCAAGTTCCCCCAGGCAAGCAGCTGTTTGTGATTGAGAATCAAACGTGGTCTTCCAGCTCTTTGAAACGTGGTTGGAAAATAGGAAGGACTTTGGGGGTCACAGATAGCTCTGCAAAGGCTTCCAAAAATCCTCTTCTGGTGTCTTTTCAGCCCACCCCAAAATCTGCCTGGGAAAGCTGAGCTAATTAGGAGCGGCCAGCTAGCATTTAGTCAATAAATAGCTTGGCTCAGCAGACAGTTAATGCAATGCCAGATCAATAGTAACTCTGAAAATTATTTCTTCGCTTCCTTCTATGGAAGTAGAAGTCCGTGAAGGACAGAATGTCAGCCTTCAGTCAGGAGGCATGGAGCTTTTCTTTGTTCTGACCCGAGATTGAGAGGGAGCAAATGTAAACAGTTCCAAGCTCCTTATTGATGTGAGGTCAGATTTGCCTTTTGAAATGGAATAGGGTCTAAGAAGATTTTACAAAAAAGGCCCAGTCTTCTCAACCCAAGTGCTTTCTTTTTCTGGAGAGAGACATTAGAAATGGGAGCCACGCTGTCACTTAGAGCGACTAGCAGAAACTACAGCTTGTAGGAGATGATTGGTAGTTATCTTTCATAATCTTACACAATAAAGAACAAATTAAAAGACTACTGAGAGATAGGAGACATTTTGGAGGAAAGATTTAAAAATTTTTCTTTATGAGACCTTCGAATAATTCATATGGAAGGCCATTTGGTTTCAAGTTTATGGCTCTATTAGAGTGATAACGAAGCTCCTTTCAGTATCGTGTGATCTAAGGCTTCACAGTGCCAGGGTTCACAGTGACCTGATTGCAAGGGCTTTCAGCCTTGGGAAAGCAATGATGCAAATACCAAATGGGAAGCAATATACTTCCTAAAACCAATAACCCCTCCAGCCAGTTAAAAAGTCCAGATGGAAATGTGATGGCTATCTTGATTTTTGAGAAGTGAGGGCAACGTAAAGCAAAATTATAGACTTTCAGAGTTCTTGCATTTCTGTGATTAACTTCAAACTGATAACTGAAGTAGATTTTTTTTGGTTTGAGAACTCCTGCTCTGAATGTCAGATGTAGAAAGACGTCCATACCTCAGGAGCAGTTCATGCTCTACTTATTTCCTTGGAACCTCCCACCTCCTGGCAGCACATTTCCCTAGGGGTAAGCAATCTGGAACCAGAGAGTGATTTTTTTTTTCTTTTCTTTCTTTCTTTTTTTTTAGGAAAATAAAAAGACCACAGAATTCCTTTATCTCTGAAGATAAAAGTGAATTCAATGGCAATGTCATTAATTCAAGGAAAATAAAAGGACAGATCTGTTATTTCATCCAAATTTCCCATGCATGCTTGCCCCCCCCCCCCCCCCCCAGTCTTTTGTTCTCACATTCTCTCTGGACAGTCATAATGGAATTTTGGCTCACTTGCACTGGATTCTCAGCATTTACCATTTGTTTGTTTTTCCCAAATTACTAAAAACAGTGTAATGGTATATTCCACCATAAGGATGGGCTTTTGTGTTGATTGACGAGTTTTCAGATATGTGCAGTCACGTGAACAACTGACTCTATGCCATTGTCAGGGTCACAGATGTCCACGGAAGCAAGGCCTCCTGTACGAGGCTCACACTCAAACTTCACTGTTGGTTTTCATTTTCCATGAAAATGCCTTTGACAGTTTCTTCCTGTCCTTTTCTCTGTACTGCATACATATCTTGATGATAGCAAGGATTGATTATGTTTCTGTGCACACACTTTTTTCTCTGCCCCAACCACTCTCTCTCACACTTCCCCTAGCTAGTTCTTTTTTAATTCGGGATCTCAGCTTAAATATCACCCATTTTGAAGCCCGTCTTCATCTCTCTATGTGCAGTTGATGTCAAAGAATCCTGTTATCTTATGAAACTCTCCCTCAGATTTCCCTTCACAGTGCTAATTCTCCTGCTTGCCTTTGTATTTAATTGTGCTTGTCTATTTCCCTCACTAGCATGTAAGGACCCCGAAGTCTCAGACTCCGCCTGTTTGTTCACCACCCTTTCCCAGGGCCTGGCGTGGTGCCTGCCATGTGGCTGACACTTGGGAAAGATTTGCAGACATTTACTTTTCCTCTGCCCCGAGATGAAGGTGCACTTCCAGTACAAACCAGTACCATCTATATGAGAAACAGTTATAAGTTGGCCAACAATTATTTGACAGACTTTACCTGCTCTTTTTGAAATATTTTTTCATATGGGTAAAATCAACTTTAATAATTTCTTAAGGTGACTGAATATGAACCTAAACCAAAGGTACCAAAACTTACTTCGAGTTATATCTTTCAGGTGGGGCTAATTCTGTTATAAATTCTCTGTTTATTCTACTGTGATTAAAATTGGGTTTTAAAGTCATGAACTAATAATTTCTGATAGATTAAGCAAAATTAATGAAATTTTTATCACTTATATCCCTCCTGTTAACCGGGCTGGCCAGACAAGAGTAAGACAGTTATCTTCCCTTCTGCACCAAATTTCCTTTTTTCTATCCTCAGTAGCTCCCGTTTCCACATCCCTCGGGCGCCCAGACCTGTTTTGATATTCTCCGTCTCTCCGGGCAAACGTTGGTCCCTGAATCCTTAATTCACGCCACAGAATCCATAACTTGTTTAAAACCATTATCCCTTCTAAGGATGCTTATAATATTAAAATGGAGATGACATAATGCATTACATAGTCCGGCCACCTTGATTTTGCCCTCATTTGCATTGCAACATACAAATTGATGACATCACCTCGCGCAGCGTCTTCTCCTTGCGGGCCCCTCGGCCCTGCAGAGCAGGGCCTTGGCACCTGTCTGCCCACCGTGCTGCCCAACGCTCTCCCGTCCTGGGCCAAGCTCACGCTTGCGTCTCCTTTCCTGTGGCACACTCGTGCATGCTTGCTGCCTCCTCGAGTCACTCCTGTTTTCATTGTGATGTCTCCTTGGACAGTGAGCAGATTTTCATCTTGCCACCTGAATCGCTAGCCCAGCCCAGGCAGGCCCTGGCCGAGGGTATGTTCAAAATCAACAAAGTCAGTGGAGGAAGCTGAAGAGCTAGAGTGCTACAGGTAGAATTTCAGGGATCAACCAGCAGAGAAATATTACTTAAGGACTGAGGCATTGTTTCCCCCAAAACTGTACCTCCCAAGCAGCTTTGTACTCTGCTTACGCTTTTTATCACCAAAAAGAACTGTCCTGTGCCCTGGCAGGTGTGGTTCAGTTGGTTGGGCATCATCCTGTGCACCAAAAGGTTGCCAGTTTGATTCCCAGACAGGGCACATGCCCAGGTCGGAGGCTTGATCCCAGGTAAGGGTCGTGCAGGAGGCAGCCGATCAATGACTCTCTCTCACCATTGATGTTTCTCTCTCTCTCCCTCTCCCTCCCTCTCTCAAAATTAATAAAAAATATCTTTAAAAAAGAACTGTCCCTTGTTTGGATAGTTCTATTTGGTTATAAATGTCACATCAATAAGTGTATTTTTTATTATCTGCTATATACCCCCCTAAATAATATTGTACAGAGTTGGGATCTCTTTCGCGCCTGCCCCCAAGAAACTGCGCCTGACATCGTCACCACCCATGCTGCGCACTCGCTGCATGAAGGGGCCCGCCTGCCGGGGCTGCCTGCCTGCCTCCTGCCCCCTAACGCCCGCGAGCAGAGCTGACAACGGCGCTGGAAGCCTTCCCCTCCGTTGTCCTGCCTCCAGGTGCTTCCTATTGGACCTGCGTGAGCGGGCGGTGAACTGGGAGACGAGGGGATGGACGCCTGAAGCTTCGTCATATTTGCAGCCCGGCGGTCAGGAAACAGCGTGGTGGTCTGGGAAGGCGGAGAGTCAGGCGGTCAAAATGGCAGCCCTGCAGCCTTCCGTGATCCTGGGCACAGCAAGTAACCTTGCCTCTGCCTGGAGAATGGGCCTGACTAACTCACGGAGCTCATGCAGGAGACAGTGCGGTGCGTGTCAGTGGCCTGCTTCGTGTTGGGGGCTCTGCCATTGCTTATTTCCACCCCCTAAAGGAGACCCTTGGGTATCAGAAGCCATGAGGTCCTGGATTAGGATTTGTCCAGGTGCCAGGAGACACTTGGCAAGGACTGAACTTATTTTCTCTAAGTGCACCGCCCCCCCGAACTTTCTTTTTTTCCTTAACTGAGATAATAATACCCTTCCATAACTTGTCTCTATTCACAAAACCTCAAAATCCTCCTGGAAAACCTGTACCATAACCGCACCTACCTGCCAAGAGTGTGTAGTTTCTCCTTGCTACATCTAGAAGCTACCAAGTCTACTTCTAAGCTTTCTGAACTGTCAGGTTTCCACTGTATGCTCCTCGGGGCAAAAATGTAGCCTTTTGGTCTTATTGTTGTCATTCAGCTGAGCTTCCATTGTAAGGAAGCTTAGACATTTATGACACTTTATGAATAATAAACAGGGACTATAACCTTGCTGGAGCTGGCAACTTAATCAGTCCAGCTTGGATCGAGAGTGTGTGTGTGTGTGAGAGAGAGAGACAGAGACAGACAGAGACAGAGACAGACTGAGAGAAGGAGAGAGGCAGGGAGTGGGGACTAGCAAGTGAGTATATGTGTGAGAGTGTGTGAGCATGTGTATGTGAGTATGTGTGTGTGAGCATGTATGTGTGGGTGTGCATGGAGCCCTTAACAACGGCTCCAGGGGCCCAGCTATGTATTTTTAATTGAAAAGAATTCATCTCCTTTGGGTTCTCATAGAACAGGTCACCAAGTTCTTAAAAACCTATTTGACCCTGTGGAACTTGCAGTTCCTATTATCACTGTCATTTGTTCTGTGTTTAATCCTGTCTTTCTAGGTGAGAGAGTTTTGCCCTGACGCTGCTCATGCTCACTCCTCTCCCCACATTCTCATCAGAGGATTCAGCCAAATGTTTAATTACTAGTCCACAAGGTTCCACTTCTGGGGAAGCCTCACCAGCCCCTCTTCCTCCATGGCCCGTGGCTTTCAAAAGGGAGATAGGGGAGGATTTTGACACTGGGTTGTTGGAAAGTTACTCTGTGCCAGGCAGTATGGCCAGCACCAGGCCTCCATTATCTCATTAGTCCTCGCAGCAACACTCCTGGAAAGGTACAGCTGTTCTGCCCCTCTAAGGAGCAGGGAAGTAAGGCTCAGAGAGCTACAGAGCCGGCCCGGGGTACAAGACAAGCTGGAGCTGGGCAGACTCCAGCCACCATTGACTCAGACCCAGGTATTTATAGTCTGGAGTGAGCAGGAAGGGGAAGATCAGGACTCAGGTTGTAAGGAAACTCTGACAGCGTCCAGCCTTGCGTCACTGAGGAGGAAACGAAAGCCCGGACTGATGACTCTGCAAAGATGCGCATTTCTGAGGGCAGAGCCAGGATGACAAGGCAAGCGTCCAATCCCTCCGCCCCGTGCTTGCCACGGTTAAAACCCAGTGTGCTCACTCTTGGACTCTGTAGATTGGCTATGATCAATTACCTATGAAATGAGTCTACTGCTTTTGGTTTTTCTGCTGATCTTTGTCATAGTGACTCTGGAGTTCCACACTTCCCGTCAGGGGAGAAGAGGCCTTAGAATCATGAGAAACACACCAAACAGGATGCCTTGTTTTGATGTAGCAACCTGAGCAGAAAGCTCTAGATCACACGGCAAACTCCATTTTATGGAACATTTGTTTTCTTGTCTTGCACTCATAGAAGTTGTTTTCTTTGCAAAGGACACCCTAGGTTTAGTGAAGTATAGAAGAGATTAAATTTGTGGCACAAATAATAGTGACTGGTAGCAAAAACAATGAAATGGATTTCTTTAGCTTTAGCTTATCAAGAATAGAGAATGACAAGGAGGGCCACAGTCTCTAATCAGCTAATCGGAAGAGAATTATATGTTGGACACAACCTAATCCCTCCCTGTATGTTCACCTTCAACCTCTTGTAGCTTCAGGAAAGAAAAAATATATAAGAATCTCCACCTACCTGGCTAAGAGGCCTTTCATCACATTGGTTTCTGGTGGACTCTACTTGACTATAACAATGATAGCTTCTAGGCTGAAGGAAGCAAAAAACACTCCAAAAATAGGTCTCTCCTTCTTGCCAGTGGCCCAGTATTTAGAGCTGGTAAACCTACTGGGCACTGGATAGAAGGGAATGTCTTTATTCTTTATGTTTTATATTATAAACATATATTTAGTTACATTGTCATATTTTAAGAACCAAAAGGGAAACATAAAGGATGGTGCTCTTTTCCCACCAGCTGTCTTCTCCTTCCCTGCCAGCCTCTCCAAGTGCTTCTGGGATGATGTGGATAGCTGTTGACACAGTCAACATGGATTTCAGGCTGGGGTTACGGTGAGCAAGGCTCACGGCAACAGTTGGGGCTGCTTTGAGCAACAACATCAACAACTATAATCACTTCTCCAGTCCCCATTGTATGCAGTGCCATTGCTAGAAACTTTGTGCATTATGCAGTTAATAGTTATTTAAATAACACAGATAGAGAATTGTTCCTTCTCTTCTGACATGTTTGTTCAAGTGAAACAATCCTTTTTGAACATTTTAACTGTTTCTTCTGGCATATTTCTCCATTTTTCTAAAGTTTTCTGCTTATATTATGATTTTTTGACTTTTCAGTTTTATTTACAATATTGATTTTTACTGTGAAGAATAAAGGTTTAGCTCTCCCTCCCTCCCCCATCACTCCATGTACAGTTTCCTTCCCCCATTTTCTCCTGGCAGTTATATCACAGTTTTGTGTTAAATAAATATGCAATGCTTATATATATATATATATATATATAAGCATATAATAGTATATATATCTGAGCTATATAACATAACATAATGATTTTATTTATTTATTTTACAACTTTTTTCACCTCTGGAGTTAATACTACCATAATTTTGTTTGTTTACTTATTTTTCTATGACCTTATCACTAATTCATCTCCATCACAACTGTAGATGTTCTCTCAATATATTATAACGCATCAGACAACATGCTTCCTTTTTTCATTTGAAGATATTCCTGGTGAAGCCCACCACAGTGCTATAATCTGCACTGAACATCCCTACCCCTATGCACAACTGCCATCCTCAAACTTCTCTCGCCATCCTCCCTGATCTTTTCTCTTGTATTAAAGCCACTATTTTCATCTTCATTTTCTTTCCTTTCCCTACCTCCTGTTTTATGCTGCTATTGTTGAGATCATCCAGTGGCTTACTAAGAAAAAGCTTTTGTGAGGTATATTTTTGAGAACTTGAATGTCCAAAAATATTTTCATTCTATACCTGCATTTGATTGATAGTTGGAATATTAAAATTTATATTTGAGAAATCAAAATTTCTCTTAGAATTTTGAAAGCATTGATTCTTTCTTCTAATAACTGAGCATATTAATGAGAATTTTGTTGAAGTTTTCTTCTGATTGTTACATTATATCTGCTCCTTCCAAGTTTGTTCAGTTTTCATTTGCATAATTTTGTTTTTGTCTTTCACGTTAGTAGATGTACTTGACTTCTCTGTGCCTCATTTCCCCATCTGCATATGCGCCATCAAGTCTCGATGGTGCCTGGGCTGCAATTGGTGCTGTGGTCCAGCCAGCACGGCTGCTATGGAAATGGGCCTTTTTTCAACTTCTACATATATCTTTGGGCTTTGGGAAAGAGCGGGCTTATTTTCAAAATATCCAGCCTCTTTCCTGGCTTTTCCTGGGGCTTTGCTTGTGCTCCCACCCCCCTCATCAATCCCTTTCCTGGGTTTCCTGCCTTTATCCTATCCGACCTTTCCCCAGGTTTTCCCAGGCTAGGCCCCTCCCACTTTAGGGTCACCATTTGGGCTTCTGCTGCTCAAGCCTTTCAGCTCTGCTTCATCATTTGGCCTCTACTGCGCATGTGCTTATCCCCCGTTGCGTCATGCACTCAGTGAAAGGAATTTCCACTTACCTTTCCCCTCCCCCATTAATCCGGCAGAACATTGCTGGTTGCTTCAGGGGTGACTGAAAAGCCTCTTTCCTGCTTACTCAGGTAGTGAGAGTGACTGTGAAACTGTCCTTTCCTAGTTAATCGGGCCTATCAGATGTCTGGCTCCCTCTTTTTCATTAATATCTAGCTAACTTCCCGCTGTAACACAGGTTCCTACAACTTCTGAGGATTTCCGCAGGCCAGTGTAATGAGCGAACTGGCTCATTATTGATTTCCCCCCTCCAGGCTGAGTTTTCAGCCAGATATCTTTGTTCCATGAGCTTTCCAACTTCCAAATAATTTTAAAAACTGTACTCTGCTGTCACCTTTTTTCTTATAAGTTTACCACCTCTCCCATTTAAAAAATGTTCACTGTAATTATAATAGAATTTGAGGAAGAAGTGGACTTAATGTATATTTCAATGTGCCATGTTTAACTGGACTTATCCTCATTTGACTCAAAGAGTTAAAAACTTAAATAAGGCCAGTCTGGCATGGCTCAGAGTTGGGCTTCAGCCTATGATCCCCTAGATAGTGGTTCGATTCCAGGCAGGCCACGTACCCGGGTTGCGGTCTCGATCCCCAGTGGGGAGCATGCGAAAGGCAGCCTATCCATGGCTCTCATCATTGATGTTTCTCTCTCTCCTTCTCCCTTCCTCTCTCTGAAATCAATAAAGACATATTGAAAAACACTTCGGTAAGGCCATACAGCTCAATATGGCATGGCTGGAATTTCAATCCTCGAGGGAGAAGAGAAGAGGAAGTTAAAGGGAATCAGGGCTGATGTTGCTCATGGTATCTGGCTGGAGTGTGGGAAGATGAGATGGTGATGGTGTTGCTATGAAACGTAAAAAGAGGTGAGGGAGCAGCAGCGTTTAGTGTCCTTGGACAATAATTTTGCTTGACTTCTCCCTTCTTCCTTTCAGCTGTTTCTCTTTCCATCTTTTTTTTCTCTTCCATACCCTTCCCTCCATGAACATGCATGGAGGCTGCCATACGTTAGGATCAAGGCTAAATTCTGGAGACACAGTGGTTCATAAGACAGAGTTATGCTGCCTGTCTTTAGGGAGCTCACAATTTAATGGAATTAAACAGTACAGTACATCATGCTCAGAGTACAAAGGAGAGACATGGGCACTTAGCCTAATTTTGAGTGACAGAACAGTTGGCTCTTCCAACCACTAACACAGTCTCTTGTTTTTGACCCATTTGTATTTCATGTCAACATCATCTTTGTCTTCACAATCATCATTGTTAACATCATAACTAGTTACAGAAATTCTATTTGCCTGGCACCAGGGTAGATGTTGTATATAGCTTATTTAACTCAATTAAACAACAGTCCAGCAAAATAGTTATTATCAGCTTGAGAAAACTGACACTTAGAGAGATTAACTCACCCAAAGTCAACAGTAAGCAAGGCTTCCTGGTTTGCACCCTTCCTATGACTTTTTAGATGTTTCTTCTCTGGACCTCCCTAGCACCCAATGAAGGTCATTATCATTGTGCTTAGCCATCATAAACTTAAACATTTTACAATTTATATGTATTTCTGGATTGTGTGCTCCCAGGAACTATTTCTTATTTATCTCTATATGCCTAATGCCTAACTCAGTATCTGGCACAGGATTAAAATTCATTAAATAAATCATTGTTTACATAAGACAAAGTCAGGATTCAAATCCAGATTTTTCTAATTACAAAGCTCATGTCTTTCCATCGTGTGACATATTATCCTTCAATTCAGGCTTTCCCTCATTTGTGTTCCCTCTCTGCCTTATAAACAGAGGTTCGCCTTTTGCTCACTTTTACCTCTGCCCCATAAATGCTGAGTCCCTGCTGATAATCATCTTCCTCTCTCTGGGAAGCCTTGTGATTAAACCAAAAAGCATAGACACATTTTTTCAAAACCAAATAAATGCCTTTTGGGAAAATCCATCATTGCCTTCAAATGTAGTCACAGTACAAATGTAAGCATCAAAACAAACTTTTTGTTATAAATATTTACTACATTATGGACAGAGACTTAGGATTCCATCTGTTCTATGGGATTTTCATTTTAATAGAATCTTTTGAAACCAGATCCGCAAATCAGTGTTACTATTGGCCATGTGTGGAAATATCTTGCTTAAACAGAACCCTATGTTCAAATGGCATCTGTTCTCCATCTTTGGTTTGTCTTCTCAGAGCTGCAAAAGGCCACAAAGATAAGCAATGGTGGGAACCTGACTCATCAACAGTCAACCAAGAGATTATCTTTCCTGGAATACTCCTGACAGTTCTCAGGAGCTTGAAACCCAGGTGAGAACAGCAGATGAAACTGGTGCTAGTACAAAGGCACTGTTGCCCCCTCTAGTTCTTTGCCAAGTTCTTTTTTTTTGCCAGGTTTGTAAATGCTTTTGTATGGAGTCAGAGTAGAAGAGGAACAGACCTAGAGACTGAGGAACATAGAGGGGGCTGGGTTATATTCTGGCTGTGTGTTTGGAAACTGTGACCTTGGCAAGTTTGAAGCATCGGAATCCTAAATCTGTAAAATAAGACTAGCAGTGTTATAAAGACTAAATGAAAGAACACATGGAAAACATTAGCGCCCTTCAGGCAGATCATGATTGGGCAATGCCTCTTCATTACCTTTGAAAAGAGATAAAAAATTGCATGTAGAGATACCATGAACACCCCACCCCACTCCCCGATATCCTGATTCAATGTGAGGCCTGGGCACCTGTACACCTCAAAATGTCCCAGTGAATCTATCTGGAGAACCATCACTTTAAATGAGGTTGGAAATCAGTTTTCTCAGTTGAGATAAATGTTTTTGCTCCCAATCTGGAATTAAAATGGAGTATCAAGTTCAGGATGTAGCAAGCAATATCACTATTTATAAAGCTCTCTACAATAATTACATTTATTTTTTCTATATATCTGAGGACAAGTTTGGCTTTAGGAGCTGTACTTTCTCCTTGAGGACACAAAGGCAAAAAGATTAGCTCAGAATATCAATGGCAGCAACAGAACTGGAATCCAGAGCATTTATCATCCACAATAGCTGAACACTACAGTCCTTACTCAAGCAGAATGTCTACCGACAATCAGAATAATTGACTGCACTAAAAACTCTGTCAAATCAGCTCATAAATCGTTTTAATAGAATATTAAAAGTTGGCCACACTAAAAAGCAAATATCAATCTTATGATTTGTATTTAAGAATAAGCTGAAAATATCACTCGACCATTTATGGGAATTATTAAGGACTAGTTCTTCAACTTAGATTTCTAGTGGGAATAGAGTCAAACCCTATGTACACGGGAAAGAAAATTGTATCAAATACAGGTTTCTAGGTACAAAATAGGGAGATACTAACAAGAGATCTTGGGAAATTCCATGAGTTTTTATTCAAATGAAAAAGTTAGTCTGCTTTAGTAACTGACCCAGAAGCTCTTCTCCCAAGCTGCCAATTATATTCTGAACTCAATGAGAGCTTGGTATGTCATGTTTTGTTTCTAGAACTGCTTTATATAAAAAATCCAAATTAGACAAACAACAACAGGCCAGCTATCTTGACACTATCATCGGCTGGAAATTGTGTTTAAATGTAATTTTCTGCCTATTCTTCTGCCAAATAGATGAAAAGCATGAAGACAATGTACAACATCGTACAAAAATTATTCACTAAAAGTTATGAAGGGGCTACAAGAATCCAAATAATAAAGCTTTTCCTGTAACACAATTATCTTTCAAGGTTACTCTTGTACCATTCTTCTTAACGTCCATATAAAGGGATGAAGAGTCCGGTGATCACCACTCTAGGTGCTCCAGCTATCGGTTTTGCAGTGAAATATCATAAACTGTGTCATAATATAGAGGCATTTAATTAGAGTCATTTAACACATTGTAACTCACCAATGATTTTCGCATTCAGCACGTTTCAAACAGCTGAGCTTTAAAAATGTGGAGACTTGTTCACCACTAAATATCCTTGGGCTTGTGCAGCTGTGCAGCCCCTGAATATGGTTTGCATATGTAGCTTAATGACTCCTCAGAAACAAGATAGAATCAAAAGACACAGCAGCCAAGAAAAATACCCAGCCATGAAAGTGGGATCCTGCAATGGACCCTGGGTGAAAAAAAACTCAGAACAAGGCTGACGGAAAGCAGGCAGTGAGCCAAATGCGAAGTGGACCTCAGGCCTTGGGTGAATGTAGCCAGCCCTCTGACATCTTATCTTGAGTTCTTGGGGACTCTGTGTAAGCTGGGGAACTCAAGAAGTGTTTTATACACAGTGATCCCCCACCAGTCTCAAGCACAAATATGAATTGCATAGTGAGGCCACAAGAAGGCTCAAGCTGCCCAATTCTAGCATCTTCGGCATCTGTTCCCATGGCAACCCCCTCACCTCCAATCTGACATGAAATTCCCAGTGTCAAGGTTACTCCCCTAGCATCAGTAGGAGAGTGAAGGCCATGTCACCAGAAGGAAAATGTTACCTGAGAGGGACATAACCAGTCCCTGAATTTCCCTCTGTTTTTGTTCTTTTTATTTTTAACTATATTTCCACCCTTATCACAAAAACAAAACAAGTCTTCTTGACAATTTGGATAACAGATAAGCAAAAACAATTTAGAAATATTTAACAACAAAAAAGAAGATACGAGAAATCTCGTTAATTTCACAACCCAGATATAAGCTCTGTCAAGCCCCATGACCAATGTCCTCTCAGCCCTTATTCTTTGTAAGAA
This sequence comes from Miniopterus natalensis, assembly GCF_054644295.1. Lineage (NCBI taxonomy): Eukaryota > Metazoa > Chordata > Mammalia > Chiroptera > Miniopteridae > Miniopterus > Miniopterus natalensis. Next base: position 39,483,439 of record NC_142087.1, on the reverse strand, counting down.
CATCCTTCTACATATACTTTATGAATATCTGTCATCATTTCCTTAGAAGAGAACCCTATATGGAATTTCACTGTCTCAGATGCTATGCATGTTTTAAATCTTTTTGCTAAATAGTACAAAATTATCATCCAGAAAACTATTTTATATTTGCATCAGAAGAAAATGAGAGTTGCCATTTCCTAACACATTTGCTTACAGGGAATATTATATTTAACTTGCTAATTCAAAAGATGGAAGTCATTTCATTGTTGTTTAAATTCACATTACTTTAACATTCCCCTGGAATTTTCGCCTCCACTTTCTATTCCTGTGGGGTTGGTCCTCAGGAAGACTCACTGAAGATCCCCCTTTCTCTCAGGCTCACATTTTCAGAAAGGATGTTACTGCAGAATAAAATTGAAACAAGAGGAAATAATTACAGAAAGTTAAAATAGCATTAAAATACTTATATGTATGAAGACTAAACCGAGGATCTTAGAAATACTTAAGATCAGAAAAGAACTTTCCAAAAATCTGTATCCATCTTGCCTGGCTTGTTTCCTTCAAAGATAATATAATTGCTCAGAGAGAATTCATGGTGCTGGTCCACATTTCCCAAACTCTTAGAAGTGTGCCCTCTCAATTATGATGTTTCTCTATTTTCTGGGTCAAAATATTGAAAACTTGTTCTGATTAAGATGTGGGTCTTGATAGTTACACACATTATTAAAACTTTTAAATCACACTTGGTTCCATATTTATCAAATTGTCTCTATTTAAGAAGAATAAGTTTACAAGGAATTTTAAAGAAATTCCAGACACATGTCGAATGAAATCCCAGAAATTCTACGTATTGAAGGATAAGGTCAGAGTCAATATCAAAATATATGGCTTATTAAGTATGAGAGAGCTTTACTCTTAAGGCACATTCTTTATGGTCAAAGCAAACACTGATCTTATATAGGTTTGCGGAGGGTGGAGTCCAGGGATTGGTGGAATTTCACTAGTGGGAGTGTTTAAGGATTAGCTGACCTCTGTGTGGAAGCAAGGCTACTGGTGTGAGAATCTTGCTAATTAGTTGACTTTCAGACACATAGGGCTGTCACTGACTGGTTGGTTTTCAAATGTGTGGGGCTGTCACTAATTGGCTGACTTTCATAAGCATGTCTAAGGAAGGAGTTGTCCTTGATTGAATGGGTTATGGTGAGTGTTTGTTCATGGCTTCTAACAACAGCCAAAGAACAATCAGTGTTTTCCTTTGTTGAATTTGAAGGACAGAAACATTTTATTCTCACTTGGTTGCCTTATCTTTAAGATTCAAGCCTTTCTCACTAATAATAGGCAGTTCAGTAAAAATAGACAAACTGGAGACCCAACTGAATGACCAGAGTCTTTAAGTTCTGGTATTTGAGCTTCAACTACTTCTAGAGTATTTTGCAATAACCTTCAGATTAATGTCTTAGAATAGCATCAGAGTGATAAAATTATATATTTCTTTGGAATTATATGTTGACCTTTATTTTCTTACAGGGGGAAGAAACTGAAGCCCAGAGAGACATCCATAGAAAGGGACATACAGGGAGAGAAATCACTATTTTGAAATATAATATTATCTACTACATAATATATAGGTGTCTAATACTTTTGGTAGATAAACTAAGAGTTTTCTTGCTTGCATAGGTCTGATAGATTAACAGAAAATGTGATGCCTTTAATTTTGCTCTTGGGGAAACCATAACCCTACAGGCTGAGGCAGTGCCCACACTGAGAGAGCAAGCGTCATGTGCTCCTCTATGGGATCTATTTCCCTTTTACCCACGCCCAGCCCTTTCATTCATGTTCTGATGCTTTAAGATATCCTCTGACATCTTTTTCACTCATAGGCGTTCTTATAATACTAAAGTTGGGCTTTTCTATGGAGGAGAGAAACAAATACAAATGGAAAGAAAACCCAGCCTTCTGTTTCTAGGAGAGGAGGTCTGTGTTTAATACCTTCCACACGCCATTAATATTTCATTTCTTAGAAGAAAATGAAAATGTTCAGTTAGGTGGGTCACAGTCACCCTCCTGAACTCCTAGTTCTTGAGAAACAAGACTCTAATAAGGAATTAAATTCAGGCCTTCTGGGTAAACCTCATTCTTTGCTCATTTTTGAGTGAAATGGAAAGAAATCCTGAAGAATTAAGAAGCAGTGAGAACACAGAACTTATATAATAATTCAATTAACATCTACTTTGTCAGAAGGCTCTATAAAATTGTTAGACATAATCTGAACTTCTCTCTGGAAATGGGATGATATTTAAAGGGGGGGAGTGTGTGACTGAAAATGGAATGGGATGTGGCTGAGACAAAGCTTGGGGCAAACTGAGGAACCTCTTTAAAAATGCGTATGGGCAGCAAATGTGCAAAATAAAGACTTTTTTTCCTTCTGGCAAGTGAGGCTTTGATCCTATAACCTTCATACATATTTAACAACAGTTGACTTCAATTGACTCTAAATACCTTCAACCCCATTTAACTTACCTCTATTTTTCCAAACACATAAAATCAGGGTTAAAACTAGAAGAATATAAGTGACAGCAAAATAGGCTGAAAAGGCAGTAATCTCGTAATAGCAATTCGACAAGCAGCTCGCGTCCATAGCTATGATCACCCAGGGAAATCTTGGAGGAGAGGAACGCCCATCAATCTTCTGGATGTGCCTACGCTGGGCCTTGTGCGGTTTATGAAACAGTGAACTATTTCTGAAGCTTTAGCAAAAAATGGTTGAACATGTCGTTATTTTATTAAATTTTCTGTTTTCGGCTTTATCTGTGTGGTGTTCACTATCAGAGAAATGTTACATTTTCAAGGAAAACTAACAAAAGGGTGGTTATTTCTGAGGCCAGTGGCATCCACCAGTGAACTGTGGCATCAGGAACTGCAGAATGTCAGGCTTGTAGTTCACTCATCACCATTAGCAAGTTACTAAGATAAACAAGACATCAAAGCCAATATTCATCTAATTTCAATAAGACCATTCCCTTGCTGAATCTCTTGGTGAAAACTAGCTAAGTGATGAAAAATAAGAAAAAATGAGCTAGGAGCAAGGGTCAAAAAAATTGAGCCAAGCAGCCGAGGGTGGGTGCTATGCTGCCTAATGCTGGCTTTCAGTAGTCAGCTTTCCTGAAATGACTTCATAGGCTTTTTAGGGCTCACACGAGTTTCATTTTTGTAAAGCAACCTGGAGTCTCAGACTTCACTTGATCTTTCCCTGCTATTTGCTTGATTCTGTTGGGAGAAACTGCTTTACATATAATTGTTGAAGTTTAGAGGTGAAACGAGGTTTTTAAAGTCAAGATATTTAATTGAATTTTATCACTTTATTTGCCTAAACATAGTAACAGTTACTTGTAACTACCGTAAGATACAAATCCGTCTCTCAATTGCTCCTTTTTTCCTAAAACTCCTGAATCCAGCTATTGTATCTTTAGTTTTTAGATATGCTATTCTTGTTTCCATTTTTTAGAAAATTATATCAGCTTTATGTCCAGATAACCTTAAACCCCTTACCTCTTTTGTACCTGCTGCCCCGCTACCATTGTGTCCAGGAAAAGACACAATAACATTATTCCTTCTTCTTTTGTATCTCTTTGTAGTTTGTATTCTATTTGTATTTTAGAATTCTGGGTACATGATGCATCTCTCTGTCACCAAGAAGATATTGTCCTGTAGTGGTTTATAGTAAGGGCTGTCAAATTTTTTCTGTAAAGGGCCAGATAGTATATAGTTTAGGCAGTGCAGGCTATAAGGGTAACTTCTCAACTCTGCCATTGTAATGTAAAAACAGTTATAGACATGTAATCAAATGTACATGTCTGTGTTCTAATAAAACTGTATTTACGAAAGCAGGAAGCTGGCGAGATTTGGCCTATGGTGGCCCTTGGTGCAAAGCATCAGCTTTGGAGCCATACTTCCTCACTTACTCGCCTTGTGCTTTGGCAAGTCATTAACCCTCTGTACTGTAGTCTTCTTATCTTCTTTGGAACAATAACAACAGCTCCTTGTGAGAGCCCCTGCGCAGATGACCCAGTTAAGCTGTGCTCAGATCCCTGACCCACAGAAACTGCATGGTAATATATGTGTGTTATTTTTAAGCTGTTAAGTTTGTGGTAATATTGTTATGTAGAAATATTTAACACAATATTAAACCAATATTGGATTATAACAGCAATTATTGGACATAATGATAATGGCTTCTTATCAATGATCGGTTTGCGATCATCAAAAGTATTTAAGAATTGATTTTTTAATGGCATCATGCTAGTCAACTTGGTTCACTGCCAACACTGTGGTAATTAATAATCTACAAAAGCACTTGCATAATCCAGCCTTCTCGGAAATTCAGTTCTCAAGAAGAATTCTAAATCTAGAGACAGTATTAGAGAATGAACAAATTCAAAAATTCTGTGAAATAAAAGAACACAGCTGAAAAAAACTGAAGATTGAAATATCACAACTGCTCTGAGATTGGTTGGCTTATGACACAGAAGCAAGAGTTAGTCTTGGTTTGAAAAGCAGATCCATGGTAGCTGGGCTTGATGGGAGTCCATACCATCGCTCCAGTTCTATCTAAACACGGCCTCATTTAGAGCTGAGGTCAGTGATCGGTTTGGCAGGAAACATCTAGAGTAACAATAATCCTCAGAATTAGTGCCTGTGGCCTAACAGCCTTCTGTATACAAACTTCCTAAACATCTTACTTCTTATAGTGCAGTGCTTAAGCACCGAGGGAAGCAGATCCTAGGTAACTAAGTCATAATAAGTCATATTTTATTTTTCCTATAAATGAGAATAGGAATGTGTAATCATGATTTGAATGGACTGAATCACTTTCTCCTATGCTAGGGTAGTGTGAATGCACCTTGCTAGCCCAGAGACATATCTATTAAAGTCAGATTTTCCATACTTGCCACTGGTTTCACCCATTTTTATAACCTAAGAAATGACTGGGTCATGTTTAAATGAAACAGGAGAAATAGTATAGATTCAGGATGTGGAGTGATCCATTATAATGTGTGTTTACCAGCATATTGGGAATGGGCCACAAGAGGAGCTGATGAGAAGACATGAGAATGATGGGATGCTTGAAACCCTGACCCCATCACATAGCTATGAAGCACAAAGAGTTGGGCCCACACATCTCAGGCAACTGGCTAATTTTATGAGGAAGCTTGGCATTTTCAAATCCAGGACAATGAAACCCTACTGGACGGTCTGGACAACCCAATGGAGGTGAAGGATAGGGTTTTCTCCTCTCCTCTCTTAGAATCTTGGAGGACACACACCTAAGACAGAGGGAATGGCTGTTATGATAAAAGAGTAGCCTAAGAACTGCTCAAAACTCTGTGGACGTTTTAACACTGAAACTTTTTCCTGTTGATAGACAGCAGGCACAGCACTGAGCAGTCAGGAGAGGGACTTTCCTCATAGTCAAAGGTCACAGAATAAAGTTTTCAGCCAAGCTTTCTCATGAGGTCATTTTTATGGGTTTGGGGTTCTGTTTAACTGATAAAAAGCTTCAAATATTCAGAAAATACCTACATTGTGTCTTGGACTCACTTAATTTGGTTAGTTCCTAGTTGGTAGATTATTTCTTCTTCCATAAGAATCATTTACAGTAATAATGCATGGAGTCATCACGTCTAGACTATTAAAACTCAGCCTACCTGCCTCTGACAGCATGAAAACTGCAGCAGATGAACACTGTGGTGCCATTCTGAGTAAGCCTGGAAGCCTGTCCTGCTCCAATTCATTGTTTCCTGCATTGGTTTCCTGGATCTTTCCAGATTCAACAAAAAGCTCCAAGGCTTGTGATGTGCTGGCTGATGTTGAGTGGAGTCCAGTGACTTCTGCCACTGTCTCTCTCTGCTGTCTCTGTGTGAACTAGACTGGAAAGGTACACTTATCTGAAAACTCTGCTGAACCCAGAGTCCCACTATCATTATCAGATCCAGCTGGGCTCCCAGCCTCCTTGTAACAAAAAGAAATACGCTGGCCATTTGGTCCAAGGCTTCTCCGCCGATGGTAATCTAATTATCTTCAAACATCTTGCTTTTGAAAGAATGTGCTGCTCTCCGTGCAGGGTGGAGTTCAGCCCGACTACACTCCAGATTAGAGGTGAATCTGTAGGAAATTTATTATGTGTGTACATGTGAGAATACAGTTGTAAATTCTGGTTTTTATGCCTGCAATTGGCTGTACTATTTAAAAAAACAAAACACCAAAACAGTAATTACATTAAACCAGTTCCTGGAACCATTGGAGTATAAAGTGCTTTAATCTAACACATTGGCTTTACTGCTCTCATACCAACCCCAAAGGCCAGAGTTGTGGTGTATTATTGCCCAAAGAAGCTCGTCTCTTTTCTGCTCAAGCCAGTCAGTACTCTGGGGCGCAGGACATTGTTCTCAATGCCAAGTGACCCCTGATCAACAGAAAACTACCTTACGCTACCCAAAGGGCTGCCTATCTTCTCAAGTCTCGCCTCCCTGCCCCCAGTATCCATTTTCCTCCCCATCTCTCCCCTGGAAGCCTGAGTGAAAGAACTGTCGTCCCCACCAATAACACGACGAAACAAGTGCAATTAAAATGGGAACTTTAACTGAGTCCCGCACCCCAGCTAACAACAGCTCAAGAGTAAGAATGAGCAGAGCGCGAGCTGCTAGGGGAGCGCGCTCGCGTGCCGGCCAGCTCAGCGCCACTCAGCTTATACCCGCAGGGATTCCAAGGAGCCTCCTGCCAACGTGCCAGTTGTCCTGCTATAATTAGAAGAGGGTTCTATTCCCGGTTTGAATTGGGAAAGTAAATAAGAGACTGATATTTTCTCTTGCAGTCCCAAATTACGTCTAAACAAAACACATTTTCTTTCTTTCCCATTGCAATATAATAGCTTCCTTTAACTCTTCCCTTTCTGCTGAGTTCTGAGATCAAAAGAAGCTGTCATGCTGCCCTTGATACTGAGACTTCTTCACTTTGGCATTTCCTGGTCTGTTCCCAAGCGGATTGGGTGGGCATCCAAAGGCATGAGTCCCAGTCTCAGGGTTATTAGAGATTGCCCATGGTATGTCACAGTGAGTAACGTGTGTTGGACACTCATGGCCCCTTTATGCAGGGGAAAGGCACTGTTAACAGATGAAAAATAGGACTCTGTCTCCTTGGTCCTTCCAAGACCTTCCTCCTTTCAGAAAGATGTCTTGGATGAAGCTGGAATCATGTAGGGCCCCATGTTAGCATTTCTTATCTATAGCATAACAGTTTTAGAAGACCCCTTCCTGTCCTGCAGACCCCTTCACCTTTTCACACTGAACCAGGAGCACATCCTGCAGCACACCTTCTCCAACCTTTGCAGGCTGAGACAGGTTCCTATCCATTCTCCCATAAGACTGCTTTTTCCTGTGGCTGCATCAACCACACTGTATTATCATGCTCTGCTCCAGGCTCTGTCACCTCCAATTAATTGGAAGCTCCTAAAAGCAAGGGTCATCGGTGTCTTACTCCTTTTTGTATCCTAGTGCCTGGCACAGGACCTGGCACATGGTAGATACTCAACACATATTTTTGAATGAATTAATAAATACGTGAGAGCAAAGAATATCAAAAGCAAACTGTTCTTTTGGTGAAAGTAAAAGTTACAGAATAAAATTGGCTCCCTGAATCACCCCTGATATGCGCAGACTCTGGAGCCCCATTTCCTAGGAAGGGAAATAGGCACATTCCCCTCATGGCTGCTTGGGGACCCAACCTGAGCAGTCCCCACCCACACTATGGTCGTGGGCAGAAGCAAAAAGTTGCCAACACCGACACCAGCACTTCCAGTCCAATAGGCTAGGAGCTCCAGTTTCCTGCGACCCATCCCTCAATTCCTTTATGTGTTCCCTTATGTTTCTCTCTGTGTCTGGACTACCACTCCTGTTGTCCCTAACCCTAACTCCCAGGTAAACACTCAGCTTTCAAGAGTCAGTTCAAGACTCACGGACTCCATAAAAGCCCATCCTAACTCCTTCAGGCAGAATCGGCCCCTCCATCTCCCCGCTCTACACACACACCATGTGCACAATGTATTTTATTATACTTGTCTGTTTAGGTGTGTATCCCTCTTGACTATAGGCCCTTTCTGGTGGTTTATTTGTCTTCATATTTTCAGTGCCTAACACATAAAAGGTTCCTATTAAGTTTTTGACTTTCATGAAAGAGTGAATCCATGAGAAGAAGATATATCCCAGAGAAATAGGTCCTAGTATGCTTTCTGCATCTCACATCAGGACACCACATGAATAATAGCAAGTTTGTAAGACAGCATGGAGGGACCTGGAGAGTATTACACTAAGCGAAATAAGCCAGTCAGAGAAAGACAGATATTACATAATCTCACTGATATGTGGAATCTAATGAACAAAATAAATTGACTAACAGAATAGATCCAGAGACATGGAAGTATACAACACACTGACCATTCTCAGAGGGAAGCTGAGGTAGGGGGGAAGAGATTAACCAAAGAACTTATATGCATATTATGCATAACACATGGTGACAGACAATAGTGCAGTGAAGGCCTGGAGAGGGGGTGGGAGTGGGGAGGAGGGGGTTCATGGGGGGAAGGGGACATCTATAATACTTTCAGCAATAAAGATAGGTAAATAAATAAACTGCTTTGCTAAAAATTAATAATAATAATAGCATGTTTGTATGCAATGCTACAGTTTCTGGGCAGATGTGGAATTCAGTTTCCTCCTCAGTATGAATTATCCTTGAAAGTTGTTAAACTGCCTCAGTTTCTCCAAATTGATCTCTCCTCAGAAGGTTAACGGGAGAACAGGTCAAAGGAGCACACCATTTTCTGCCAGCTTCTCCCTGGCTATGTGGACACATAAGAATGATCCTGATTCAACTGGAAAACAGCCTTGAGCTCTTGGAGGACATGTGATAGTATACATTTTGGCATCATTTTCAGAAGAGAAATAGTGGTCATGTCCATTAGAGGGTCCCTTGGATACCAATACATTTTATTAGAGCAATTTCATTCCTCTCTCTGGGTCCCAGATCTTGCAAGACCAGGGCCGTGGTAGCCCTCATAGGCCCAGCATGGATGGGTGAACTAGCAAGTGCATAGCAGCGTGCTGGGGACTCAGGTAGAGGAGCCACTTACGCACTCAGGTGGCCTCCATCTACCAGAAATTTCTGATGATGATGGTAAGTTCACTGGCTAGTTCCAGTAGTGATCAGTTCAGAGAGTCATTCATATATCATTCATTCACCCAAAATATAGGGAGCCCCATTATTCACTACACAAATAGTTAAACACTGGAAGATAAGTAAGTAAAATTCCCCATAATTAGTAAGTCTTCACTCTGAGCCAAGCATTGTACTCAGTGTTTTATGTGATGACTCATTTCATGCTCACCACCTGGGGTTCGGGGACTAGAGGAGGGAATGAGACTTAAAGCAGCTGACAGGGGTGGGGCAGGAGCCTGACCTGGGCAACCCCCGCTGCTGGCTGCACACGGGGGAGGCTGTCCCCTCCCTTCCAAAGCTCCTCCCCAGCCCTTCTTGACTCACAGTTATACCCTTGCTTTCTCCTCCTCGAGAAGATTCGATTGAGAGAAGAAAATTATACTCTTGGGGCCAGAGAATTAGAAACAAGAGCTCAGGAGAAGCTCAGTCATTAAAGTATTAAGTTTCACATGGATTTGATCCTGTGCTAATGCAGCCACTCAGGACTCTGGCTAAACTCACCACCCTCCTCTTTTTTGAAGGCCACCCGTACCCAGTGGATGTGTCAGGCAGCGGTGACCAGTTTCCATCTGAAAAATAGTACATTAGAGGTTTAAAGAGCCTCTGACACTCAGAGATCTGTCAGCATGTTGCAGCTTTTAAGGCTAGCAGTGGAGGATTTGCAGAATTATTATTATTTTTTTCACTTTCATGAGTGGAGACATATGTCTTGAGAATTGATTTGTCACTGCCTGGTTTTAACTTTCCGACTGGAAAATACTGATAACGTCCTTTTCTTCTTTTCTTTTCTTTTCTTTTCTTTTCTTTTCTTTTCTTTTCTTTTCTTTTCTTTTCTTTTCTTTTCTTTTCTTTTCTTTTCTTTTCTTCTTTTCTCTTCTCTTCTCTTCTCTTCTCTTCTCTTCTCTTCTCTTCTCTTCTCTTCTCTTCTCTCCTCTCCTCTCCTCTCCTCTCCTCTCCTCTCCTCTCCTCTCCTCTCCTCTCCTCTCCTCTCCTCTCCTCTCCTCTCCTCTCCTCTCCTCTCCTCTCCTCTCCTCTCCTCTCCTCTCCTCTCCTCTCCTCTCCTCTCCTCTCCTCTCCTCTCCTCTCCTCTCCTCTCCTCTCCTCTCCTCTCCTCTCCTCTCCTCTCTTTCTTTTCTTTTCTTTTCAATTTGAGCCAAGTGAGAAAGTAGTAAATGGTGGGGCCATCGTGTGGAAAAGGCACCGGCCTCCAGGGGCTGTGGGTCTTGGCCGTGCTGCTCGCACTGCCCGGAGGAATCTAGAGGCCGTTTTCCCTTTGTAACTGGCCCCACTGTTTGCTTCCAAAAGGCCTGACTTACAGGGGGCGTGAATGAGGGCGGTGGTTTTGCGTTCTAGCATAGGGCAGGTTCAGAATGAATAATGGCTTTGGGGTAAAATATCAGTACTTTAAAAAAGTGGGTTTCAGGTTAGATCTGTCATGTAATCGTGCAGCTACGCAAAGTCTCTTTACTTACATGAGGAAGGACTATATGACTCTGCAGTTTACTGTACTGGTGAAAAAGAGAAAGGAAGGAAGGGAGGGAGGAAAAGAGGGAGGGAGGAAAGAAGATAAATAGAATAATATTTATTTGAAAATAGCACCCAAGCCACTCTTAGTATAGCTCTTAAAACAATTAACTGCCTCCATGAGCACTTAACTGAACAAAATAAAAATAATAGTGATAAAAATGGCATTTTCTGTGGAAGTCAAATGACATCAGCATGCTAGAAACCATTTAAAACAGAAAGGCCTTCACCTTGGAAATTGGTAAACGCCTTTCTCATTCAGCTTGGTATAAGAAAACATTAGGCTGCTGCAAAATTGTCTAACCTAGTTTCAGGGATACATGACATCAAACGCCAGAAACAGGTTTGCTCATACCCACACCCAGAGAAAAAAACCATTCAACTAACGTCAGGAGAAAAAATTGGGTGTTGGGCTCAAATATCAGTATTTACATCTGTTTTTCTTAAAAGAAAAGTTTCTGTTTATTTTCAGGAAATGGATTTAAAATAGCTAACATTTTTATTGTGCTTTATATTTTTAAATATTTAATCAAAAAATAAAATGTGGCACAGATTACTCCAAAGCTACCAAGCTGCTTAGTAGCTGAGCTAGGACTAGTCTTCTGCTTCCCAACCTACTTCTGTTTTCACTTGCTACCCAGACTAGGCTGTTTTCTTATTTCAAGTATTTTTTCTTTGGTGATTGCCTGCCATCTTTCCCATATTTTTGAACAGCTTCGCCACGTAACCTTTTCTGGGAGTCTTAAAACTGCAGCATGTTTAAACACTCCAACATTTTCCCATTTGACTAAAAAAATCTCTAGTAAACTATCTGTTCCATTTTATTTTATTTTTTAATATGTTTTTATTGATTTTAGAGAGAGAGGAAGGGAGAGAGAGAGAAACATCAATGTGAGAGAGAAATATCGATTTGTTACTCTGACTGGGGGTCGAACCTGCAACCTGGGTATGAGCTCTGACCAGGAATAGACTCAGCAATGGAACGAAGCTCAACCAACTGAGCCACACCAACCAGGGCCATTCCTCTTTATGTTTTGCCTAATCCCTTGTGCAGAGAGAAGCAGTCTGTGCCTTCCCTCTGATTTTCTCCAGCACAACCAGGCAACCGTGGACACACCCAGAAGGGAGGGGTTGCTGCCTGGGGCTGGGAAGACAGAGCTACACGCTGGGCAGCCCCTGGGAGCACCCGGCAGCTTCTCGCCCATCTGCAATCCTTACAACAATCCCACAGGTGGACAGTATTTTTAATGGATAAGGAAACTGAGGTTCAGAGATAAGTTAGGTTCCCTGCTCGACCACATACCTCTGGGAGTATCAGATCTCAAGTTCGAACACAGTGGGCCAGTCACCAAAGTCAGTGCGCTTTGCACTCCATTCCGTAACACTGGCAAGTCTTGCAGGCTGCTAGGGACACAGACGAGTCCCTAACTAACGCTACTCAGGTCAGAGCGGTGCTTCCCAACCTTTGCTTCACGCTGGGCTCGCAGGATGGGCGGCAGAGGGAGGCGGCCAGTGGGTAGAGCTGATAAAGCAACACCAACCCCCGGGGCTCCTGCTGGGCCAGTGAAAGCAGAATCTCTGTGTGGGACCTGGTGGCTCGTTTCGAAAGGCTCCCAGGCATTTCTAATGCTTGACTGAGACTGGAGAGCACGGATGTGTACCTCACTGCATCTGTTAAAAGAGACGAAGAATGGAGGTGTCAGCGCAGCAGTGAACATCATGGGTCTCTTTGAAGGATGCGTTCTTGGAGAGGGTCTGTAATTAATGCTGGTGACAATGCCAAGAAATGGACATTGATCAGAAAAACCAAGGAGGAGCAGGGAGTCAGCTAGGATCATGGGTCAGAAGCATAACCTTAGGTCTGAAGGCCAGGCTGGGGACCTCCGGGAGGCCACCACTGATGCCAGGATGGAGGGCGTGGCGGGAACCCAGTGGGAATTCAGTTTGGAATGTGATGGTAACTCCCTGCGGGCAGCTGGGTCTGGTCCCTGGGAGCTTCGCACGGACTCAGCACCTTTCTACGTGAAGGTGAAAATAAAGCCGTGCTCTATTGTTAGGAGGGCCGGCTCCATCCCTCTGGGACTCCCTTTGTGAAATAAATTTTATGAATAGGAGACTCAGGCAAGGAGTTTAGTAAAATGAAGCTACTCAGGCCCTTCCGGAGGCCCTGACTCTGTGGGTCGTGGGTGGTGTACAGAGGGCAGGACTCTGAATCTCGTGCAAGAGCCACAGGATCTTTGCAAAGTGCTGCCTCTGCTTAGGGCAACACCGGGAGCCTTAGGGGCTGCTGTGTAGGTGTACAAAGAGGCAGCCGGCTGGGTCTGCGGCTCCGATGCCCCTGCAATAAAACAGAAACTCACCCTTTGCCAGGTTCACATGCTGGCTTTGAAGAAAGGGTTTCACTGAGAATAGCAACAGGAAGTTGAGAACCATTCTGGTAGATGATCTCAAGGTCCCCACCAAATCCCAGCCTCCTGTGAGCCTCTGTGGTGGAGGTTCCCAAAGGACAGGAAGGCAGAGAGCAGAGGAGCAAAGACTAAATTGGGGACAGCATTTTTATTTAAGGAACAGACAGAGGAGATTTATGTTAAGGAAAAAAAGACATAAAAATTTTAAAGGCTTTAGTTTTCAAATGTTTTTGAAACCAACATGCTATACAAATAAACCAAGGAAATGGCAAATGCCTGGCAAGGTAGCATTTTGTCTCATATGAACAGTTGGCTCTTAACCCCAGCTGTGGGATCTGGGTGGGTAGCTGATGATGGGAAATGAGAAATTGTCACCCAGGCCGGGGAATAGCTTCAGGGCAGCCATTATTACAGAAGACTTTCTTCAACTTGCATCCAGCAAAAACTGTACAATCTCTTTGGCTACAAAAACTATTCCCAAAATGCATTTTGAGAGAGGCATTCGTGGAAAAATGTCAACAAAATATTTTGCATTGGGGGAGAATTGCTCTTCTAAACATTTTTAGTGGCTCTGGATTCAGACATAGATTTGTGAAATAGCAAAGGAAAAAAGAGAAAACAATAGAGTAGCATTAAAATATGGACTTTGAATAATTTTAGAAAAGTCAACTGATAACTCTCTCCACAGTGTAGTGCTGTGATACAAAGAAGCGCAGCCTCACCTGCACCTGGGCCCTGTATGCTCACAACCCCAGATGGTTGCTCGTCTCTCTACAATGTAATTGCCTGGGTCCTCGACGGACCCTAAGCTCTCTTTGAGGGTGACTGTGTTGCATCCAGTGTTGCATCCCAGCACGTAGCAGAGTCTGTCAGATAATGGGCATGGAATAAATATTGTCTGACTTTAATTGGCATGGACCAGAATGGAATGTAGGAAAAAACTCTCTATAAGAAAGAGTTTCAATAGAACCACCACTGAGCTACTCCCTAATCACCAGTGGCTCAGCTTGTTCATACCAGAACCACACTGGTACATAAAACACTATGTTTTCATATTATTTTTATCTTTACTTACATCTTTCATTACGAAATCTGGATCACTTCCTTAGACATCCTTGCAGATGGCGTAAAGGTGTGTGACCAGCCTCTGCCAATCAGACACATCTGCCCCAGACTTGTAGCAGGAAATGTGCAGGAGTCACTCTGCAGGGGGTGGCCTCCCAATCCCCACGCCCCGTGTCTGGCTGCAGAGGCCCAGGAATGGCTGCAGTAGTTCTTCAGGCGCTGTGGGCGGAGGGGCGGGGAGCCCCCTCTGCCCGTCTGAGCGCCAGAAGATAGACCATGAAGTCTCGCTGGGTGACCTGGTTCAGGGGTTCTTATAACATGACCTGAAGGGATCCCTGAGCCTCAGACTTAAAATATAAGGTGTCCCCAAAATGCATACACACTTTGAGTGATTATAAAGTCAGTGTTTATTAACATATAGTTCATTCTCAAAATTTAAAAGATCTACAGAAATGAGAGAGAGGACAACAGCCCTGACTTTGGCAGGTGAATCTATTTAGGGAATCCCTACCTTAGCATCAGGAGCAGGGGCTTCAATTTATCCATCTTTGATACCATCAGCACTGAATACATAGGAAGCAATATACATTTGTTGTTGAATCCTTTACATTTTCACATATATTATTGATATACCTGAAATTTATATTCTAATTAAAAACTCACCTTTGGCTAAGGATCCATTAACACAGAAAGATTTTAGCAAATTCATTAATTAGGGTCATTCTATTTCCAACTTTATTTGTGCATCTGAACTGAGGTTGCCTTTATTTTATACTATCATTTCTACTTGTCAGTGAATGACAATGAGTTTGAATTTCACAAGCATGTGCAAATTACATTTTAAATAATTATTAATATTAGGAAGCATGCATGAATTTTACTGCTAGAACAGACCTGTGCTAATTAAAACTGTTTTTCAGACTAATAGTTGTTCTGAGGTAAAGAGTTCTCAGGATAACTCTGGTAAGAATCATTTTGCACATGTGCTACTGATGTGCATTTGATCTTGGGAGCGCTAAGGGCAGAGCTTAGATGAACTTGGACAGTTCAGGAGTTTGTCAGGGGAAAAAAAGTTATTTCAAAGATGAGTTTTGAATTGCAATTTAAAGTGGATGTGACACTCAGAGCCACAGGCCTGATACCCAGGGGCCAGACCATGTCAGAAGGTTCCACGCTCCTTCCAGAGAGGGAGTCTACCAGTACTCGGAGAGATCGTCATACTCACTTGAGTCCCATGAGCATATTCTGTCACAAACTCTTATTATTGATCAGCCTTCAACATGTCTGATTCCATACTTGTTTTATACCTGTTTGACTAGCCTGTTCCTGTGTCTAAAAAAAGAAGCTCCCTGATTCCTGCTTCTAGAACGTATAGGTTCCCTATGCTGTGTTAGTGACATAGTGTGACAACCTGCTTTCCAGTGCCCACCCACAGTGCCAGGGCACTTTCTCTCTGCTTCCACCTGAGACTCAGATCTGGGGGCCACTGGAGAGGGTGCGCTCCTGGACTCAGGACAGGGGAGTTTCCTTCATCTCACTCTAGGCTGAGCCAGGGCCTGCTGTCTGGCCCGTCATTCTAAAACAATGCCTCGCCCTTTTGCCTCAGTTCAAGTCATTGGGTTCTCTCTTCTCTTCTGTGCCTTCTGAGTGGAATCCAAATTTGCTTGACACTGGGGCTCTGCCTTGTTTTTATCAGCCCTCCGAGGGCTTCTGTGTCTCCTGGTCTTCCCCTTTGGCTAGGCCAGACCTTCCAGAGGTAGCTGCCAAGTGCCTGCTGTCAAATTCCCTCTCACCTGCCAAAGTGCCACCTGTGGCTCCTCAGGCCCATCTGCACCCTTCCTTCAGCCCCTTTCCTGTTCTTCATCTCCTTTATCCATCCCTGCTGCCCCTCTTACCTGTGATGGGGCCTCCCAGAGGGAGCCCCTGGTTTCTGGGGCCCTGAGGGCTCAGTATGAGTCTGTCTTCTTTTGAACTAAGTTCTCACATTTAGTGAGCCTGAGAAGAGAGGTGGGCATTAGCATATCAAACATTCAGTGTATGCCATCCTTTTCAACAACCATGCTGGGATGCTGTACCTGGCCAGGCCCCAAGCCCCCCTGAGAAGATGCACACAGGATGAGGGCAGAGGAAATCGAAATGCTCTACCTGCTCTGAGGCTCATTTCTCACATCTCTGATATCCATGAGCTTTCAGAAAAAGACACCTGCCTTCCTGATGTAGAGAGTATTCTGAGAGAAGCCTAGTTGTGTGGCTATCTGTTATTCCCCCTTCAAACAACGTAGTCATTTCTCCTCCGGCTTATGAGGCCAGAGTGCTGTAATTGAGTGAAAACTTGTTCTGCTTGCTTCACAACAGCCAAGTGACAAGTAACAAGTCAAGTGACAAGGAGCTGGGGCAAGGAAAGGAACGTTATTCAGAAATCCAGCAAGCCTAGAAGATGGAGGACTAGCATCCTAAAAAACACCTTAAGAAAGAATAGATTTCAGGCTTCTTTTATGTCAAGGTAAGGGGGTTTGAGGTCAGAAGGTAATTGATGACTGCAGACATTTGGATATCAGCAAGGTCCAAGGGGAATGGTGAAGCTTCAAACTATGGTTGCTGTGGTCTCAGTCACAAGGTTCCTATAAATCTTCTCAAAAACAGTAATTATTTTTGTACATGTATTCCTTATCTTCTTGGGGAGATAGTTTCAAGCAGGGAGGTTGCTTTAGTAATTCCTAGGCTAGAGGCTAGATTCTTTCAAGGATTAGCATTTCTATGTCCAGGACTAAGCAGAAGTTGCTGACTGACATGCCAGGTTGTAGCAAGATGGAATCCGAAAGACTGATTATTTATTCTACTGTAGTGTTATGGCTCCAAAAGGAAATACTAGTTGAAAACAAGAAATCAGAGGAAGTTTTTTTAATCAAAGGACTTTTATCTTCTGGTTTGAAAATGAGGAAAACCTATTTTATAAAATATGCAATGCCATGAGCAGTTCATTACATGATTGCTGGGGTAGAAAGGGAGAGGCCAGAGTTTGAGTGAGAGAGAAAAACAGATTATCTTTCATCAGGACTCAGGAGTCAAAGACCCTTTTTGAGTAGAAAATAAGTAGGCTTCTCTGCTGAGGTTGCGTCATTGGCAAGAAGTGTTTCTGAAGTCCTTGCCTTGGGAAAACAGGTAGAACGCAATCTGCAGCAGCCTTTTCAACAGGCTTCTGAAATCTCACGTCTTGCACCTTGGAATCATGGCCGTGTGTCCAAACCCTAACACATGTGCAGGAAAGGCAGTTTTATAATGATGGTTGTCATCTCAGTGGGCTTTCTAACACTCTTGAAACTTCTGATCATATGTTTTTACACCATTGTTCAGTCTCTGCACCTACATTCTATACCTTGAAAAGCTGAATCCCTGGTCTCTGAATTGGTTCTTCTCAATCTACGATTTCAGAAGTGATCTCAGGAGGTTCATTTACAGCAAAGATCTGGTTCCTGCTGTGATGCTAACAAGCAGGCCAATTTTCTTACCTTTTAATAAAGTCATCAGCAGAAACGAGTGGGCCTCAAAGGAGAGTGCAGAGAGGCATTTATCCTCGGTGGGACAAGGGTTCTCTTCTTCATAATTGACAGTAAATAAAACTAATGCATAATTAAGAGGTTGACGTAGCTTAAAATATACCTCCTTGCTTGGGAATCTAATGCCTTGAATCCTAGTTTAACAGGGCTCTGATTGGGTATATTTCCTGATCCAACCAGTCAATGGCAGGATGTGCTGGACCTGGAAGGGCTGAGACCTCAAAGTTCAGGATGGAAGGAAGTTGAGATGGACAAGTGGAGAGTCTTACATGTGTCTGGCAGTGAGTTCCAGGCAGTGGTGTTAGCTGATAAGCAGTTGGGGGAGGAGGGCTGGGCAGATAGGTAACTAAGGCTGGACTTCAGTTCCCCAAAGGACAGTAGGAGCAAGACTTAGAGGAAAAGAACCTTCCACATATTTCAGAGAATATGACAGAGATCATTGCTGGATAAGCAGAAGCTTAGTCACAAAGAAGAGGGGTGGGAGCAAAAGCCTGGTTTCAGGAACTATAGAACAAGGTCAAGGGCAGAAGGCATAGCACATGTTAACTATCCATCACACCAGACACACACACTCTAATTAGTGATCAAGGTGAGCAAACCATCCACATAACATAGCTGTAAATTGTGCTTTCTCTCTAGCCCACAGCACAGCCCTAGTTCCGACCACCCCTACCCCTCACTGGATCATTGGAACGAGGCCTGCTCACTCTCCCTCCAGAGAGGCCTCCTCTCTAGTGCAGTCTTTCCATGGTAGCCTGGAGGAGATTTTTAAAATGCAAGTCACTTTGCTGCAGAAAGCCCTCCAATAGCTCCACATTGCCCCGAGGGTAAACCCAACTCCTTCATCAAGCACCCCCACATCCTGTGCACCCCTCTTCTCCACCTTCAGTTACAGTCAACTCTTAGAGCCTTGGAAGCTTTTGCTTTCTTTCTTGCTCACAAGACTACATATGCCTAGAGTGGACCAGTTTTTCCACTTGCAACCCCTGGTATGGCTAATCTCTACCTCAGTTTTAAATACCAGTTTAGCCTTCCCTTCCTCCAGGAAGCCTTCTCTGATTTCCCAACTTGGAAATAGGTGTCCTCTACTTTGTGCCCTCAAATCATTTTACACATTCCCTGTCACAGCACTGATCATGTTCTGTTGCTATCCTGTTAAGTTTCTCCCACCACCATGGCCTTGCTACTCAAAGTGTGGTCCATGGATCATCAGCACTGACATCGCCTGTCAGAAATGCAGAATTTCAGGCCCAGCCAGGACCTCCGGAAGCAGAATCGGCCTTCTGTCAGGGTCCCTGATTCGTTGACACAGGCATGAACGTCTGAGAGCACTGCCCTTCACCACGAGCTCCCTGGGAGCAGCCACTCTCCATGCTTGTTCTATGTGCTCTTCCCAGCGGCTACAAGACGGCCACACAATACATCTTTCTTGAAGAGATCAATCGATTAATGAGGGAAAGGGTGTTGGTTCTGAAATCACCCTGAGGTTCTTACTTCCAGGTGACAGGGAGCTAGATTAGCACTGAACAGGTAACTAATGGAGTGGAGTGTAAGCTGGGGGTGGAGCCCACGTGGGTTGTGGAGGCTGATGGAGCTGGAGCCTGGCCCCCCATGGATGGCAGCACTGTGGCTTATTGGGGAGGGGGTTCTGGATTTTGTCTGTGCCTGGTGAGCTGAGTAACATTGGACAAATTCCTTAATGTCTCTGAGTCTCATTTATTCATCTATAAACCAAGCAGATAAAAATGTGTCTTGCCTTCCTCATTGAAGGTCTTAAGAGGATTAATTGAGACAATAGATGTGGAGAGACTTTGTAAACAGGAATCAATTATATACTGGCGAGGGATCCTTGTTTGATCTGCCCTTTGATCCTGTCCTCCAGCCCTGCACCAGCTCTGCACTGCAATCTCCCTGCGCTGGCTGGGGCCAGGCCCAGAGGGTGGGTGAGCGCTGGCTGCGGGAGGCCCACCTTCAAAGTCACTGCCAAAGCCAACAGCTTCTCAGGAGAGTTGTGCCAGGTGCAGGGGCGCCGGTGGCCCGCCGTGGCCTGGCCTCTCTCAGCATTGACTTTATTCCAACCATTCAATAGGGGTAATGAGCAGCAAGAAATCCCTCAGCCCCACATCGGCCCCGTAATCCTGACCCCATTTAACAAATCTGATGATACTTAGCATATCAGCATGTTTGCTTTCTTTCCAGCAAACAGTCAAACATGATTAAACTCTCTCATTTCCATATTAATAGCATACCCGTGTGTGAAGACTGTAGGAAAACTCATTTCTGGAAGCCTCATTTTTGATTTAAAATTTTCCAGTGTTGCAATGAACAGCGACACACTGGAAAGTCCACTCCTGTCGGGGAGCTCAGAGGAGAGGCTGCCCACTTTCGGGCAGTTTCATCCAGTGGTCAACAACGCGGTCACAAAATGCTTTCTTCCCCATCAGATTCTTAAGGCTGCAACTTAACCCTGCTTCTAGCTGCTCTCTCACTACTGAGAGTAAAGGAGAGGGCCTCCTGTGATCTGGATAAGACACTGAAAGGTGACAATGAAATTACTCCACCCCCTTCCAGAATCTAAGACCCTTCCTCTTCTGGTTGGATGGTTCACTTCCACTTTTCCTCAGGTTTGAGGCCGAAACCAGTTTGCAGACAACGAATGGAGAGAAGAGTAGGGGCACTTGAGTCCCAGACCTCCCCTAAACACATCTTGCAGGTGCCACGCTTGCCAGTCACATTCCTTTCGGAGATATGGCTGCTCTGAAGCCCTCTCCTCACCAGGCGGCACAGTTGCTGGCTCAGGGGGCAGACAGGGAGGGGTCTGTGCCTTAGCTCCTTCATGGACAAGCCTTCTCCTCTTGAGCAAGTAGCTCACCTATTATTGTTTCTTCAACTGTCAGAACACAAATAATAATATTTGCATTGATCTGCCTCGTAAGGTTGTTATGAGGAATTTTCAATATAGAGCACTGAGCTCTGTGCCTAGGATACAATAAGTGCCGAACAAATGTTGGCTATTGTAATTTTGTTCTAATTGCTTTAAATAATGTGTCGCTATTCACTGTCCTCCCAGCATCCATCGACAGCAACAGCGGAGCGGTGGGTAGAGAAGGGCTCCGGGCTATGACCCCTCCGTCTTGGCCCCTTCAGCAGCCAGGCGGCAAGGAAGAGGGAGGCCTCTCTGGAGGGGAGGTGGCTCCTCTCCGTCTGCTCTTAGACAAGGAGATGCACGGTTAGCCCAACTCTGCCCCCGCCCATTTGGGTGAGTGCTCAGCGTCTCAAAGCTCTAAAACTCAGGGCTTTCTTGGAACTTGCTTCAAGTTCCTTATATTCCTGAATTGGATGCAGCGAGAGCGGTTTATTTACAGATGGCTTAACTGGGCACTATACACTGGGGAGGACACTGAGATCCAAACCAAAGTTAAGCGAATTACTTAGGACCAGAGCACTGGTCTTCTGGGTCCAGATGAATTGTTTTTCCACATGGTCCCACTGCCTCTCTAAAGACAAGGAGTCTGCTGGCTGAGATAGGCTAATCTCCCGCAAGGGCGTCGTCAGGTTGACTTCTGTCCAGCAGTCTCCCAGGACACTTTTCTGCTCAGATTGCAGAGTCTGTCCCGTATGAGTTTTGTAACTATTGCTTTCCCAGCTCCTGGCGTCTGACCCTGGGCTTGGAGGTGTCAACCTCATTCTCTGTCTGAATTCTGCAATCTGCACTATAGGGGGTGCTCCACACAATGCGTAACTCAAGCTGTGAGTAGCGCTGTGAATCATTCCAGGTAAGCTGGGCTTTTTCTTACAAAACTTGAAGCAGTGAAAGGCCCTTTTTGGGTTTGGACTGGGAGTAAAGGGGATGAAAGGGGGAAGGAGAGAGAAGGCCCCTTCTCTTCTTGCTGCTATTGCACTGATTCTGGCCTCACTGATTTCCAGATTGATGACCCTCTGCTCACCCACCTGAGCCTATGGCCCAAGGCCCGTGGGATCCTCCCAGTGGTCACCCGAGAGCTGCTTCACACAGCGTCCCCGTTTCATCCCCAGCACAGGCTCTCAGATCCCTTGGTCTCTGAATATTTTCCTGGGAAACACCATATGTGTGAACTAAGTTTATAAAGCAGTATGTTTAAGAATAAATTTCAAGATGCTATTTTTCAGCAGCCTATGAATCACTTCAACTCATTTGCAAAATAAACTGTTTGCCAGAGGAATTCATTTTTGATGACCATAGAGAGAATGAAAGTCGAAATAATGGGGCTTTTCCCTCCTGATAGTCATACTCTGCCAGGGGTGTGAGAATGGGCAGCCATATAACTTATTAAATGCAAACTCGTGAGTAATAAAAATATACATCACCCATAATGCAGTCGACTCAGACTCTAGTGTTCAGAGCTGCCTGGCATTTTGTCAAACAACTTAGACTTTATTTTGGTCTTTCACCGGGAGTAGGATGATGAATATTATAATTCTTTAAAAAAACGATTTTATAAAGTTGCTCTGTGCCCTTTTTTATTTATTTTTAATTTAATTTAATTTTTCCCTTCACTTTTTATCCCCTCTATGCCCTGTACCACCTCCACCCATCCCCTCCACCCTCACAATCACCACACTGTTGGCCATGTCCATGAATTCTCTTTTTTTTTACTCACCCCCACCTCCTTCCAGAGCTGTCTGCCTGCTCTCTATCTATGAGTCTGTCACTATGAGTGTCTGTGCCTTGATTTACCAAAACAGCAGTTATCTCACCACCTGGTAATAAAAAGCATGAGTGGGTGAATGGAAGATACTTCCTGGGAGGAATGGTAGGTGAGAGCCTGGCACTGATGTGGAATGTGGCCTGTGTGTCCTTGATGGGCAGAGAGAACTGATGTACAATGCAGAAGGAGACACCATCCGCGCTGATGGGTCTCAGATGCCTTGTTTTTATTTTATCATCTCTTACTGCCTTTTTGTGTTTCTGTGATTGCCGAATTGTGCCTCTTCAGCTCCCTGTGCTCAGCCTGTTGTTTTTTTCCGTTCTTATCTAGAGAAAGGGAAGCTGGGGCCAGCTAATGATGATAAAAGATGTGTGTAAAAAGTAATCAGCAGTACTTCATCAGGAGAGGCCAGTATTTAGGCCATTCCCCCAGCGCAGGGCCCTTTGAACGGATTTCTTCACTTCTTCAGGGCGCGTCCCACGCGGCGCTGGGGAATTGTCTGGTGAAAGGCCGCGCCTCACAGAAAGGTGCACCCGGGAATGGCTGACCGCTTCAAGATGGATTGCGGCGGGATTAAGAAACTGCGGGAATGCCCTTGTTTTCTTGCTGCAATAATTGTACAAATCGTGCTGGCTTCTCTTTTCCAGCACGATTTCTTTTAGTAATTCTAGACAAGGCTGCATTTCTGAGATCCATCCTGATTGGGCCACCAGGGATCAAACCTATCAAGCCAATTGAAGTGAGTGATCAGTATATAAACCCGGTGTGAGACCTGAGTGTTATGACTGCCAGCAACGGGGTTTATACGCAGGCACAGAAGGAAGCGGGGTATCAACTTAGGGCTCAAAAGCAGGTCCCAGGTGTGTGCTGAATAGAATTCAGTTGCTCCTGGCTTCCTGCTGACCAGAGAAAGGAATATCTTGGCTCAGGCTCGCCTGGTTCCGTACAGCCTAGAGAGCTGAAAGCAGCTTGAGTTTTGATTTGACTTAATGCCAGCATGCGTGCTTAGCTGGTATACAGTGTGAACCAATTTTTTTTAAGAAAGTGTAAACACTGAGGCAGTAGGAGCCAAATCCTATGTTTGGTGCTTAAGGAACAGTCACAAATTATTTTATTGATTTTTAATTTTTTTTTACTTCCTGGGCCTTCAGCTTTTCCTCAAGGCAGGCCCTGGGCAAAGTGTACCAGGCAGGAAAAGGGAGGTCCTGGGGCGTTCTCTGCCTAGCAGTTTCCTGTGAGCTTGGCCCAGTCAGTAGCATGACACTGCTAAAGGTACTGTCCTTGTCGGCATGATGGTGTTGCAGGACACTACGTGCATGTCCATGCACAGCCATGTACGATCATGTATGTTCATGTATGCACCATGTGATGTAGTGTGTTTATATGCTCCTATGATACAGCACTTGACACACCCAAAGTGCTGGAGTTCCCCAGTGCTATTCCTGAGGACAGGGCTGAATTTCGTTCATCTTTTCATATCCCAGTGACTAACACAGTGCTTACTCTCAATGAGTTACAGAGGTAATACCAACTTGTAAGAAAGAAACCCAGAGTTATAGCCCTGAATTAACTTTATGCCCAACTACAAACCCTACACAAACATTATCAATTAGCAATGAAAGGGATACTCTAAAAAAGGACCTTTTATGGGTTAAATGCATACATGCACTAAGAACATTATTTGCCTTCTGATACAGTGTTATATGAAGTACACAGTATCTCCTGTGAAGCACTCTTTCCAAGCAACCTGAATTTAATTAACATTTAGATCAACTTTCTCCATAGGAAATTCAGAGAACAGAGGAACAAGGTAAATAACACCAAAAAGAAACAACGATACAAACCAGATGTGGGACACTCGATTAGGCAACTGGCCCAGCCTCTAAAATAAGAGATTTTAATTAAAGACTTAAATATTCTCAAAAACAGAGAAGGGTGATGGTGAATGTTCTTGATTTTGAAAAAGACTTAAGAGATATAACAACCAAATGTAGTACATGTTCCTTTATGCGGGAGCCTGGTTCAGGGGGAAAAAAGCCATAAAAGATATTGAGACTAACTGGTCGCAGTGAAGCCTGAGTTAGAAATTAGATGATATTTAAAATTACATATAAAAAAGAAATTGTTGGATCTAGATGGTGGGTGTTCATTGTACCAGTCTTTCTATTTTTCTGTGTGTTTGAAAATATTATCCTAAAAATGTTTTAAAAGAAAGTCTAATACCAATTTGACAAGCAGGGAAAGGACATTCTAATGCTCTAAGGCATGGAGATAAGAACCAGTATGGTGGGGTCTGGGACGTGCAGGGAGCTAGACTTTGTGGACTGGCAAGCTCCAGGGGGCACAGCAGACCGTGCAAATGGAAAAGGCTGGCACTACCAACTATGCTGGAGCTTGGACTTACTGCTAGAGGCAAGAGGAGCCATGGAAAGCTCTTATTTGTAAATAACAATTTTACTGAGACACAATTCATATACCACAATGTCCACTCTTTTAAATTATACAATTCAGTGGTTTGGGGTATATTCAAAGAGTTGTGCATCCATCACTACTACTTAATTCCAGAACATTTTTATCACCCCAATTTGAAACCATGTATCCATTAGCAGTCACTCCTCACTCTCCCAACCCACCCCCAGTCCCTGGCAACAACTAATTTGCTTTCGGATTTTATGGATTTGCCTATTCTGGACATTTCATATAAATGGAGTCATAAAATATATGGTCATTTGTATCTGACTTCTTTCACTTAGAATGTTTCAACATTCATTCGTGTTGTAGTGTGAATCAGAAGAGGGAGGCATGGTGTGACACTCGGGGCCACATGGAGGAGGGCCAACGGATCAGCCCACCTAAGCAAGTGGGGAGCCCAGAGAGCGAGGACACCTGGGCAAGTGCTTTTATTGGGGGTCTGGGTGGAACACATGCAAAAGGCATAAAGGGATTTCATTGGTGCATTTGAATGTCACTGGGTCAGTCAGGGTGAGCAAGAAGCAGAACTAGTGACAGAGACCAGCCTTATTGCACTGTGTACCTGGTCACCTGGGCAGGGTGCTCACAGCCTGTTTGTGGGGATGCTGAGACATCAGGAAAATAAAAAGTTTTTAAAAGTTTACAATACATTATGGTTAAGTTATGAGTTTTGTTAAACATTCTAGATAGAAGTCCCTTCTCAAATATATGATTTACAAATGTTTTTTCCCCATTCTACTGTCTGTGGGTTATATTTTCACATTTTTGATGGTGTCTTTTGAAGCACAAATGTTTCTAATTTTCATGGAATCCAGTTTATCTGTTTTTTTTCTTTTGTCATTCATGCTTTTGATGTCAGACCTGAGAAATCATTGCCTAATCCAAGTCACAAAGATTTACTCTTATGTTTTTTCCTAAGAGTTTTAAAATTTTAGCTCCTACGTTTAAATCTCTGATCTACTTTGAGTTAATTTTTTTATATGGTGTGAAGTAGGGGCCCAGTTTTATTCTTTAGCATGTGGCTATCCAGTTATTCCAGAACCATTTGTTGAAAAGACTATTTTTTCCCTGTTGAATGTTCTTGGCATGCTTGTTGAAAATCAACTCACCATAAATGTATGAGTTTATTTCTGGACTCTCAATTCTGTTTCATTGATCTACATGTCTGTCTTCATGCCAGTACCATATAATCTTGATTATTATAACTTTGTAGCAAGTTTTGAGACTGGGAAGTATGAGTCCTCCAACCTTGCTATTTTGGGTATTCTAGGCCACTTGTATGCCCATGTGAAGTTTAGGTTCAGCTAATCAATTTTTGCCCCCAAAAGCGCCAGCTGGGATTTTTGATAGAAATTATATTTAATTTTAGATTAATTTGAAAAGTATTGCCATTTAGCAATAGTGAATCTTCTAATTTATGAGCATGAGTTGTTTTTCCAATTATTTAGGTATTCTTTAATGATTATTTGAGTCTCTTTCTTTCAATGATATCTCATACTTTTTAGAGTTTACTTTTTCAACTTCTTCTGTTAAATTTATTCCAATGTATTTAATTCTTTTTGTTGCTACCTTAAGTAGAATTGTTTTTTTAATTTCATATTCAGATTGCTCTTTGTAAGTGGAAATGCAACTCATTTTTGTATATTGATCCTATAATCTTGCTGAACTTGCTTATTAGTTCTAATAGTGCTTTAATGGATTCCTTAGCATTTTCTATATATATCATCTATCAACAGGGGCCGTTATACTTCATCCTTTGCCAGCTGGATGACTTTTATTTCTTTTTCTTGTCTGATTACTCTGGCCAGAACTTCCTGTACAATGGTGAATAGAAATGGAAAGTATTCATTTCCCACCAATAAGTACAGTGTTAGCTGTGGGGTTTTCATAGACAGTCCTTATCATGTGTAAAAAAATTCCATTCTATTCCTAGTTTTGTAAATGTTATTATCATGAAAGAATGTTGGATTTTGTCAAATGCTGTTTCTTCAATCTACTGAGATGGTCATGTGTTTTTTTTCCCTTCATTCTATTAGTGTAGTGTATTACACTAATTGGTTTTCATACGTTAAACCACCCTCACGTTCTTGAAATAAATTTTGTTTGGTTATTTTATATAAACCTTTTAATGTAATTCAGGATTCAGTTTGACAATATTTTGTTGAGGATCATTGTGTTATCTTCATAAGGAATATTGGTATGTAGTTTTCTTTCCTTGTGACATCTTTGTCTGGTCTTAATATCAGAGTAATATTGGCCTCAAATAATAAATTGGGAAATGTCCTCTCCTCTTCTATTTCATAAAAGAGTTTGTGAAGAATTGGTGTTAATTCTACTTTAAATGTTTCATCCATAGCAGAATTCATCCATAAAGCCATCTGAGGAGGTTTTTTCTTTTTTCTTTTTCTGTTTAATTGAAAAATAATTGAAATGTATCACTGTATAAGTTTAAGGTGTACAGCATGGTGGCATTTACATATATGCCCAAATGATTATCACTATAGGTTCAGCTAACATTCATCATCTCATATAAATACAATATAAAGAAAGAAAGAAGAGAAAAAAATTCTTTTTATAATGAGAAATCTTAGGATTTACTCTCTTAACAACTTTCCTATGTATCATATGGCAGTGTTACTACAGTCATCATGTTTTCACTACATCCTAGTTCTTATTTATCTTATAACTGGAAATTTGGACTTTCTGACCACCTTCCTCCAACCCCTCTCCCCACCCTCCCCTTCTGTAACCACATGTCTGACCTTTTTCCAATGAGTTTGTTGTTTTGTTTGGTTTTTGGTATTTTTAGAGTCCACATATAAGTGAGATCATACAGTATTTGTCTTTCTCTTGTTTCACATAGCATAATGCCTTCAAGGTCCGACCCTGTTGTGGTGTGATGAGTTCTTTGATTACTAATCTAATCTACTTACTTGTTATAGATCTATTCTGTTTTTCTATATCTTCTTGAGTCAGTTTCAGTAATTTATGCTTTTCAGTTAAGTTGCCTGTTTCATCTAGGCTATCTAATTTGTTGGCATAAAATTGTTCATATATGTTCTTATAATCTTGTGGCGATGTTCCCTCTTTCACTCCTGATTTTACTAAGGAGTCTTTCTTTTTTTTCTTTCTTGGCCAATCTAGCTAAAGCCTTGTCAATATTGTTGATCTTCTTAAAAACTCAGCATTTGTTGATCTTTTTAAAGACTCAGCATTTCATTGATTACTTAATTGTTTTTCCATTCTCTACTTTATTTGCTTCTGCTCTAGTCTATTATGTTTTTCCTTCTGCTTATTTTGGGTTTAGTTTGCCTCTCTCTTTCTAGTTTCTTAAGGTGCAATGTTAGGTTATGGACTTGAAACCTATCCTCTTTTTTATAGGCTCATTCAAATTCTGAGCTTTAACTAAGCAGAGGAGGGAGGGCTGTCAACAGACATGTAAAAAGTGCACACCTGCTCTACATACACTTTAGTAGTTGTTCAGTCACAGAGACTCCTGGTGGCAATTCATGACAGTATTTTAAATCTAGAATGCCTCAGTAATTATCTCATACCCTTTCACTCCACTTTCCAGGAAGCTGAAGCCCAGACATATTAAGTGACTCTCCCCAGGGTCACACAGTCAGGAGCAGAGTTCATACTGGTATCTGTGTGAATCAATCTAAGCTTTGCAACTTTCCTTAAATGGGAATCACAAGACAACCATAATAGCCTCTTTATGAGGAAACCCCTTGGTGCCAGCCATAGATAACAAATGCTTCAAAGTAATCCCATAAGAATATTCTGCCAATATTCTAAAAAGGGACAGACCCAGAATTATGCTTAAACCAAAAATGGGCTTTTCTTCCCTAAAGACCCTCAGTCGGAATTTTATAGAATATTATAATTGCTATTACTAGATATGGACCATCATACAGAGGACTTAGGGAGGGGGTGTTAGGCAGGAAGATTTGTGTCTGAACAGACCTATGTTAAAAGGGTTACTTATATATCCTTTGCTAGAAGTCAGAATTGGTCCTGGAGCCTCAGACAGGGCTGAGCTCCAAGACGGAGATGCAGTCACCCAGGTTAAAGGCTCTGAGGCAGGTGTTTTGCAGGTCATGCAGTGATGCCAGGTGTCAAGGCAGTGAGAAAACTGAGAAGGCTAATACAGCTATTTTTTTCAGAGAGAATGCAGGGTAGCAAAATGGATAGGCCAAGAGAAGAGCCTAGAAGCAAGGGCTTGGAGAAGTGTGGGAGAAGATAGAAACTAAAGTGGGAGTTGTGGGGGCATGGAAGGAAGCACTAGTGACAGCACCAAGCCAGATGGACTCATGGTGCGTTGGAAAATGACTATGCTCTCCAGGAGCCAAAAAGAAATTTAATGAAATAATTGGGCTTTGGTGGGAGTGGAGTGGCCAGCGAGAAGCTGGTCCAGTGTCAGGATAAGGACTGTGAGCATTCACCTTGAATGCCCAGTGTCTGCCCCAGCATGGGGGCTGGTCATTCCCCTCCATGTGCTCCCCAAAAGCCTGCTGGTTGAGCAGCCTTCCACTCTGAGAGAATACCAATCATGGAGTCCCTGTCTCCTAGTGCCCACTACTCAGAACTAGCAACTACTTTCCCCACATGTCAATATGTGCCCCAGAGAAAATCAGGTCTCAATTTAGCTCTCTCTTCACTGGCCCAGAGAATGAACTTTGGGAGCCAAGGAGGAGAAGCAGTCAGAAAAGCCTTCCCCCAAAGGAGCTGTAGACTCTAATGCTAGAGACCTGGGTTGAGCTGGTCATGAGGAACTGTATTAGAAGAAATGTCTTCCCTTTCTTCACAGCTGTTTCATTGGTGATCATGGCTCATATGTCAATGTTTCAGGTCCTGCTCTGCAGTGCGGGGGGGGGGGGGGGGGCACAGAAAGGCTGTTCAGGAGAACATGTGGTTGATCTTGAGCCAAAGGTCTGGGGTTCTGGTTCACAGTAGAGGAGCCTTGAAGACAAAGACCTTGGATATACCCTCAATTATAATTTTGTCTGGATTCAGCCTCCCCTGACAGGTCTGCTCCCAGGTGACACTGACAAAAACCAACTCTCTCCTATGAGGAATGGAAACAAATTTCAGTGTTTCAATCAAAGCTTAGTTTGCTATCTCATCAAGAGGGAGGATGACTTCTCCAATAGCAACTGCTCCAAAGTGCTCCTCAGACTAGATTAATAGTAGGATTGTTTTTAGAGAAATATTCTTGCTTCAATTCTTATTCAACCAATATTGAAAGAGAAGTTTTGAACACATTGGAGTAAATGCCAAGATATTAGCAGGGAATCACTTAATATGTTGTCTGTAAGTATCCACCATGAGGACTTTGGAGCACTGAGGAATGGTACCTTCAATTTTGATTAAGCCAAGCATGGAGATGGGGATGGGGGAATGGGGTGGGCAAGAGGATGGCCATTTGTGGCTGGAGAGAAGGTGTAGAAAGAGATTAAGAGTTGTCATATTACTGAGTATTTCTTTCTCCCCCAAAGAGAATATTTACATCTATGATATTTCTGCTTCAAGATGAATTTAATTTCAGGTTAATTGAGTCAGATTACAAATCAAATCTATTTAATGTAAACAGAAACCCAGTTAGGCTTCATCCTTTCCACCTGAGTGACTCTGCTAATTAAATTCCAGATTTATCAGCCTCTCTCTCTCTTTCTTTCTCTCTCTCTCCCTCCCTTCTTCCCTCCCTCCCTCTGTCTTTCCCTCAAGTCAGACTGCCTGTGGTCAGTTCACTTCATGACTTTCAAAGATGGATCGCATCAGCCTGATAAACAGCTCCACAACATCAGGCAACCCTAGATGCTCTAGTTTAAGGAATAAATACCTTGAATGTCACAATTAACTCTCTTAACTTGATCTGCATCATGGACAACACAACACACATTGAGAAACACTTTTTCAACCAATTACAGACTCTATCATTTTTTGGGATGTGAATTAATTTTTTAATATATGTTTCAATGTACAAAGCATCTTACTACTTCATTGATCTTTACATTAAAATGACCCTGTGAGTTAGGTAAAACTGGTGTCATTACTGCTGAAGTTCAAAGGGGATAACGGGGTTTATTTAAGATCACAGAACTAGTTAGTGGTAATGCCACAAATGTAGATATGATTGTATTGTCACGTGGGATGCCATGGTTTGGGTTTTTGTTTGTTTTTAACTACATCACTTAAAAGATTGAATACTGCTAGCACTAATCATAAATCTTAAGAAAATCTGGTTTTGTAGTTAAAAATCTGCACCTAAATAATGAATGAAGAGAGTGTCTGAGAGGCTGGTAGAGTCCTCTTGGGTTTTACAGAATTCTGTTAATTCTATTTCAGGGTATACAAAATGCACTTTGGAAGCAAAGTATCTCCTCTAGAAAAAAGTATGTTTGTGTTCATTCTTGAACTTCCACTCCCTTGGCCCCCTGACTTACCCTGATGTTTGCCTTTGGTGTGTTCCTTGGTAAAGACAGCACAGTGGACTTATGTTCACAAGTGAAGACCACACAGCAAAAATGCCCAGGCACACATTGCTGTCACCAGTATAATCTTTCTACAACACACTTCGACACGGGATGCTTCGATGGCTTTCCTATCTACCAACATAATGCATTCAAGAGCTCTCCTTTGAAACTTATTACCCACTACTTCATTTCAACATAAAATTTTAGGCATGATTTGTTCAGCTATCACTAACAAATATTTGTTTACCCTCTTACTGGCTTTTCTGGTCCATATTGCTGCATTATTCGTCTTCAAGGCTCAAACACACAAGGCAAATGAAATAATGGAATAGTTTCCCCCTCTTCTGAACATCCATAGCTTTCTGTCTACATTGATCTTATTGCATTATCATTTTTTATGTTACTCGTACATATATCTCATCTTCCTTATTAAACTATACAATTTTGGAGGATAGGTTTAAATCTAAAAATACTAGATTGGTTTTGCATCGCTTATAGCATGTGCCATGCACCACAGCTTGCATGCAATTTTTGTGGTCACTGATTAATGGCCCCCAAATAAGTCCCTGTCATAATCCCCAGAACTTGTGAATGTTAGCGTATATGGTAAAGTGGACTTTGTAATTGAGCCATAATATTAGATTATTCTGTGTTATCTGGGTGGACCTAGTATCATCACAGCAGTTCTTATCAGAGGAAGCCTGGAAGAGGCAGAGCCAGAGGAGAAAGCCATGAGACAAATGAGTCAGAGATTGGAGGGATGTGCTTTGAAGGTGAAGGAAGGAGCCACAAGCCAAGGAATGTAGGTGGCCACTGGAAATTGAAAGGCAAGGAAACATTCTCCCTTCCAAGCTTCCAAGAAGACTCTGTCCTGTTGACACCTTGACCTTAGCCCAGTTAAACTAAGTTTGGAATTCTGACTTCCAGAACTATAAGCATAAATCTGTGGGGTTTTTTGTGTGTTTGTTTTTTTTAATCCCCACCAGAAGATATGTTTTTATTGATTTTTGAAGAGAGAGAAAGGGAGAGAGAGAAACATTGATTTGAGAGAGAAACATCAATGGACTATGTCCTGTTCAAACCCTGACTGGGGATCAAAACTGCAACCCAGGTATGTGCCCTGACGAATCAAACCCATAACCTTCTGGTGTATGGGATGACATTCCAACCAACTGAGCCACCCGGCCAGGGCTAAATCTGTATTGTTTTAAGCCACTGAGTTTGTGGCAATTTGTTATAGCAATGAAAAGAAACTAATAGTTTCTGAAAAAAGTCTGTTGAATGAAAAATTAAATGACTGTGAGTAAGTGAATGAATGAATGAATTAAAGAGTTTCTGAAAGGAATTCCTACTTTACACTCTTTTCTTACTTCTTATGTCTAACCACAATGGGAGATATTATCACAGTTAAAGGCATTATTTAATGCTCTTCAATATTTTGGGGGGAGCCAACTAAAATGCAAAGGTTTTACCTAGGATCCTGCGAAGGTGGTGAACTGATCTTCCCACATCCATCCGCTGCCATTGTAGAGAGGGTAAGTTGGGACTTCGTGAGGATGAAGGATTTGAAGAGCCTGGTTAACAGGGTCCCTGTAAGTCTGCAGAGGGAAGGTCTTGGTTAGTCAGAGGGCTGCCCAGTTGCAATATCCTGATAGCTCAACCTTGACCTGGGAAGGGGACCGTGGGCAGGGGAGAGAAGGACAATAATCATTGAAATTATAACTCACTTGCCTAAGAATTTTTCCTTGAACTGGCAGGATTTTTGCAGAGTCTTTTATTTCTGTCAAAAGACAAATTCTTATAATTTTCAGGAACAAAAGTTCAGACTAAAAGTTTTTTTTTCCAATGTATATCTTACTTCCCAGTGACTGGCATGCCCTGTTTTAACTTTAATTAAAAACCAAACTGAATAAAATACTTGACTTTGACATATTGTAGTGATTTAAAAGAACTTTTCAACTCCAGTACTAAAAACACGAAACAGTAATTCAAAAGGCCATTAGCATAGCCCTCCCACCACCTCTAGGGCACAGGGAAAGGCTAAATTAATCAAAATGGTAATCATGCCACAAATCAATTACTATTTAAGGTTATTTCTACTAAACTTGAACATAAAACTCTTCACATCTCCTAAACCACAATCTAACTATAGTCTTTTTCAAAAATAAACCATCCCTGTCCCGGCCGGGTGGTTTAGTTGGTTGGAGTGTTGTCCTGTACACCAAAAAAGTTGTGGGTTCAATTCCTATCAGGGCACATACCTAGGTTATGGTTCAGTCCCAGGTTGGGGCAAGTACAGGAGGCAACCGATTGATGTTCCTCTCTCACATCTCTCTCTAAAATCAATAAATGTATCCTTGGGTAAGGATTAAAAATTAAAAAGACATTCCTTATAAGACACACACACTCACACACATCTTGTCATGAGCTATTAGCTGAGAGGCAATCATCTCCCTCATTTTCTCAAATAGCATATATCATTCATACAGAGCCAGAGAAGAATTTGAATGAAATTGAAAGAGATTTTCTTTAGCTTCAAATGAATTGGAGTGAGAGATAATAAAGCTTTCTATTCTTTTCCTATCCAACAAGCTCATTTCTTACCTAAAAAACCAAAACAACAAAAAACTTCCTAGTGTTTCAGATTTAAATATATTATATTTAATGCAGTTTCTAAATTTTAACTACTTCTGGTTCTTTTAACTGTTTGGAAAGGCATACAGAGATTTTCAAATTGCCCAATCAACTGAAATCAAGTCTCCCAGCATTGGCAAAAGCAGAATGTGCCTGGCCCTCTCGAAAGGACCTCTTAGTCTCCAGGTCTCCACATTGGAACTGCATCTCCCTGTCAAACTAAAAGATTAAAAAATAAAAATTTCAATCAAATGAAATTACTTTAATAAAACGTCTTCTGAGAAAGAAAGAGGAGAGAGAATACGTGAGAACAAGTTCTAAACAAACCTTTACACATAGATATAATTTTTCACTAGATTGGAATCATGTTTTACTTGCTCCTATGATTTATTTTAGCCAGCACTAAAAAAAAAGAAAGAAATGCTTTGGGGAAGCATAAACAAGAACATTCTAAATTAAGTTGCACAAAAAATTTTTCACACTTTCTACTTGAGCGTCTATATGCATTTTTCATTGTCTCTCATGCTCCCTATGAGGTCGCAGCTAACTGCTTTCTACCCGTGCCCGCGCAAACACAGTTTTATGGGTAAAAACTGCAGCTCCCCTTTCTTACCTCAGTGATGTCTGATCCTCTGCCCCTTGGATTGCCTCATCCCACGGGATTTGCTCAGTTCCCAGATTCCTATTGAGTTCTTGCCCATAAATCTATAACTACTGGCTTATTCTCATTGGGAGTGTTACCCATACTTTATCTGTACTAATAAATTATAGAAAGTCTGCTCATAGCCTGGTATTTCTTTAAACTACTGATTTGTAACAGAAAAATGACATCACAGATAGTTCTTCAGCAAATGGAAATGATCCTCCCTGAAGATCAGAGGTTCTTGAGGACAGAGGAACGACAATATGCTTAGATCAACCTGTTTTACCAGAAGTTCTGGAATTCTTTATTTTAAATAAAAATACTATGATATCAGGCAGAAAGTTTCAGCTCTGACTAAGCCCATTAAAAAAAATTGTCATCTCTTATCTTCTCTTGAATGCTTCTACAAGGGACCTCTGACCACAGTGTTTTAGTCAAAGCATATGTTGGCAGCCATCTGCACAGTAGCAACGAGTATGAATTTCAAGGGGAAGGAAAAAAGCCACATTTGGAAAATAACTCATCTACAGGCTTTAAATATTTTAGAGCAGATTGTTCTCTGTAGATTCTGAGTAAGTTGTGAAACTCAGAAGCTCTGTCAATAAATAATTTTGAGACTTTGATCTCTGTTTTTCTGAGTTTCTGTGTCTGTCATTTTACCTTTTAAAGTTTTCTTATTTATTTATAAAATTGAGTTAAACCCTGGGTGGGTGGCCCAGTTTGTTGGAGTGTTGTCCGTCCTGTGAACCAAAAGATTGTTGGTTCAATTCCCTGTCAGGACACATACTTAGGTTGCAGGTTCCATCCCTGGTCAGGGAGCATATGGGAGGCAACTAATCAATGTTTCTCTCTCACAGTGATGTTTCTCCCTCCCCACCACCCTTCCTTTCTCTCTCAAAATCAATTTAAAAAAAAACATATCCTTGAGTGAGGATTTAGAAAAAATTGAATTAATTATCTTCTCAGCCTACCAAGGGTCGGTATTATGAGGATAAAGATGAAATTACTCTGAATTGCCTAAAACATGACATTTATTCATTCAACAAGCATTTATTGAGAACATATTTTGCTCCTGGTACTGTGTCAAGTACTGGGAATATAGCTGTGGCCATGACGGACCTTATCTCTGCTCTCAGAGATGTAACGTGAAACATTGCTACTAACATTATTAGGACGACTACTTTAACATCTACACCACTACTGCAATATTGGTAGATGTTGAAAAGAAGTTGTTATTATTTGTCTAACCATCAACATCCTTTATGTTGGGACATCATCACTATAAAATAATTATTAATTATTCTTATAGAATTTTATATTTTTTAATATTACTCTATTGTTATTATAATTTATTAATTATTAAATTTATTTCTAAAACACTCAAATCTTTAAGATTAAAGATCCATAAGAACCATACACATGAAAAAAAAATAGAACAATCTTGAAGGAAATCAGTTATCACATCTGTACAAATGTATTCAGCTTTTATTTTTAATTTTCTCTTTATAAATGTTGTTTCATATGGAAAACAATGACAGACAGGAAATTAGAATGTATTTCAGCATTGACTAAATACCTGACATTTTAGTTACTAAACCCACTTTGCAGATGGAAGAGGGGAGGTTCTGGGAGACCGAGTTCAGCTGGGCCCTAAAGCCAATACTCTTTCAACTGTATCCAACACTTCTGTTCTACCACAGTCTGTTTAGCACAACACAATATTCTTTAATGTGACTCAGTTCCTATGCAATTGATCAACAGAGAATTGACATCAGCTTAGCACTCATGTCATGTTAGTAAATAGGTGACTTTTCCAGTGTGATAATGTTCTGACAAGATCCGGAGCCAGCCTTCTTACAATTAAATAAAAGTCTTTGCAATGTTGAAGACCTTAATGAAAAAGCTGGAGTCATGTAGAAACACCTTCTGCAAGAAGGGGCTGCTATAGCGGCTTTAAGAACAATGACATTTTTCAATATGTCAGTTGTTCTGAGCCATTAGCTGCATTAGAATCACCTGGAATTTATTAAAACACAGGTTGCTGGGCTCCTCCTCTTTCCCCATCCCCAGGGCTTTAGGTTCCGTGGGTGCAGAGGACAGTTTAAGAATTCACATTTCTAACAAATGTCTGCATGATGCTGGAGCACCTGAGGGCCACACTTTAAGAACCAGTGCACGTTACACTGTCTGGGGAAGCTGGAAATGCAGATGAAGACTACACAAAGACATTTTTCCTATGTCAACAAATATTGACTGATGAAGAGGCTACCTCCAGATTACATGTTTTATGTTGATGAAACTGGTCTCTTTCAGTGCAAATGCCTTTAAAGGACCTACATCTTGAGGGAGGAAACATGAGTCCCAGAGTCTAAGGCTGCTATGATGTCTGGACTGTGAATCTCGATACAAATGCCAGTGGAGATTTAACTGTGCTACTATTTTTAAAAAGAGTTGCTATTATTTTTGTTAGTTCTTTGATTGCATAGGTCTACAGGTTTTGAGTGTTCTACTTTAACCCTATTTTTTCCCATAAGTCCTATAGCTTTTAGTATGTAACACTGCAGAACATAAGGCTTTTCAGGACCACAGATATGGCATTAAAGGAGACTATAGCTGAATTAGATCAATAATAAAAATAAATTAAACTAATAAAGTGATAATTAATAAGACTAAAAATAACATTATAATGTAACTTACTAGAGCTTTATAAAGAAATTCTTATCAAATCTAGTGATAATGTCCCCAAAGAGGAAGATGAAAAACGTGCAGATGTAGGTGGAGTTGAGGAAATAGAAGTTGTGTGGGCCTAATAAACATACCTTGTGAAGCGGTGTGGAGCGTCTCCCCTGAATTTGTCAAACCATCACCTCCAGCTGCGGAGCCAGGCCAGCCGGCCGTGCTGCGGTTTTGGACATTACAGCGTCTTACGTGGGGGCAGAACACCTTCGGGTAGGCTGCTGATGAAACAAGCTCCCCCGTGTCTCCTGAACTGAAACAAGCCTGCTTTCCTTGAGCCTATTTTGAACATAGTTTTTCTTTCCAAATGCTTCCCTTTGGGTCTCTCTCTTTAACTTGTCTCGCATTTTGTTCACAAGGGACACCTGTTCATGTGCCATGACAGGAGCTCAGCTGACGGTGCTCCTGGGAGGCCGTGAGGCGGAGGGAAGGACGGGCAGGGCTGGCGTGAAGTGAGGAGAAGGTGCGGGAGAGGGTCCCTGAGGCTTCCCCGGGGCCTGACAGGAGCCTCGCCTCGCCTCTCCCTTCCATCTATGAATGAAGCACAGAGGCAGCCCCTGGAGTTAAGGAAGAGACGAAAGAGGGGGCTCCCCTCCGAACCCAGGAAGCTCGGGGCCGGGTCCCTGGGCTCCCCTCGGGAGGCCGGGTTTACAGGGAGCCCTCTCCGGGGTGTCCTGAGCACTGCAGTTGTTTGCACTGTCACCTATCCTTAGCTATATGGAGAATTTATCCTTGGGCCAGGATGGAAGAGAATGGTAGTGTTTTAACCCTGGGTAAGCTTCCAGTGGCTGGTTTGGCTAAGTCAGATAATGTGGGAACTGAGTGAAAATTTGCTGAAAATGTGCTTCTCAAATGAGCTCAGGTGGGAAAATTAAAGGCACAAATCTGGTGAACTGGTGTCTGCAAGGTCGTCAGAAGAGAACTTGCTAGTCAAACAATTAAATCAAGATCTTAATAATGAAGTAAGTGTGTGTGTTTTGTTGGTTTTTACACAGTGGCTTTTATTTAAAAACCACAGTCCAGTGCTATGGAGCGGTTATCGTAGATTTGGAGAAAAGAAGTAGATGGAGTTTTGATAAAATTCATCTTTCCAAACTGAAACTCTCCACCCATTAAGCAATACATCCCTAGTCCCCCCTCCCAGCCCCTGGCAACCACCATTCTGCTTTCTGTTTCTACGAATTAGACTACTCTAAATACCTCATGTAAGTGGAAGTCATACAATATTTAGCTTTCTGTGACTGGCTTTTTTCACTTAGCATGATGTCCTCGTGGTTCATCCATGTTGTAGCATGTGTCAGAATTTTCTTTCTCTTAAGGCTGAACAGTATTCTATCTTATGTATAGAACACAGTTTGTATATCCATTTACCCATAACAGACATTTAGGTTGTTTCCAGCTTTGGGCTACTGTGAGTAATGCAGCTATGAACATTGTTGTAGGAATATCTGTCCAAATCCTTTGAATGTTGTTTTATTTGGGGGTTGTTAAGCATTCGTGCATGATTCGGGAACATAAAAACAGAATAATTTAAAAGTAATTCTCAGGCTTCTTTTCTGTAAGCAGCATGTAATATTACTTTTAATAACTCTCCACTGGATACTCTACCCTTTCCTCAGACTATAATCCCAGACTAATGAATGGTCCTGTCTGGGGAATATAGACACAGATTTCCTAATTGGAGCCAGCTGGGCATCCTTCTAGAAACCCAGATTGAGTATCACTTTATTGCTTTCATTTTCCACTGAGCATGAACCAAGAGGAGAGTGGTGACCAGCTCCCCTTTATGGATACTGATAGGAAAATGTCTGATTGTGTGTATCTGCCCATTTCTGTGCTAACTCTTCCCCATTTCTTCTTTAGGCATTATTTTTCTGGAAGAGTCAAACATTCATTTTGGTTTAAAAGTCTGCTATAAAACCAAAATCTTTTGATTGGAGGGAAAAAGCTATTAAGTTTGTCGATAGACAAGGAAGATATTTTTTTCTATAGTTCTGACTACAGTTCCAACCCCATGTAAAAGTTCTCTCATTTCTGCAAAATGATTTCATCTTACATTTGAAAAAGAATAAATATCACATAATGTGGTGATTTAGAAGATGACATGAGCAAAGTGTAACAAACTGGAACACATTTATGAGGACCATCAAACCACAAGCTGAGCAAACTTTAAAATTACCTTGGTACTAAGAAAAGAAACCATTAAGGCTAATATGAAGAATATAGATATTCAATAAAGTAGAACCAATTATCTCCCAATTTTAAATAACACATTCTGTGTAAGATGATAATTGCTTATAACAATAATCCAAGAAAATTCCCTGTCATCCAAAGGTCTCAA
Organism: Miniopterus natalensis; assembly: GCF_054644295.1. Taxonomy (NCBI): domain Eukaryota; kingdom Metazoa; phylum Chordata; class Mammalia; order Chiroptera; family Miniopteridae; genus Miniopterus; species Miniopterus natalensis. Next base: position 39,443,643 of record NC_142087.1, on the reverse strand, counting down.
TGAAATTTATGATTTTAATGCTTTCTTTTTTTTAAGCATTAACAAAAGTTGATTTCTGAGCATTATGATGACATTGCATAATTAGCCTTTTAAGTGTCATATAAATCAGGCAGGAATAAAAAAATAACATTAACTTCCATTTGAACTGTACTTTACATATTTTTATAAATAGCTTTATTGAGATATAATTTATACACCATACAATTCACTCAAAGTGTGCAGTTTAATCATTTTTAGCATATTCACAGGCATATTGCAACCATTGCCTCAGTCAGTTTTAGAACATCTTGCTCACCTCAGTTAGAAACTTTAGCTGTCGCCTCCCCTCACCCACTCCCCAAACCCCTCAGCCGTAACCAACCACTAACCTGCTTTCTGTCTCTGTGGAGTTCCTCATTCTGTACTTTCATATGAGTGGATTATATAATATGTGATCTGATCTTTTGTTCCTGGCTTCTTTCAGTTAGTATAATGTCTTCAGGGTTCATCCATGTGGTAACATGAATCCGTGTGATTTCTTTTAATGACCAAATGATACTCCATTGTATGGATATATCACATTTTGTTTATCCATTTGTCTCTTGGACATTTGGGTTGTTTCCAGATTTGGATTTTATAAATAATACTGCTATAAGCATCTGTGTACAAGTTTTTGTAAGGAGATGTGCTTCCATTTCTCTTGGATGTATACCTAGGAATAGAATTGCTGGGTCATATGGTAACTCTATGTTTAATCACTTGAGGGACGACCAGACTGCTTTCCAAACGGCTGCCCCATTTTCCATTCCCGCCAGCAAAGTATGGGGACTCTGATTTCTTCACTTCTCACCAAACTTGTTATTAGCTGGCTTTCAGATTCTAGCCATCCTGGTGGGTGTAAAGTGGCATCTCCTTGTGGTTTTGATTTGCATTTCCCTCGTGACTAATGATGTCAAGTATCCTTTCATGTGATTATTGGCTATTAGTAGATCTTTCTTGGAGAAATACATATTCCAATCCTATGAACATTTGTTAATTGGGATATTTGTCTTTTTATTATTGAGTTGTAAGAGTTCTTTTTATATATTTTACATACAAATGTCTTATCAGATACATGGCAGGTATTTCTCCAACTCTGCAAATATTTCACTTTCTTGATGGTTTCCTCTGAAGCACAAAAGTTTTTAATTTTAATAAAATCCAACTTATTTTTTCTTTTGTTGCTCATGATATTTTTTCATATCTAAGAATCCTTTGCCAAATCCCAGGTTTAGGTTTTACCTTTAGGTCCCTGATCCACTTGGAGTTAATTTTTGTATGCAGTGTGAGATAAAATCCAGGACCATTTTTTTGCATGTGCTATGCCTTTTGTCCAGCACCATGTACTGATAAATATGGTTTCACATGGGACTATTAGTACCGTTTCCAGAAGAAAGAGAGACAGAAGCAACAGAACAACAGTGTTAGAGGCAAAACATGATGAATCAGCAACTTGAGGGCGAGGACAATGAGGTTCTGAACACTATGGACCCAAAGCAACAGGAACATCACCCCTGGACAGATTTGACAGAAAAGGAGTTTCTTCAATATTCAAGAGGAAGAATTAATTAAAAATACAGTGATGGGACAAGAAAATTACTCAGAAAACGATAGTCTACATTCTGCAGAAATTACTGAATTGCAAAGACATGACGAGGGAGCCCCAGGCTTGAATGCCACACTGCAGATGGCAGAGCCACTGAGGCAGCAGCGACATGACGGGCTAACGCCAGTCAGTGCCCACACCAGGAAAGCCCTGGTCTACTCGCCAGGAGTCTTACCTCATCCGAACTGAGGGTGGCAATGCAGAGTTAGAAAGAGATAGAGCCCAGGCTGCTATGCCACATTTGGTTTTGATTTCACGATGGCTGGCACATAGTAAATAATAAATAAATGACTTACTGGTACACTTAGGATGTTACAGCTATAGAAAACAAAATGAGATATCATTAAGAAAAATTATTTGCCAAATGTTAGAGGTTTAAATTGGTCATTGTGTCTCATTTCTTAACCTAATAATGATAAATTACTACTACTCTTATCTTTTATGGAACACTTACTACATGCCAGGCAGTTTATTGATATATATATAGTGTGTGTGTATTCATGAGTATTATGTTTGCATCTAGGTGTGTGTGTGTATATGTATATATTCTACATGTATTATGTATATATATACATTACATAAACATGTGTGCATTTGTATAAATTTAATTCTAACAATAATCCTGCAAGGTAAGTATTGTTATCTCTATTATACAGATGAAATAACTGAGCCCAAGAGCAGTTTAGTAATGGTTCTGCATAACCTAGCAATGTGCCTGGTATTTGAACTCAAGTTATTCTGACTCCAAATCCCATAAGCTCTGCATCATTCTACCTTCCTACCAACAAGCATGAACTTAGATTCCCTCTGCCTTTGCTATCCTTACTTTATAATCATTATAATAATTTATTTATGCTTTTCTGGAGCAGTTACTATAGAGGTATTCCTTTCCACTAACAAAAAATGATGGAAACTACTAGATTTTTCCCCCCTCCTTTAGGTCCCTCCACTGTTGGGCATTTATTTAATTAGGACTTTTTAGTAGAACAAACAGGACCTTAGAAGGACCAGAGGTTCCCTGAAGAACAGTTGTCTAGGGAGCAATTTCTCTCACACTGATTTCATTTCCCAACATCTTTCCATCTATCATACCCACAGTATTTGATAGCAGGCATTTAGGGCTGAACAGGACCATTGCTATAAGAAAACTGATAAAATTCTCCATGTAGAAAGAGCTGAAACTGTTGGAAGAGATGTCTCTTCTGCATTGCTCTGGGAGGCCCAGCATGCCAGCGCTTAGATATATTGGGAGTAAGGCGCCCTTCACAAGGTGACTGAGTTCTCGCCAAGGGCATCATGAGCAGGAAGAGGCTAAGGCTTCTTCAAGTGGCTCTGCAGACCAGAGAGCAAGAGCAGAGGTGAGTTCTGGTCCTACTGAGATTACTTGTAAACCTCTGTGATTTATTAGACTGAGATGGTAAGACCATTGATAGTGACCATGGATTCTAAGCCCCAAATCAGAACATATTGTCTAATGGACTTTTTTCTGATTTGAACTTAAAAAGAAAGGTTATTATAAAAAGTGGCAGTTAAAGAATCACTTCTTATTGGAAAGAACATTACATGAAGTAGGGATTACTGGGTCTGAAAGGGGTATCTTCAGATTTCCTGCTTCAGAATCCATCTGCAGGTTAAAATGCAGACTCTTAGGTTCTACTGAATCAGAATATGCCAGAATGTCTGGGAATCTGCATTTTAACATAATTCAGGACATTCTTTTGCATATGAAAATTTGTAAAGCACTGACTTAGGGTAATTTATTTTCAGATTTTTTGCTATAATTTAATGCAATGTTTCAAGCTCTGTGTTTGTATGTGCCCATGCTGGGTAATAAGAAGAGGTCCCTTCTCTGAGTACCCAAGGAAAGGTGGTTTTAAAATTGTTCTATATATTTCTAAGACCAGAATTATAAATTAAATTATGTCCTTCTTAAACTCTTCTGCTTTATATTTTTATTCAGGAGTTGTTTTGTTTTTGTTTTTGTTTTTAAATATAAGTGGCTGATATATTCTCTACCTTAGAATTCATCCCTGATTTCTATAAGCAATGGTGGATTTGACGCTTCCTTGGAGAGTAAGGTGGTTGGTGCAAAATCTAATCTAATGGGCAGGCACATCAAGTCTCAACAGATCCAGTTCAATATTCTTTAAGGAGAGCTGGCATGAAGCCTAACAAAAACGCTTAGCAATCTTTGAGAGGAAAAATGTTTGTACTGGAAATGTTGTAATGTCTTATGATTATTCCAGGATGTCTTATTTATTACTACTCACTTATCTGCCATTATGATTGTAATGTTTTTTAACAAATTTTGCATATTAGATAATGCAACAGAGTATGGATGTGGGGGAACTTAAATTTAATTTTCATGATTAAATAGAGAAGTTAGTGCTTTAACCCTATGCCCTGCTTACTAAAATTGAGTGGCAAGAGGCCATCCAAATTTATGGAAAAGGTCTCATGACTTAGCAAGAACGTTGAGTTTGACCTGAAGGGGTAAGGGAAAGGCCTGAGTTGTGCAAGAAGTGGAGTGAGAACTGTTGACAGAAATTTGTCTCACAGTTTTCTCTTCTTTCTTTGTTATTTTTTTTGTTGTTAATCCTCATGCAAGGGTATTTTTTTCCATTGATTTTTAGAAAGAGTGGAAGGGAGGAGGGTGAGAGAGAGAAAGAAGAGAGAGTTTCCTTCCAAGATGATGATAAAAATGTGTTAGCTAATTTGTTTCTTAATAGATGATAGGTAATATTTTGTGGTAATAAGCTTTTCATAGGAGTATTCGGGTTTTCTGTGTGTCTATCTTTGGAGAATTAAATAAGACATAACATTTCTGTGGTTCATTTTGGCCAATGAAAGGGCAGAGTCATTGGGTAAAATGGTGGTCATCATAATGTTCGTCAGATTGCCAAGTGTTAGTCATCATATTTTTGTCTATTCTGAAGGCTTTGGCATCTTGGGTTGTCTATGACAAATTTAACACACTGAGGAGTGAAGAGCTTCTATGGCAGTTGACATGCTGTTCAGCTTCAGGGCTGGTCTTGAGCTGTCTGGACAAAGACCAGTGTACACAATCACACTGAGTTCTTTTCCTCCCAAATGTCATCTTTTTTAACTTATTCAAAGATGAGCTTGAAACAATGTTTTCATGCTGCTTTCACTTTACTCCCTCTGTGGGTAGGATTTCAAAAAGCTAAATATTGATTAGGCGACTAGCCTGAATTGTCTCAGAAAATATCCATTCTCCAAAACAAGCTTTTACCTTCAGTTGCTTTTGAAGATGTGTCAGTTTCACTCTATCAAATTTAAAATTGGAAAATGGCATGAGACTAATTATAGAAATGCTTTTCAATTTCAGTAGTCAATTAACAGGCAACTGTATGAAGACCACAATAATTAAATTGTTCTACAAGCATTGCATGACAAGTCTTATTTTAGTACATTTAGATTTTAAAAGAGAATCTTATTAGCATTATTTAAAAAATGAATTTGATATTCAAGGGATGCATGAATTTACTTTGGATGTTGGATTTTAAATTAAAGCTTATCAAATTAACATTGATTTTCTTTATAATCTAGGACCATCATTGGAGACTCCCCCCCCCCCCCCCATGAATTCTTGTCATGGTTGTCTTTAGGTTCAGGTATAAGATATCAGAAGGAACACCAACTCCCATGGACCTTATTAAAAATATTCTTTCCTCATATCTGTGGGAGTTCTGTATGAGTCCTAAAGATCTAACTTAGTCTCTTAAATGAGGAAGTTGTTTGCTCTGCTCTGACACAAAAAGAAAGTAAGGGCAAACACAGGCCTCTTGAAGTTGGGCCTGAAAGTGGTTTGATTTAAGTAAAGCTTCTAACTTATTTCCATATTATAATTTATGCTGCCAAACACACAGATCCTAAATGTACAGTTAGATGGGCGTGACATATATATAACCAGCATTTGAATTGAAATATGTATACATTTCCTTTACTCTAGAAAGTCACACGACATTTTACAGCAGTGTCTTGATAAGGGATCTCTCTCTGTGCAGCCCCACAGGAGCCCAAATTGTCTGAGAGTTTGCAGATATCTTCACTTTGCCTCCTTCCTCTTTGGTGTTTGGAAGAATGTGAGAGGACAAGGCTATTACTGATTGATATGCTCACTGGTAGCCCTTGAAGCCCTCAGACATTTGCTGGGACACTGGCTTTGATATCTAAGAAACCAGGTCTTAACTCCTGGCTCTGTTACCACTTAGAGTTATTTAAAATATCTGAGCTTTAGTTCCCTTACCTGTAAGCTGGGGATGCTAGATCCTATCTCATAAGGTTGTCTTACGATGAACTAAAATAAATAAAAGCACCTGACTTTCAGAACATGCTCAGCTGATGTTCCATTCATCCTCTGGTTAAGATCTTGGATGCTGGGTCTTTTCTATACCTTCCCTCCATTCCAAACAGCGATCAAAACTATATATTCTAGTTTTTTTGACACTGCATTTGTAGGATATACTTTTCTAATCAGAAAAACTAACCTATGCTAATGCATTAGTAAACTTGAATAATTTAGAGTATTTTCCCTCCCAGGTATCATATTTGCATTTTAATATAAAGCTTTAAGAGATGTTGCTTTAACCCAAGTAAAGGGCCTTGAGCTGAAAAAGTCGGGAGATTTGGGAATGGTACAACATTTGGGCCAGGGAGCTCTATTTCTCTCAAAATTTCAGGCAGCCGTCCCTCCGCCTGTGCCCACAGCTGCCTCTATTAAATGGAGGTGATTTTTCTCAGGAAAAGATTATATGCACAGGTTGCAGGCAAATTTTGAACAAGCTGCTTTGAACAGATTCATGCAGCCGTTAAAATCGGCACCTGAAATCTAAGTGCTATTGCAAGGAGTCCGCCTTCACACGGATGGAGTGACTGTTGCTTAGCTCGTGAGAGGCAGAGATGTGAGGATCGATACCGAGGAGATGCAGGCAGCAAGCAGCGGCCGCTCCCCGTGCTCCTCTCAGGGAAAACCACCGTGTGGTTTCTACCGGAAGCACGAAGAATACAGGGGAGGCAGCTGATTAGCTTCCCATTTAGACTTATATTTAAATTCAGGTCCCAGCAAGTGTCTTTAAAACACCCCAGATGAGCTTTGTGGAAGGCTGCCCCTCTGCTTCCCTACCCTTTCAAGTCCTGATCTGATGGGGCACTGGTTATGCCTTTTAAAAAAAATTTATTTCTCAATTACAGTTTACATTTAACATTATTTTATTTTAGTTTCAGGTATACAAAATAGTGATTAGACAGTCATATACTTCACAAAGCGATCTCCCCAAAATTTCAAGTGCCCACTTGGCACCATGCAGAGCTATTACAATATTATTGACCTCATTCCCTGTACTGTCCTTTACATCCCCGTGACTATTTTATGACTACCCATTTGTACTCCTTAATTCCTTCATCTTTTTCAGTATGTTCTCCAGATCTCTGTCCTTCCCTTTGTTTCTTACAGAGAGAAGAAGTTGCTGCCTAAGAACCTCACCACATGTCAGTGACTATTCGGAAAGGGGTTCTGCTTCCCGATCATGGATTTTCAAGCCCTCATTGCTATTAGCTATTAGCTGGTCCATGAACTTGTACCATTTGCTTTTCCAAGGCAAACCGACACCTGTTCACCTTTGCTTTCATCCACTCCTCTAGAAGACAGTAATATTTGTCTTGATTACATAACACACTCTGTGAGTGAAGCAGCATAGATTTTCCTTGCCTTTCTCTCCGTGTGTGACTGTAGATTCAGGAGCTCATCTGCAATCAGGATCACCCTCTTACCACTGCTCAGCTCAAGGCTGATGAAGATGATGGTCAAAAGCGGGGACCCTTTTAGCTTTATACAGATTTTGTTGCAGCTGTGTTTTCCCAGCTACAACTGTTTCAATAAGTTGTTTGAGGAAATCCATGTAGGCATAACCCTTTCCTCCCCTTCATTTTTGGCATGATATTTGGAACTCAACAAGAATTCTCCCAAACAGACTATCTCTCAGGAAGCTGTATAGGTTGATTGTGGGCACAAGTGAAGCACAGTATAAAAGATAAGAAAAACCAGATACTTAGTACTATTAAATCTTTGGGTCCAAATTGCTTTCTTTATGCCTGTCAATTCAGCAACAAGTTGTTGATAGAATATATGGGTGAACCTTCAGCATATAGAAAATAGCTGATTAGACCAATGAATTAGGGACTGAGGGGACAGTGCTAAGCAAAACATTATGTTCCCTTGGCCATTAATCTCGCTTACAAAGAGCTGCTCCAGTGGAGGCCTCTTCATATTTTTGTTACTCTACCTGCATTTAGCATCAATTGTCAATGTCAATGGCATTAGCCAATTAAGCAACAAGACTGGGAGTAAAGAAACCCATCCAGCTTCAGTAAAGAAAAATGCATCAAAGCAGATTTTTCCTTCTTAATGTGACCGAAGTCTCCATTTTACTGGTGTCAAGAGAGAAAGGTGATCAATGAATTTGATTGATATATGAAAAAAGTTAATGACCAATGAGTAATCAGTTTTGCAGGATTTTAAAAAATCATCTTGGAGTAATAATGTGAATGCACTCCTTAATATGTATTACTAAAACATGACGTTAGGGATTTTGGCAACACTCATTTTGTGACAAAATGCCAAGAAAAAAAATAGTGACCATGAAACTCTTGAAGCTTCTATTTGAAAGAGGCCTTTCAGCGTTTCAGAGATAACCAGCTCTGTTAACTATTCCTTTTTAAAGTCCAATACTCTTGGCTAATTCCATTAAGATATATTCAGGTCCTTGGACTTTCTAAATGGGCTGTGAAATAATTCTAATTGTCTAAACAGTTAAGCTATTCAGCACAGGTAGGCTGGAGGCCCCATGTTGACTCGGTGCTAGTACCTCAATTACAGAAGATAAATGAGAAGTGTTTTTCACCTATCTGCCCTTGCTTTTCACAGAGTGCACTTTAAATCAAAATTTTAGCTTTATGTCACTTGAGAGAGTAATGAGAAGGGCTTTCAGGTGGAAGGAGAGCTGTGATTAAAGCGTGTGAAGGGTTGAGAACAGATATGTGGCAAATGTGTTGTTGGTGGTGTTTTCTTTTTTTTCAAATAGTGTTGGGGATTTAGAATAGACCACATTCATTGGTACAGAGAAAGGCAGTGTGATATACTTAGGAGAAAGGAGGGATATATGTTTGATAAACATATATCCTCCATCCATAAGTGAATTTGGTGGACAACTCTTTGCCACTACAAAGCATCAAGGAAAAAATGTAAGTGGAACCCAATACATTTAAACAATAATAGGGCATGCAGAAGAGCCTACCAGCACAAGAGGTAAAGAGCAGCAGGCTGAGAGTAAAATCATGCTTTGTTTTGGGGACCAGAGGCCAGGGCTCCTCTCTGGAGACCACCAGGCCTCTGGGGACGTCACAAGTCAAGGTCTTGTGTTGTTGTTCCCATTCAGTGTGTAGGGGGTTCCTAGAGACTCTTGGGGTGCTTGAGGGTCAAAGAGGCATGGGATGACTGAGCTTCAAATACCAAACATTTGCATCTCAGGAAACCTAGCCTGGAACCCTTTCTGATCTGTCTCTACTTTGGTAGAAATGAAGTGGAAGAAGAGTTATGCTCCAGAGCAAAGACCTCATCCCTTACCAATCTCTGGATGCTTTCACAGGGAAGTGAGCTTTGCTGAGACTTACTATGCTCATGACCCAAAGCGTTTTTATTAAAGCATACAGAGTAAAATTCATGATCATCTGAGCCTGTTCTGATGGCTATGTGTTTATATGTGTGACTTCGTAAACTTGGATGGGCCATAGTGTCCTTTTACACTGAGAGTTCTCCCCTCACCCCCATGGATTCATATATAGAGCATCTTATTTCAGAGTCTTTAGTACATATCTTAAAGGATATAAGTAAAACTCTTCAGAGGGTCATGTGAAACTGAATGTGGTCTGGTAAATGATTAGTGCTTTCTTCATGAACCAAGGCCACAGGGGAGCTGAGAAGCAGGCCATGTGTGCCATTCATAGTGGGTATGGTCCAAAAGTGCCCTGCAGGGGAAGTGTGTGGACTGGTACCCATCCAACCCTCAACTGGCCATACCATGTGCCAGGAAGGAACATGGTGGCATTTTGCAGTTTGTCCACCCAGCAGGTACAATTCAATAAATGCATGTTACATGCAGGTGGAGATGCGGCTGAGAAGCGCCTGTTGTCAAAGAAAAAGAAGGCACCATCATTCAAGATGAAATGGAAGGGAGATCAAAATCATCTCAGTCCTATGTGGGTTTGTGAAATCCACTGGGTAATTATTCATTCATAAAGACTTTGAGGGCCTCCTGAGGGCCAGACATTAGATTGGGTGCTTGGGAGAGCACGTGGTCTTTCCTACACTGCAGGCAGCAGAGGGTAGGAAGGGCAATCACGTGAACAAAAGGAGTGATGCCACATAATTGGTGCTGTAACGAACTCTGAGAAAGACACTGACCCAGAGCCCAGAGGAGTTAGACCCTCAGCTGCATAACTAGGGGCGGGTGGAGAAAAGATAGGTATCCTTCAAAACCCTGTTCTCTGAGCCTTCAAATCAAGAGTTATGTGAATGATAGTTCAGGATCTTGCTTCCAGCAATCCTGCTCCCCCTGTAGCCCTTTATTCCTTCTTCTTGGGGTGTTTCCCCTTACTCCAGGGACCAAAACTCCAATTAATGAACCTCTACAGCCTATCAAGCTGCATCAAAGTATATCTGTTTAGGGCCCAACACTTTAATGCCACCTAAGCAAGAGATGAGTTAAATGGACAAGTGAGTCTATCCTAACGTATTAATGGATGATAGTATTTTATCCATTTTGTCTCTGGGGGAACATGTATTTTACTGGGACCCTCACACCTCTAACCTAAGAGATCCACTAATGTAAGGGTTGCAAGCTGGCAGGGAAGGTATTTGGTAACAGTTTGTTCTCTAGGATCATCTTAAATCATAGCACATAAGCAGATGCTGTCTTGACCAAATAAAGTTATAAAAAGTTTATCCCAAGCATGAAAAATAGTCACGATTTAAAACTACAGAGCTCATATATTCATTAGCATAGTTTTTTTTATTCCTCAAAAGAATTACTGAGAAGGCCTTTGATGTATCAAATAGTAAGCCTTTGATGTATCAAATGCTATGTGCCTGCAGGGATTAGTTCTGATTAGAAAATTCTAGTCTCTGGTCTATCTCCGCCCTTTAAGGACTTGTGCATCCTTTCACTAACAGGCAAATGGCAGCTGGCATCTTCAGAGAAGGCACCAGTGTTTGTAGTGGCACACTGTTCATCTATCTATCAGAGATGGTTTATTCCTGCCCTGCCCAGGGGACTTGGGGTGGCAGGCAGGAGGACTTGCTGTTCTTGAGGATGTCCACAATATTCCAACTGGATGTTTTCATGAATTCCTTAGGGATGAGCACTCCTTTTTGAGTCCTGGGGACCTTAATGAGCTTTGTTTTTCTTTGTCTCCCAGGAAAGAAGAACAATCTGGTAGTCTTCAGATATCTAATGGTTCTCCTTTTGCATGTCTCTTTCCCCAGGGCTGTTTGGCATTGGAACAGAGCAAAACTAAAGCAGCAGGACTTTTGCAAAGTAAACTTCTTAATATGACATTATGGGGTGGGCCACTTTCCCAAGTAAGTGGTACATGCGAAGGCATCTGGAGCAGAACAGTAGACGCTGGGCACGACTGCCCTGTGGGTACCTGATACTGAGCTGTCAGCTGCACCAAGTAAGCCCAGCTTCATCTATGATCTTAAACACTCTGTTTAAATATTTTTTGGTGGCCATGCCCTTATGTAGTATTCATTCTGGAGAAAAAAGAAAAGTATCTTTATAGGGAGCAAAAGGGATCAGTTAATTTTCCCAGTGTTTGGGGGAAGAATTACCTGAGAGACTGCTGACTGTTGATCTCTATGCTCCCCTCCCCTCCCTTCCCCTCCTCCCCCTCCTCCCCCTCCTCCCCCTCCTTCCCCTCCCCTCCTCTCCCCTCCCCTCCTCCCCCTCCTTCCCCTCCCCCCTTGTGGAAACCACTGTAGGTCATGGCCATCCCTCAGAGTCTCAGTCCGTGGAACAAGCAAAAGCCAGAGGAATCCCAGCTTTTGGCCACTTTCTGTGAAGGCTGCTGTCCACGGGCCTCTGAAGAACAGCTTAACTAAAGGAGAAGGGCTTTTGCTGGTTGGGTGCAGTGGTTCACATTTTACTGTCCCAGCGCTGCTTACTATGTGGAGAGGGAGCAGTTGGGCAGTGCTCAGGTGTGTGGCTCACCAGATGAGCCTGAATGTGTCATTTGTCCCCCCTAAATAACTGCCTGCTCCACAGAGAGGGAAGGTGATTTTTTCCCCTATTGGTGAACATCAGGGTAGGTTTGTGCTACTGATGTCCAGGGAGCAGCTATGTTGCATGGGATTAAAACAGTCCTCAGAAGTAAGTTAGAGCTCTGCTTGGTACTTGGGACTCATCATCTGGATAGTGGAAAACACAACCCAAACCTCCTTTAGAGGACCCCAATCAATGGCTCCTGAAAGTCATGGGCAATTGTCCACTTACTATCAGCTGCCCATCCACCTCTTGTGCTTCCAGAAGGAATATTCTCAGGAGAGGCTATGGCTCCAAAGCAGATAAACAGAGAAACTTTGCTTTTGCTGGTCTTCAGTTCACACTGACGAGAACACCTACCCAGGCTGGGCTCTGGTTTCTGAGATGGGCACTCACAGGGCTGTAGGGAAAAAGAAGGTGATATATCATTGTCACAGGGTTTCTTGATGTTATTTTTTCTTGCCCCTAAAGCATCAAAGGCAAAACTTGGGCCAAGCCAAGTTGGTACAGGAGAAAGAGGAGAAGGGAGATTATATCTCAAGTAGTTTCTGCCAGCTTTTCTCCACCCCCTCCTGGAACATAGGCCTGAGCTCCAGACTCAGATCTTGATTTTCAAGGGGCCCTCTGTGCCTTCAGCTCCTTGGCACTGCAGGAGATACTCAAGGGCAAGAGATACCACATGGAGGTTTTGTACTCAAAATTATTAAAGATCATTTCTCTTGGCCTCTCTTCAGCACCTCTCCTCACAAGTTAATACTCACATTTGCCTCTTTTGTTATGTATATATTAGGTTTCTTCTTAGAAAAAAAAATTCTTCTAATATTTGGCTACCCAACTCAAGAGATCAAAACTGCATAGTAGGATGACTCTTATAGGAAGTCATAATATCCCACCTTTCAACACTGAGTCTCAGCTGGTCATGCAGAGCCCCCAGGAGGTCCAGGAGGCTGGTTTACTTTTCCCAGAGGGACCAGCTTTTCCCCAGGGCCAGAGAGGCCACCATGTTGGGGCTCCATCCCAGATGCTGCAGGAGGGCTTGTTAAACCAGGTCCTCGGTATCTTTACCCAAAACGACCAGGTGTGTCCAAGGCTTAGATTCTAGTAGTTTTTAAATTTGAATTTTCTTTCAAAAATTGACATGTTGGTGCCCTGGCCAGTGTGTCTCAGTTGGTTGGAACATGCCCCATGGGGTTGTGGGTTTGATCCCCAGTCAGGGTGAGTGTGGAAGGCAACCAATCAGCGTTTCTCTCTCCACCCCTCCCCCCTTCCTCTCTCTAAAAAAATCAATAAACATATCCTCAGGTGAGGATAAATAAATAAATTTGACATGTTGGTGTCTCCAAAGTCATCTCATCTATGAGAAGCATCACAATGGAACTTTTACCTTGCGCCTGCCCCCACACCATTAAGAAATACCTGACTGTCACAAAGGGAAACAAGCAATCCTGCGAATTGCCCTAAAGCCAGAAGCAACTGGGAAAAGCCAACCAGTGAGTCCCCAGACCCTCCTGTCTGACTGCGGCCCGCCTCTATCTGAAATGGAACGGATGGTAGTCTCACATATTGTTGAACTGTGTTTACAGTATGTGCCCCACCATTGCTTTATATACAGGGCGCCAAGGCTTGTATCTGAGTACCCCTGGGTTCAGTGGGTATGGTCAGTGGGATATGGGTGTGAATTCATCTCCACCACTTCCTAGCTTCCTCTAGCAAACTCGTTAAACTCTCTGAGTCTTATCTCTGCCCCTGTCATAAAGGTTGTTGTGAAGGTTCAATTTGAATGTTTCTAAAAAGCTCAACAGAGACTCCTGACTCAGAGCACCTGCCCAGTACATGAACTTGATGGTTATGACATTAACACTTTCAGCTGGGGGAAGAGAGCCACACCCCTCCCCAGGAAGGTGCTGAGGGATGGGAATATGCCCAGGCTGCAGGGTGAGGCAGCTGAGGTTTGGAGGCTGGATCCAGACCATAGGCATAGCTCTATTTGTTCCCCTCAGCCCCAAGATGTACCCATAATTAAAAGGCCCAGAGGCAAATCCCATTATCAAAGTCATGGAATAATGTGAAAAGCTTTTTTGAAATTGTTAGTGAGTAAAATAAAGGTTCCTTTTAAAAAACAAATTTTTTTGCAACCAAATCGTGACCTAATTATCTCCCTAATTCCCTAGACCTTGTTGAAGAGGATCAGACAGCAACCAGAGAAACGGGATTGTGCCTCAGGCCTGTAGCTGCATCCCTCAGTGCTCGGGGCTGTAAGGACCCAGCTCCTTGGCCTCTCCAGGAGCTGCTGCCTGTGTGGGGGCTACGAAGGTACTACCACACCCAGAGCCGCAGCAGTCTCTGCATGAGCTCAGCCTGGGGCACTGAGAACGGAAACTACTGACAGTGCCTCCTTTAAAAGCAGGATAGAGCTTCAGTGCTAACAGCTTCTACCTGGCTTGTTCATAACTTACCCTAATGAAAACTGGAGCAGGGAAACAGGAGTGATTCTAACTTACCTTAGAGCAAATCTCTGGTTCTCAGCCAACAGTTCAACCCTGGGATGCTGAAAGAAATACAGAGGCCTAGGCCCCCCCAGCCTGCTCATCGCAGTGCTCAGGTGAGGTCCTCAGGTTGTTTCAGGTGAACAGCCCAGGCTGGGAACCATGGGGTAAGTAGTGAGAATGGCCCATTTTCAGCATGACAATGGGCCATGTCTACAAGTAAGTAGAGGATTGCTGTATTGCTTTTCATTGCCGCCTTCTAAAGAACAAGTCGAGGACCATTGCAACAGCTGGGAGCCTGGGCGTCTTTCCTGGGTGATGAGCTTTGCTCCCGTGAGAGCAGGATCAGCAGAGAGTGAGTTCCTGGCTCTTCTAGTTGCTGAAACTGCAGTGAGCACGTCCCTAGAAAAGGAGGGGTCCTAACCTCAGCTCCCCCTGGTGTAAACACCACAAATATCCAGAGCTCAACTGCATCTAATGGGTCTTCATCAGCTCTGAGCTCACAGGTTTTCCTGCATCACTTCACAGCCACCTGCCTAAATGAAAAGCTGCCAAGTTAGACCTGCCCATTGCGTTAGACCTACAGTCGCGCTCTCCTCCACAGGGGGTATGTCGCTTGGGATGGTTGGTTCTATGCAGGAGCCCTGGGAGCCTCTTAGGACCTCTGGTTTCTACAATGACAATTTGCCTAGGAGGTTGGGTGTGCCAGACAAAGTCTGTCTTTAATCACCAGATAATTCATATAAACAGATATAATTGTATAGAAATCATTGTCTTCTGAAAGTGGCTCTTAGACAGAAGTGTTCTTATTAAGGACCTATCTAGGCTGAAGTGTAAATGAAATTCCACTCGAGATTTGTAGTGACCCCTGAGCTTTCTGACCTATGGCCCATGCAGCAATAATCTCTTAAATTTGAGCATTTGACCCAGCAGGCCATTATCACTTCTTCAAATCCATGGAATCATAGTATGTGGACCTTCAAATCGCTCTGGATCAGCGCCCTAGTTTTACCTCCAAGGGAGTAAAATCCCTGAGAGTTTGTCAGTGGCTATAACACAAGTGCCTACGCATGGATAGATCTTAGTGCCTGACTCCTAATGGAGTGTTTTTTTCTATGACACTGTGATGCTTCCAATCTGATGTCTGAATCTAATGAAATGAAAATACTTGTCATCATTGTGTGCTAGTCAGGATAGGGAAGGACAGGCTCTGATAACAAAACATCGCAAATCTCAGCGGCTTAAACCACAAAGGTTTATTTTTCAATCATTTCCCGAGTGAGCAGCAGACAGCTCACTCCAGAAACGAGGCTGCTGGAGGCGCAACCACATGGATGTGGAGCATCTGCCACAACGTTGGGATCTCACACTTTCTAGGTGTCAGCCTGGAAGTGACAGTCATCACTTCTGCTCTCATCTCACTGGGAAGAACTGTACATGGCCCTGAATGCAAGTGGCCTGGGATTCATGGCCTTCTGTGTGCTGAGGAGGAGCGGAGACTCTGAAGTGGGTGAGCGCTAAGGTTTGCTGAGTTTAATGAGCATCTGGGGCACCAGCTCTGTGCTGTGCGCTGTACTGTTGCTGAGATTACTAAATCCCCATGCTGGAGGCTGCAGAAACTGTGGGGAATACGGAGGCTGAGACAGGAGAAAGGGGGTGGACTTATAGATCGGTTACAACGTGACAACTGCCATAATGAAAGTAGTACTAGAGCACTGTCCACTCCCAGCATGGGGACAAAGCGATGGGCGAAATGAGAAAGACTGACAAAGTAGATGACTTTTGGGCTGGGCCCTGAATAAAGAATAGCACATTGCCCGGCCGGGCGTGGCTCAGTGGTTAAGCGTCGACCTAGGATCCAGGCGATCAGGGTTCGATTCCCGGTCAGAGCACATGCCCGGGTTGCAGGCTGCAGCGAATCAATGACTCTCTCATCATTGATGTTTCTAGCTCTCTCTCTGCCTCTCCTTTCCTCTCTCTGAAATCAATAAAGATATATTAAAAAAAAAAAAAAAAAGAATAGCATATTTTCCTTGTGGACACATTGTGGTCTCATTTGAAGTTATTCCTTTGCCTTTGTGAATGTTCTACTGAGGTTAGTTTTAGTTCTGGAAGCTTTCTGACAAAGGTCCAGCATTCTCTGGTTACTCAATGCAAGAAATAGACTTCAACTTCCTAAGACTACATGAGCACAGTTGTCTCACCAGAATGAGCTGGAATCGTGTGACTCAGAAAGCTGGCCAGAGACCAGGCAGGTGCAAATGGAAACTGTGCTAAGGTGGCCACATTTTAAAAATCAGAACAGGAGGACTTACAGGAATTTTTTTGTTTGTTTGTTTTAATGTTTTTATTGACTTTAGAGAGAGAGAAAGGGAAAGGGATAGAGAGAGAAACATCAATTTGTTGCCTCCCATATGCACCCCTAATGGGGATCGAACCCCCAACTCGGGTATGTGCCCTGACTGGGAATCCAACCAGTGACCTTTAGGTGCATGGGACGAAGCTCAACCAACTGAGCCACGCCGACCAGGGCCAGGATTTTGTTTTTGAAAAGGCCATTGGGAAGATGTTTAGATGCCATAATTTTGGAATTTCTGAGAAATTCCAGAACTTTGTCGAAATATAGCAATGGAATATGTTAAATAAAATGATCCCAGAAAATCTGAGATTTGTTGTCACTGAAGCAATAAATGTTGTACAACAGTGACTTGTACAACACTTGTTTACTGAAGACTTTCCCACTCAGGATGGCTAACACAGCAATTACTGCTGCCTCACTTCCCCCTTTCTTCAGGAATAAGGAACATTTCTTTCTCTTGTTTTCTTAGTGCGAACTTCTACCCAAATTCTGAAAGTGTGATGATTTCAATAGAAACAATTATTACAACTTACAAGAATTTGTTACACCTAGGCACCTATTGACTCATACTCACACCACCCTCGCTTTAGGAACCACCACACCAGTATCTTTATCTTACAAACTAAATTACAAATTGCTGTGGGTCACACACACTATCAAGTGGTGGAACTGGGATTGAAACCCTGGATAGGACTTCAGAGCCTAAATTCTTACTCATTCCACCACAGCTCTTTCAGAGTGGTTTAACTTCTGGAAAAAGTGGATGACAATGCCTTCTGTCTCATTAAAAAAATAAATAAGAGGCTGGTAGATTGGTTTTAAAATTACTAGGCTGCAAATATTTTCTTTGCAGGTATTTAATCTATGAGTCCTGTCTGTTTAAAATGATTCCTTGTAATGCTTAGCCATTTTTAAAGCACTTCCCTTGCTCTTCAAGGGCTAGGGCTAAATAGATTCAGATAAATAAAGGGCACAATTTGTTTGAAGTCCTCCTGGCACCGTGGCTGGCAAGTCCATACCAGGTGTCAGCCCTCTCCACCTCTTACAGGGAAGAAAGGCAGAAGAGAAAGGGTGCTAATGGCCTTTGGTGAGATTGGGAGGTCAGTTACCTATATCTTTGTCCCCAGTCTCCTTGTAGTCAGTTACCTGTGGCTATTTTAAAACCCACTTATATGAACCCAAAGTCAAAATTTATCCATCAGTTCTACCTTTCCTTTGAACTCTGAAATAACTACATGTCGCTACTCATTACCTTTGCAGGATAATGTTTTCGCAAGCTCCTTAAGGCTCTCCAAGGAGCCACCATTGACCTGCTGCGGGTAGAAACTTCAGGTGGGTTAGGAGGAAGGCATTTTTTCTTCAGGAAAACATTTTGTTGTACCTTTTTCTATCCACTTTTTAAAAATGCTGGCCTTTGGGGTAGAATTCCTGTTTCTGAACCTAGAGGCCCACTCTGCGGCACCCATCCGCGTATCTGCACACACTGCCGCGGACCTATGCCTGGGTTCCGTGGACCTGCTGCTGTGCAGCCAGTCTGCTGCTTCTCCGGCAGCGGCCCCTGTGCCCAGGCGCGCACACAGCAGTGGGGGCTGGGCTCTCCCACAACCCAGCTTCCCAAGAAAAACACAGATGTTCCAAGGTGCCATCTGAAGGAGAGGCTGCTGAGAAGCAGCAAGACCCTTGTGAGCAGAGGTCCCTGAACTGGTGCTGATCTTGGGGAAGGTGAGTGGTGATAACAGGTGTGGGAGTGTGAGGCAGGAATGCAGAAATGGAGAACAGGCTTAAGGGGGAAATCTGCTTCCTCCAGGTTATAAGGTGAGGATACCTTACCTGGAGGGGATGTGTTTTAACAAAGTCATTCTACGTGACACTATTGATACTAAATAGAGCAATGCTAATTTTGACTTTTCAGTGTATGGTAATCAAGGGGCCCTTTCAATACCTTTAGCTATTCAATTGCTAATCATGTTGCCTTTGCCTGAATGGTGGAATAAAGGTGATCGAAGAGCCCTGCACCCATTTCAATAACTGTAAATGGCTTGTTTACCAGGAGTCCTGGAGAGAGCTTTTCACGGCGCGAGTGCAGATGTCACAGGCAGCGAAGGCTTCACATCCCACCTGACAATCCTCCGGCTCTGTGCAGGGGAATGATAATCACGTTGATTGAATCATTATGACTGAGCTCCTTTTCAGCTGCTCTGATTTAGTCTTTTGAGAATTACAGAATGGGCAACACCATAGAAAAGGGTGCCAGTAGAATCTGCGCCTCGAGATTCTGTTCCAAATAGCACTGAGTTTCTGGAATTATTAACCCTCTAAAGCCCTACCCCACCCTCCAGGAACCTATGAGCATAGATGATTGACATCGAGGATGAGGTCTGGGATCACAGAAAACGCTCTCTGGCTCTTGTGGGAATGAGACCCTGACCTTTGTCTCAGTAGCACAGGCTTTAAGTAGCAGAGCCCAGTGTCATGCCTGACCCGTGATCATTTCTTATATGACTAGAATGTAGTAAATATTTTTTGAATGAAGCCTTCTTAAAGCTCTATGCCTCTTTAAAATGGGTTCAACAACTTGTCCAGGTTTGTCCAGGACTGATCCTGGAAACCCTTCAGTTTGGGGCAAACTGGGATGGCTGGCCCTCCTCCCTAAGGCTGCTTCCCTAGGATCCACTCTGATTCTTTGTTCTGTGGTCTGGATTTCTCGTTCCATCAATATTCTACCGTTAGTTATCTCTATCATCAGAATCACTCCAGGGCACTCATTTAGCTGAGGGGTGGGGTAGGAGTGTCGTGGGAGGGTGGGAGAAGGGATAAAGAGAGCAGGAAGATTGATGTCATATTAGGATCGGACTGTGGGGCTTCTTTCATTTACACTATAAATATTGTATAAGTGCAGATGTAGCCTTTACAGCAGCATGACAGGGGATTTGACTGTTTTTATGGCTCATGATTAAACTAAGAAACAAGTCACTGATTAGATTACTCTTTTCCCCCCACAGGCCCCTGCCCTTCACATTGCCAAGAATGTTATTTGATTTATGCAATCAATCTAACTCAAACACCAAAATATGTAGATCACAAAGTAGAAAATGTATAAAAAGAAACATTCTGTTTATTTTTTACACAAAATTATTTATAATCTAAGATATTGACTTTGATAAGCACTACAAGGAAAAGAAAGAGTTGAGACCTTAAAATTCTATCTCCTTTAAAAAAGTATTATCTATATGTGGTAAAATCCACTGAAGTTCTGTTGGGGTTGCATAAGAAAATGGATGGGTTCTTAACGACTTTAGTTTGTTGCAATTGCAAAGAGCTAAATATAGTCGGCTAAAAAGCAAATTGAGCTTTAAGGAACATAATTCTATCTATTGATTTTCTTCTGGTCTATCCTCATCAGTAATTTCATTATTTGTGAAACTTTTAAACTCTATTGATTCCCATGGAATTTACCCAAATTAGAGGGTGTTTGGTGTTACATTTTATCTTTTGGTCCTGGTCCAGCAATTAACAACTTGGCTTTATTCAATCATAAAAAACTAACTCTATTGGAAATGTCTGTGTTCAGTGTTTAATGTCTTTAAATATATCCGTTTTTAAAATTCAGAACATTTAGCGCTCCTGTTATGTGCAAGTGCAGTAGAACCCTGAGGTTCAAATTGGGGGACTTTTTTGGGGGGTCTTTTTAGCTCTTTATATAAAATTAATAAGTGGGAATTTAAAAATTCAACTGTGATGCGTAGGGCTAAACATTTAAAGGATCCAACATAAATAACATCAGAGGGTGGACCCTCATAAATCAGCAAGTCTGATGTTAAAAATAGGTCTAAAATACTCCTCTAGCTATTAGATGCCATCTACTGGTTGTAATTACTGTTAGATACAATTGGCCATCCTTTCAATGCAGGGGGAGAATGGTCAGGATGCCTATCTCTAAAATGCAAACAGCGTTATATGGCATTCATAGAGCTGTTTTGTGCAAATCAATCACTGGATAAGCATAGCCACATTTTGAAATTCAAAGTGCATTTAGAACAAAGCTGCTGTGAATTTACAGGCTTCCTTAGACTTACTTGTATCTGTAAATTTTGGTTTCCCAGGAATATCCACGTGGTTGGACCATCTGACTGTTACGGATTCTACAGCCTAGCTTCTTTCTAGATGTATCCTCGTGTGCAGGCATCTGGATGTAGTTCTTTTGTCATGATTCCTTAGTGTATTTTGCAAAGTCAGTCAGCCCCCAGCTGTTCTCCTATAGATTATGGCAGAGTGCCGACTAAGATGGCTCTGGTGCTATTGATTAACACACAGCAGCTCTGTCTGCATTTCTATATTTAAGAATGATTAGTACTGGTAACTATTATAAAGAAACTCAAATATACATGCACTTCACATCTGTAAATTCTAGCGTTGGAGTAGGGGGACTATACTTGTGCTTTAGGTAGAAATGATAAGGTACATTATGACTAAAAGAGTGAAAGTTTCCTGAGTATCTTATTAGAGAGAAAAACACATACAGCAAATTCTGGCAATGTTTTAGGACAAGGGGCTGCTAAACTACAGCCTGCAAACCAAAGCCAACCTGTGTCCTGTTTTTGTAAATACATTTTATTGGAACACAGCTATGCCATTTGTGTATCCATTGCCTAAGGCTCCTTGTGCACTGCAAGGCAGAGCTGAGTCATTGCGACAGACACCATATGGCCCCCAAATCCTAACAGAGTTACTATTGGGTTTTTTACATAGCAGTTGCCTACTCCTGTTCTAGAAACTTAGGTTCTTCATTTCATTATGGCTATGTTTTATTTAAAGTTCTGGATCAGCATCTTCACTTCAGTCAGCATAAACTTTGCAACAGCCATAGCTTGCCCCGTGGGAGACCAGTTCACCGAGAGGCGACAAGGGCCACTGCCCTTTGCAGTTTTCACAGGCAGCCTCCCGGCTGGGTCAGCCCAGGCTGGCCTGCCCCCGGGCTCCCAGCGAATCCCAGGCCGCTCCAGGCAAGGAGGCTCTGCTCCTGAGCAGAGCAGAGGGGACGCCTCTTTCACCTCTTGGTTTCCAGTGGCTGAGATACATGGAGGAGCCTTGGTAATAAAGTTGAACTTAGGGTTTATTGAACTAGAACTTCCGCGAGGCTGTGGAGCCATGTGCTTTGTAACGGATCAGTGAGGTGTCAGCCGCTCTGATTTGCACATAGTGTGACCACTTACAAAAAGCTTCACATGGTCCAAGGATAGGAGGACCCGAAAAGGGAAGAAGTGAGAAATACATAAAAAGCAAAAGCCCACTTGTCTTAAAAGTAAAAAATAAAAGATAATGCAAAAGAAAAGAAAGGCAAATAGGCCATTTGACAAGAATTTGGGAAAGTGATATTTTCATTTACTATTGTAATGTAAAAAGAGATTGAGGAAACCCCTAAAGGTGATTTTTCAAATGCCACATTTATTGATATACTCGAGACCCTTCTTTTTGTTAAAATTACCTACGTTGGTGATAACAATGGAAAAAAATAGAATCTATATAATTTCTTTCTAGGTACTTTTAGAGGTACTATCATTTATCTTCAAAAATAGTCTATGGTAAAGAGAACGAGCGAGCTATTATTATTTCCAATTTCAATGAGAGAGAAAGAAGTTTGAGAGCAGAATGTGTCAGAACTAATCTAGGAGTTTGATGACAGCTAACTATTTACTGGCTGTGTGATGTTGGGGTAAGTTATCTCTTGGGGTAAAAATTCTCTAAGCCTCAAGTTCTCTCAGCTTTACAATGAAGATAAAACTGAGCTCACGAGTTGCTGTAAGGATTATACGAGATGATGTATGTAAGCACCTAGCACAGTGGCGGTTCCCTCACAGGCCCAGGAAACACGGGCCATGGGATTAGTTACTACATGCATAGGCCTGAGGCTGCAGTCCTCAGGAAGGCTTCCTTGCAAGGTTGGCGCTTGGCTCGCACCTGGGAACTTGACTTGATATAAAAACTTCCAAACTGGCGAGAGCGTCTCACTATGCCTCAACTGTTTGTACAATGTGATTTTGTGTGGGTCACCTGCTTTCTTTCTGGGAGTCTGGAATTTTGGTTTGTATTAAGCAGAGGGTGCCTACGTGATCAGCTCCCAATAAAAACCCGAGACTTTCTAATGGGCGCTTTGCACTCTCTGACCTCCTTGGGCAGAAACACCACCCACCTGTTGCTGGAGAAAGGAGCACGCTCGAGTGCGCCCCCTCATGGGAGGGAGAGGTGGGAGCCTGCACTGGGGTTCCCCCTGCTCTGCTGTCTTTTCTTCTTTGATCTTCCTGTATATCTTTACTACAACTCACCTTAGCCCTAAGTAAAACTATATGCTGATGTCTCTGTGTCCTTCTAGTGACTCTCCAAGCACAAGGGTGGCCTTAGGGACCCCTGACATATGCTATATATTTTAATGCTAATTTGATTAGGCTTGTCCAGTAGTTCCCAACCTTGACTATAATCTTATAATTAGAATTATCTGGGAAAGAGCGTGCACACACACACACACACACCTACAACAGCTTGAACCCTGCCTCAGAACAATTAAATCAAGATTTCAGTTGTGTAAGACCCAGGTATGTTCCTTTTGGGTCTGACATTTCCACTTGGTTTCTTTAAAGCAGTTTGTACATCTCTGTGGAAATCCTCCTTCTCTTTAGACATGTTGTTAACCTTTTCCTCTAGATCCTTTGACATCTCTCTTTCTTTTTAATTTAATTTTGAAATCATTTTAGATTTACAGAAAAGTTCAAAGAACAATACAGGGGAACCTGCACACCTTCAGCCTGCTTCCTCTAATGCTCACATCTCACATAACCATAGTGTAACCAAAACCAAGATATCCACGTTGGCACATTACTGTTAACTAAATCACAGGCTTTCTTTGGATATCACCAGATTTTTTTCAGGATTTTTTTTTTTCTTTTTCTGTTTCAAGATCCAATCTAGGATTTCACCTTGTATTTAATTGTCATGTCCCCTGGGTCTCCCCCAATCAGTGACAGTTCCTCAGTCTTTCCTTATCTTTCAAGACCTTGACTCTTTTGAAGATTACTGGCTTTTGTAGGCAGTCCCTCAATTTGGGTTTGTCAGATTTTTTCTCACTAGGTTGAGGTTATACATTTTTAGCAAACACTACAGAAGGGATGAGCTTTTCTCAGCATGTTACAACAGAGGTACATAATGTGGATATGTCTTCTGTTGCTGGTGATGTTAACCTTGATCACTTGGTGAAGGTGGTGTCTTCTGGCTTCTCCACTGTGAAGTTACTACTTTTTTCTTTGTAGTTAATAAATTCCTTGGGGAGAAACACTGACACTATGCAAATATCCTATTTTTCCTCGAACACTTAAGCACTAATTCTAGCAACTATTGGTGGATCGTGCCTGCAACAATTCTGTGGTGTTCTAAGGGTCATTTTCCACTTATTTTTTCCACATTTATTTGTTGGAATTCTGTAAAAAAGAGCTGTCTCTTAACTTCCGTTTAGTTATTCAGTTTTTTATTATGTCAGTATGGACTCATGAATATTTATTTTGTTCTATGGGTTATAATCTGTTGTTATTATTATTATTATTATTATTATTATTATTTTGTTCAAATTGCTCCAGTTTTGGCCACCAGGAGCTTTTTCATATCGTTGCCTCTGCCTTTGGACATACCCCCATCCTCTTTCGAGTACTTTTGATAAGAAGCTCCAGTGTTACCTGGTGTATCCCTGCCCCACCTCTAGAGTCAATTTGTTTTACAAGGAACCCTGATTCCTTTCACCGAAGAATGGAATTTAACCCGAGCTCTGGGCTCTGAGTGTGCTCACTGCTGCTGTGGCGTCCTTGTTTCCAGTCCCTCTCGGTGGGTAGTTTGGAAATAGAGGTGTGTATACGAACCCGAGCACACACACCTCTCTCGCTTAATTTCCACATCCGTCTATCAAGTACACATTAGCACACGCACACATTACACCCATGTCTCCAATGCTAATCAGACACCCCAGGGTTCACTCGTGGCCTCTTCCTTTCCTAATTTTTAACTTTTTTCTCTGATGGTGAGAAACCTGACTCTCATTATCTGTAGTAAATATTTTTTATTTGTTAAAACCTACTGCGCATATGAAGTTGAAGAACAGCTAACCCTGTGAGAAAATAATAGAGTTTGGAGTTTTTGTGCAGTGCTTTGTGTTTTTAGTCTTTGCACTTTTATCAGAGTTACTTTAAAGCCCCTATCTGGCCATTCCAACATCTGGGTCTGCTTGTAATGACGGTTTCCTATTTTTGACTATGCATCACTTTTTTTTTGCCCCTTTGTGTGTCTTAAAATATTGGCTTTTATTTAAATACTTTTAAATAGAAGAATGCTTGAGATGGAAGCAAAAAACATTTTCTGTATTAAAAGGCATGTTGCTCCTGCTTGGGCTGCTAGCATGAGGGGAGGGGCTGAGCCAGTCTGATCCGGAGCTGAGCTGGGTCTGAGCTCTGTGGCAACTTTAGTTTGGCTCAGTTCATCACCAATTTCAAGTGTAGGAACAGGACTTGCTCTTCTGGAGGGCCAGGAACACAGCTCTGGTGAGATCCTGGAGAGCTCTTTTACTTGACAGCGGAACCACCAGCTCTCTGGATGGTAAGAGACTTTTCTCGGCTTTCTGTCTCAACTGCTGGCTGCTGTGGATCCTTGGGGAGGTTTTGTTCTCCGGCCCTGCCCGCTCCACACACTCTCTGAATCTCTGGAGAGCTTCCTGCCCTGCTGCCCAGCACTGCCTCAGGCTCTGTGGAGACTTCAAATGCCTTGGGGGAGTTTCTCTCAGCTTCCCTGCTCTCCCATCTCCTTCAGTGGGCAAATGCTTTGCACTTGTGGAAGGCATTTCATGTCTCAAGGGCATGGCTTTCAGCCCTTTGGAGCTGCCACAGCCTTTGATATACTACCTGTGGTGGACATAACAAAGGCCCTTCAAACATGTCCATGTCCTAATCCCCAAAGGCTGTAAATATGCTAGGTTCCACGGTGAAGGGGAATGAAGGTTGACTGTGTAATTAAACTTGCCAGCCAGGTGACCTTAAGAAAGTAGTTTATTCTGCATTTTCTGGGAAAGCCCAATGTAAGAACAAGGGTTCTTAAAAGTGAAAGAGGGAGTCAGAAGAGCAGAGGCAGAGAGATATGATGTTGCTGGCTTTGAGGGTGAAGGAAGGTGCCACCAGCCAAGGAATGAGGCAGCCACTAGAAGCTGGAAAGTGCCAGGAAATGGACTATCTCCCAGGGCTTCCAGAAGGGAACACAGCCCTACCAACCTCTTGGTTTTAGCTCAGTGAGACTGCATCAGACTTCTGATCTACAGAACTATACATTTCTGTTCTTCTAAGCTAATTACTCCATGGTATTTTTTACTGCAGGAAAGGAAATGGGTGCCGACCCCCAAGTTTTCAGTGAAGACCTGTGAAAGTGAACTGAGACGGGGGAAAGTCTGATTCTATGGTCCCATCTCTTAGGATTTGGATTATGTAAACCTACCCACTTATGGTTATTAAGGCTCATTAAGAGTTGGGCTGGTGTTATGGGCTGAATTGTGCTACCACAAAATTCATATGTTGAAGTTCTAACCCTCAATATCTCAAAAAGTGTCTGTATTTGAAGGTAAGGTCCTTTCAAAAGGTATTTAAGGTAAAATGAGGTCTTTTAAGGGGGCCCTAATCCAATACAACGGGTGTCCTTATAAATGGACAAAATTTGGACACAGGCGTATCTGTGCACAGAGGAAAGACCGTGCTGGTTGTCACGACATGGAGGACAGGAGCAGTGCTGGCATCCAGCAGATAGAAGCCGATGACGCTGCTAAACATCCCACTCTGCACACGAGGCCCCCGCAACCAAGAATTATTTGGCTCAAATGTCAATAGTGTTGAGGCTGAGAAATCTTGGTTTAGGCAAAGCACTTCTAAAAACATGAAGTTTTTCTTGTGCTCAGTTTTACTCTATCTACATAGAGATTTTCATCATGCTTTAATATTCTTATTAATTAAATGAGGCTTGTCTACTTTTTAATTAGCATTAAATAACTTTTTTCTCCATTCCATGGCTATAAAAAGATTTGTTTAGATCTATATAAAGAATATGATGACAGTCCCTTTGGGACAGAATCCTCAGTAAAATTGATCTGTGCTCCAGGCACAGGAAGCAGCAGGAGTCTGGATATTATCGCTGTGCACGTTTCATGTATCCAGCTCCTGGAAGCATAAAGCAAGACCACAGAATACCAACAAAGACAGATTATTTGCCCAAGGGCCTCTCACTTCAGTCCCAGAATCCAGAGACGTCAATATGTGCTGCCACCTTATTTCCTGTGTAGCAGGGGACAATGAAAAGCCAAATGAAAATATTGCTACTGTCGAGATGGAAATCCAGGTAATTTGTGAGTGAGGTGTTAGTTTCAAATGAGATCTTTACTATTGATGGAGACACTTTGCTTCAAGCCAATACCTGAGCTTCTGCCAGTTCCACCAAATGCAGCGAAGGAAGGAGACGAGGGATTAGAGAAAACAAAACTGACAGATGGCAATTTGCAAAGAGTTGAATCAACATAAATTATATCTCTTCTGTGAGAAGAGAAAAGGGAGGGTGTATTCCGACGCTTGGCTAACCGTTGAGTGAGCTGGTGAACAGGCCAAAGCACAGCAAGCAAAACACTGGGTATTGCTCGGCGCTGGATGCAAATACAAAGGTAGAGAGATGCCCCCTTGTTGAAAAGCCATCTGGATTACAAACCATGGTAAAAATCTATTTGAAACAATACAATAAATAAAATTACAAACATTTGGGACATTGGAAGGCATTAATCATAGACTACAGACAACCAAAAGGAAAAATTGCTGATAACTAGATATGACTAATATATCTAGCTTAGATATAAATACCTATATAACTAGATACTTTTAAGAAAGTATCCAAGACTCACCAGCTCAAAATCCACCCATTTAAACTTCTTGAAATAAATGTAAATATTATTTTCTGAGGTTGGCAAGAGTTCATTTAAACCACACATAAAATGTCCAAATAATCAATTTTTATCTTGTAGCTTTGAAATTTCCTTCTTAGAGATTCTGTAGTTAAACATGAATGTTAACATTCCAAAATTTCTTAACTATCAAGGGAAATAGAGAAGTCAACCTGTCAGCTTAATATATTATAATAGCATACAATATAAAGTAAAATTATATAGATATAAATATACGTATGAATGACTTGAAGGCACAGTAATTATGGCTCTGGGACTAAAAGGATCTGTGAATTCAAATATGACAAATGTCAGGTGCATGTAAAATAAAAATGTTTAAACAAAATTTCTGAGTGAAGATTTTTTATTCCTTTAAAATCCGTTCTAAGTTTCCCTTTGCGTATTGAAGTTTACAGGCTATCTAGACCAGCAGGTGGCACCAATGGGAAAACCAACAGTCCCTGAGAGTTTTTAAATTCTAGAAGGGAAAATTCCAAAGTGAATGTAAAATTAGATTAAAGATCTACATTTCCATTATATATGAAAAAACAAAGGAACAGATTTTGGGAAAGGCAGCACAAGGCTCATCATATTTCCCACCTATTCTCTTACTTTGAATTATTATTGACTATTGAACACATGAGTTTTAAAAATCTTGAAGATTGTTTCTAATCCCCAAATATATTGTCTCAAGCTTTCATTAAAACAATTATTTAGAGATGCTCTTGCAGCAAGTGTTCAAAATGGAAAAGCAGCAGGTGCCTAACTGCTCATAAGAAACCAACAGCATGTCGAGGGGAGTCTGCAGTTCACAGAGCCGGTCGCCCTCTTGTGCACTTTCCCTATTGGAGGATCTTGTAGGGGACAAACACTTGCTGAGGCAGAAAACAGCTCTGAATATTAACGAAGGCATCCTCTGCTGATGTCTCACGGCAGATGTGCTTACTTAGTAGAATGTCAGAAGGAAAATGTAGAGGCAAACACATTAAAAACAATCAGGCATCCTCATAGAGTCTCCCTATAGGTGCCTCTGAAGGGTGATTACCTTGTGCACAAGGTGGAAATCAAATGGGGAAAATAAATATTCTGTACAAAAGTCCAAGAAATGATTTTATTCTTGGCAGGAATCATAAGCTTGAGATACATTATTTTTTGCTACTTCCAGTTTTCTTTCCTTTTTCCTTTTTTTCAAGATGAGTTCTCCATTATATACAGGACTTACCGAGGAACAATAAGAGTCTTTAATAATTCATGTCTGAGAGGAGTGAAAATAGAAGAGCACATCTTATTATGAGGACATCAAATGGAATACTACTTCTAGCCCCTAGAAAACAGCCCAAACCAGCCTAGTTCCTACTGAAAGGCACGATCTTTTTTCTTTCCCTGTCTCAGAAATTTCTGATATTGGGGGGCCAAGAGTCTTGGACAAGAACCCTTTCAGCTCCTAATGGTTTGTGCTTCTTTAGAATTTAAGCTTAAGATCTGGAGTGAATGTTGTGAGCTGGTGAGAGGAGGCAGGGAGGAGAGGAGAGAGGAAGGAAATAAAGCCCGGGGAGCCGAAGGCCGCCTTCCCCTTCTCCCGAGCGCGTTTCCACGGGACTGGCAGAGGCTGTCGCCCAGGAGCCGTGGTGTCAGTAGAGCCCTGGTGAACTTTCAGGGGTGTGCAGCTCCCTCTCTACCAAAGTCCGTCCTTCGAATCGGAAATGGCAGCTGTGTCTAAACAAGTTTGCGTTATGTAGACCTAATTCCAGTTTTCAAAATGCTGATTCAGAAACCTATGTAACTCAGCAACAATCAAGTGTATTTGTCATATTTGATTTTTTAAAAATCCAGTTCTGTGCTATTTACAAGAGTTATATATATAAAACATAAAGACATGAAAATGTTGAGAATAAAGAGGTGAATAAAGACGTGCCAGGGAAATGCTGACATTGTTGAATTTCTGTTCTAGGCCAAGCTTGGTACTAGATTCTTTACCAAATTTATTTTATTTTATTTTCAGAACCCTAAAAACATAGGTAATGTTCTCATGTTTTATGGGTGAGAAAACTAAGATCAGGGCAGTTAAATAACTTACCCATAATTACTAAACTACAGTGATACCAAGAGAGGGGATATTCAAACTAATTCTCTTTGCACAGCACTATGTCACCCATCCTAAGACACAGGCTGCCCCGTCACAGCATTCTTGGGGCAGGAGAGGGAGGAATAGAGGAGGAGGAAACAGGTTTTTTCTGGAAATCTTGGATATAGCTATGGCAACACACATGGAATTTAGACCATCTTCCCATATAACTTGATTTAAAAAGAGAGAGAGAGACAACAATATGATAACAATAAGGAATGGATTAATACATATCTTATACCAGGAATTATAGAGTAAAATGTTGATGGCTGATTCTGGTTCCACCACTTAGAGAAATTATCAAGCCTCTGTAAATCAATATCCTTAACTATAAAAAGGGAATATTTATAATGCCCACTTTATAGGAGTGTGTGAATAAAATACGAGATTATCAATGTCAAGTACTTCACATAGTTTCTGGCATATAGTAAGTACTTAATAAATATTAGATATTTTTTACTACTATTGCATGTGAAATACCATTCAGTTGTTCAAGCAATTAAAATGGTATCAAGTTAAATTTATTTCCATCAGAATACATTCATAGTATATGAAGTAAAAGGTTAACAAGGCAGCATATACAGCCTACTTTATTTTTGTAAAGAATAAAAGTTATCAAAAAACTCTGCGAATACATACACAAGCTGTTAGCATGAGGGGTGCAGGCTACCCCCGTATTTTCCTCCTGTGAGTAGCTTCCCACGTCCCTTCCAGGGCTGCGGCCTGACGGCGCTCCCGTAGGAGCCGCGAGTGCCCGGGCGGGCAGCAGAGGGCGCTGGCGCCCGTGAGTTGCTCCGGCGCCGACCCGCCGGCGGAAGCCACGGGGAGCTGTCCAGGGGCTGGGACGGCGAAAGCCTCGGCCCGAGACGCCGGGGCAGCTCCTGCCCTGAACCAGCCAGTACCCGCCCGTTAGGAGCCTCTGGTGCCAGGATCCCACCCCAGGAAATATCACTCCCTGGGGGTGGGTCCAGACATCAGCGTTTATATATATAATGTGTGTGTATATGTATGTGTATGTGTATGTGTATGTGTATGTGTATGTGTATGTGTATGTGTATGTGTATATGTATATGTATGTGTATATGTATATGTATATTTATATATAGTTTCCCAGACCATTCTAATGTGCAGCCAGGGTTGAGAATCCCAGATGCATAAGGAAACAAGGTATTCGGGTGCCCTGAGGGCTGGGAGGAGGCATGCCCGTTGCTCTCATCCCCCCAAAGACGTGGTCCAGCTGCTGCAGAGGGCCCTCGTCTACCCCCAACTCCACATCAGTGAGCCTCCTCCCCGCCTTTCCCAGCCCCTCCTCAGTCTTATCGGGGAAAGACCTAGGCTGGCTGGTCTCCATCAGCTGGGAGCACAGAGCAGAGGCGGAGGGGCCTGGGGGGCTCACGGTCCCCAGACACCACAGTCAACCCTGCTCCCTTCAGGTGTTTCACACGAGTTCATTATGAGATGTTCCCCGTAACGAAGCTTCCTTGTCACACTGCAGCCCCCAGCCCCGCGAGACAGTCCCTGGGGGTGTCCTGTTAATGATGAAGCGGGCGCCTTGCCCACAGAGTCCTGGGGGCCAGCTGTCAACAAGCCCTGCTTCGCCCAAGAGAACAGTGCCCGGACCTGGGGGTGGGGGGGCCCTGCAATCCGATTCTTGTGCTCCACAGTTTGGGGCGAGCAGGCGGCTCAGAGAGCTGGACTGCTCGGGAAGCAGGAAGGGCGAGAAGCAATGTTGGAGCAGAGTGAGCTTCACCAGCTGCCCAACAGGGCAGAGCAACTGACGGGGCGGGGCTCCCCTTCGCCCCCAAACGGCCTCGTGTGCATTCTGGCTGGTCCAGTCTTGGCATCTTGCTGGGATTACACCTGGGCGTGAGTGACTACAGAGGACAGACGTCCTAAGACATGCAGTCCCCTCATTCCCCTGGGACAGGTAGAGTAGAATCAAAATCTCTCCTGGGTTTTCCAGAGAGCTGCATGTGGAGTACAAATAAATAAGAATAAAATAAAAACCACATCATTGTTTAACAGGGACTCTCACATCTGTACTGTTATATTTTCCTCTCTTCTGGTCCCCTCAACATACCTCAATTGCTACTGACTCAAAGAGTTAAGGAGGGAAAGCAGATCCCAGTGGTCGTTTGGTTTGTGTCTTTGGAGGGAAAGGAACAATAGGTTTAGATGCTGCATTTTCTGGGACCACTTCCAGGAGGCCTGTTAGCGAGACCGTGGGCCCACGGAGTGGAGAACACGGGGAAAGTAAGCGCTGTGCACACCAACCGTCTCTTCTGCAGTTGTTCGGTTACCTGCGGCTGCCTCGCACACCAGCCCGAAGCCCAGTCCCTAGGGCAGCGGTTCGCTCCTCACCGCGCTTGGGGCGGCAGGGCTTCGTCTGCTGACCTTGCTGGGGCAGCTGGGACAGCTGGGTCATTCTAGCTACTTGATCCTTCACATTGGGCTTCCTCGGGCAGGATGGCCTGAGGGCAGCATCCTGCGATGGCCTGGTAGATGGTCCCAGGGGGCAGGGGCAGAACCCAAGGCCTCTTGAGACCTCGGCTCTGGAACTGAACATTACGTCCTCCACTTCATTAGTCAGGGCCAGCCCCAAGTGGGAAAATAGGCTCCTTCTCCTGACGGGAGAATTGGCAAAACATGGGTGACCATATTTAATACATCACAGCGTTTCTCATCCTGGGCACTCAGTGACATTTTGAGCGAATTAATTCTTTGTTGAGCGGGCTGGGAGGGGGCAGAGGGCTGTCCTGTGCATTACAGGATGCTTAGCAGCATCCCTGGGCTCTACCCACTGATGCCAGCAGCACACTCACACCAAAAATACTTCGACGCATTGCCAACTGCCCCTTAAGGGGGACAGAATCGCCTCCATTAGAGCCACTGACCTGCTGCGCGCAGGTATCGGTATCAGCGCCTAGTTTTTGAAAACAACACTCAGACCTGCTCGGATTAATGAACACCCCCGACTGGAGGAACTCCTTTGGCTGGAACAAGCTCACGCGCCAGCTTGTGAGGGCATCTGGGGCCCCCTGCCGAGCGGTGTGAAGCGCATGGCCGTGCGTAGTGCTCACAGGCACCGGGAGGCGGCCAGCTTTGCTGCCTCCCCGTCTCAGTCACAGGCACTGACCCGCGTCGGGACCTATGGAGCCAGGACAAGCCAGCGATGGCCACGCCCCAAGAGAAGGGGAAAGAGGTTCAGTGTGTGGACGGAAATGGGAGAGGCGCTGGACAGTTCACTGGGGCCTGAGTTACTTCCGTTTTGTTCACACACATAAAAGAAAACCTACCACCCGCAGCACTCCTAAGTCACACTGTTTTGGGAAAGTATTTGTAGCGTAGCATTCCTTATGGCTACTCTTTATTATCTCAACAGTCATTCCTTCCCAAGCAATTATTAATTTTCAGGGTTTTCTTATACTTTATTGTCCCTTTCCCCCAAATATCAGAGCTGCAGGAATCATTACAAAATAACAGGAAATCTTAATCTCTCCAAAAGCTAGGTGCGGTTCTGGTTTGAAAGTAGCATATAAGCCCCTGCTCTGACAACCCAGGTTTTCCAGCTCAACTCCCTGCTCTAACAACCCGGCTTTTCCAGCTCGTTAGGGCTGCTTGTGCTGATGCTAATCTCAGCTGAGAGGTGTTGCTGACACCATTATTTCCTGAAAGAGACTGAAGGGCCCGGCCTCTTTAAGTTCAGAAAGCATCCCATTTTGTCATCTCCGTTCTTTGATGTTGCTGGGAATCACTGAACTGTGAGAAGCTGACAGGAAATTCATATTTCACAGAAAATATATTTTTGCTCAATAAAGAAGAAACATAACATTGGGGTAGAACTTTCTGCTTAAGGGACTGGACACATGGAGAGGCCAAGAGTGAAAACCGCCATGTAGACTCTGCTAAAATATTTGGTCCCATGGCTGAGGCTTTTCACTGCTTACCTTCTGGAGAAAGGACTCCAAACGATTATTTTTCTTTGAAAAAGAATCTGATTTGGGGGAAGTGGAGCCAGGTTGCATGCTAACAGTTACAGCATTGCCTTTGCAGGTTTGATGAATTGCTGCCAGATTTTAATTGGAATCTACACATGAAAAAGAGACTCTTGACTGTCTATAAATAACCACAACACTACAGAAATGTAGCCGCTATGGAGATAGTTACAGCAAGTAAGAACTGCCTCTGGAAAGCTGCAAAGTCTTTTCTCTCCTTTCTTTTCTCTTTGCCCCTCATCAGCTCTTCTTGTTGGTTCACATCCCTGCTCCCTTGTACCCAGAATTATCTCGTAAACTAGGTTTGTAATTGTGCCCATGCAGTGTTTGCTCACCTCTGTTTTTCTTCAATCCTGGGCTCTGGTATAATTTGCCGTGGCTTCGTAAGTTCTGGTGTATATGGTTTAGAACTTCATTTTCAGTACTGTGTCAGTCTAAGTCCTTAAGTTCTATGACACTAGAGCATCCTAGAGCACTGAAATCACCAAACAGGTGTCCTTTACCTTCTCAGGGCTGTGTGCTGTATCCACATGTCATTTATCCCAACTGTAAACTCTTGAGATCAGGAGTCACATTAGATCCGGGGGTTAAGCCACATGTGTCTTATAACATTTGGAGACCCTGAATGAGAACCTGAGTGCCAATGAGAATATGACGATTGAAAATAATTTAAAATTTTAAGATATTCAGGCAGAGCTGGGGCCCCAGTCTCCAAGCCAAGCATGGACTTCAGTTTTTAGTTCCTTGCTTTGAGAATGGCTACGGAGTCTAACATTTGGCCAGGTGAGGCCACTTCACCAGAACCCGCACATTAGGGTGCTCAGGCCACCGGCCCCCAACACTGGGCCAGGATAGTGGTTGTATTAGAAGGCAATGAAGGATCTCTATGCACACCTTGTCTCTATTTTCAAGGGGTTACCAAGGCCAAGATAGCCACCCTGCCCACCGAAACTTCTGGACTACATAGCCCTCCCACCCCTACGGCATAACAAAGGTAGAGAAGGCATTTGGATGGACACCCAGACAGAGAGAGGCACACTTCCCTTGTCATCAACAACTGACAGCAGGCATTTTGCATTCTGTTTACTGGAATTAGCAGTTTCCTGGTAAAATGAAACTTCCTAGCAGTGAGCCAAGGATGAGGGAATACATCCTGTGCTTGGAGCAGTGGTTTGCCCCAAGGTGCTTTTCCAACGTGTAGTGGAGACCCTAATAAAAGGCCCAGAACACAGACCGTGAGAGCCAGAAGCCGCACCTGGATGATGGAAAACAAGAACCCAGAGAGCAACCATTTCCTTAGCCACAAATGCTTCAAAGTTCATCTATTTTTATTAGGCTGTGTTTAGACTGGAACTTTACCGCATACCATGTAAAAACATGTGCATATGCAACTCTACTTATGTAAACTGAAAAGTCTATTTAATTCCCATTGAATTGAATGAGATCAAACATTTTCTAACTTTCAATTGTCTTTGTGAGCCCTGAGTTAGAGAGTTCCTGCAGGTATTATCATAACTGTGTGACATGGACAGGGAAGATTTTGGTGCCGGGAGTAACAAAGTTGGTTAAGAACAGACTTTATTGTAGGCTGCCCAACCAGAACTTCTTTGTCTCTGAGTGTTATGGGCTGATTTGTGTTTTCCCAAAATTTGTGATTAAAGCCTTAACCACCAGTACCTCCGAATGTGACTGTATTTGGAGATTGGTCCCTTAAAGCAGTGATTAAGTTAAAGTGAGGCCATTTGAGTGGGCCCTGAACTGTGTCACATAGCTCATAGTACTTCTCCTTTCTGATTGGACCTTCACTAATTTAAATGCTTTATTAAACCAAATGAAGGAATTTTGAGTAGTGAGTGAGTGAGGAAGAGTGCCTTCTCCGGGGAACCTAGATAACTGCTATGATTATAGTGCCATTATTGAGCTGGCATTTATTGAGCACCTACTATATGCCAGGCACAGGGTCCTATTTACCTTAGGTCATTTATTCTTCACAAAAACCTTCTGAGGTACAAATATCGTCCTGTTTTGCAAGTGAGAATATGTTTGGGGCTAGCTCAGACCTGAAAATGCATGTTCTTAACAGTTACGGCGTATGTGTAAAATGCCTCCACTTGTCACACATTAAAATTATTTATTTACTTAGTAGTGTCCACCACTATATTTCAAGGTCAAGAAGCACATACTTTTAATATCTAATTGTTAAACACAAGGCCTGAAAATGAGAAGGCTTATGATAAATGTGAGCTGAATAAATGGACAAAACAAAGGAACAGTGGCTGGAGGTGTGGCTGGCATCAGTACTTCTGGTCAAAAGAAATTGGCAGTGACTCTTGCAATGGACATTGGTTCACATTTCCAGGATGTAGGCCTGGCTACATAAAATAATTCCAAAACAATACAGAGTGAGCTTATGCTATTGAGAGGTATAGTGTTGATAGAAATGAAGGTTTATTATCTAGATTAATTCACATCCTAACTGGGAGATGGGGAGAGGGGTGGCCTAAGAGGACACTCATCTTACAGAAAAAGCACATAATACCTTGAATCATGGCATTTATTTTTACTTTAAGTAGTACATACAGCTATTCAACAGTAGGGGGAGCAAGATGCAGGAAAACCTAAAATATTAGAACACCAAAAAAAGTGACGATAGGGATAAAAGCATGAGAAAGTGACTTCACACAAAGCAGTCTGGAAATGGGGTGCTGATATATTCTAAATCTGACTTCTATTTGAAATGATTTTGAAATTGCTCACTAGCACTGTAGCATCCTAACGCACAGGTCAGGGGAGATTCAGCAATGATCAATGCAGGCAGGTGTTCACTAAGAAAAAGACACGGTAGATGGTTTTTAACCAAAATTAACTGATTCGTCCTTTGACAGTGGTAAAATTCCCACCATGTTTATGCTAATTAGACCCAGGCTTGAACCCTTTATTGTGGTCTATGGACAACCAAAATCAAAGTGAAAATTCTTTTTAAATGATAGCACTCAAATAAACTTTCCTAGGCATAATATAGTGTAATAAGATAACATTTGCAATATTTATTGCTATGTGTTTGCTTGTTTTGTGAGCAAGGCTTATATTCTGCCTTTAAATTCAAGAAGAAATTCATAGGTTAGTTCTATGAAGACTGGAGAAGATCAAGTTCACTTCAAGTGTATGACAGACAGTTCTACAGACAAATGTTGATGGTGTTACACTTTGAGGAGAGTTCTTTGAATACTCTCCATAGCAAATATTTTCTTTAAAATACCACCAACTGGCATCAGAACAAACATAAGCTCTTTCAAAATTATTCTGACCATCTCTGGGTTTTTAAATTAGAGTTGAGGGGAAAAAACAGCCTGTGTTGTCAAACTGAGCAACTTAGTTGCATAATGAATTATTCCTATTTTATTTTAATTTAATTATGCAAATTTGGTCTGGAATTAATTCCAGTGCCTGTAAAGTTGACATTTGTTTGGTTCATTTCACTTTCAGAGTTGTTGTTTTTTTCCTAGTCTCATTAAGCCCACTTGGCAAGGCCCAGAGCTCTAAAACATTCAGTTCTTCATTTATGCTCATAATATTGATAACAGTAGGCATAATGAGAATATAAACTATTTGATATGAAAACCCAAATACAGTATTAAAACTGACCATGGAAATCTTCATTTGTATGTCAGTATAAATATGAGCAAGTTTATTCCTAAGCCTGAGCAATGATAAAATTTTATGATACTGAAATGAAGTTTTGGTTTTTGATGATTTTCTTGAGGTTGCCATCTGTCACAAGGCCAGTGATCTACTTTGAAGTAAGAGTTTCCTTACTATGCTATGCTTTCTTAATACTGTGTGCTGTTTTTGCCCCAAAGCCTCAAACTAAAGCAGTAAGTTGTAAAGATGATCTTGCTTTATGTTTCAGCAGGTTCACCTGTGCACGCACACACACGAAACACACCTCTGAGGTCTCCGGTCAGTAACTTTTCAACTCGAAATCCCAGGTATCCTTCCCTTTAATACTTCTATCATCAATCCCAATTTTTATTTCAACACCCTGATTCCCAAATCTATAATTCCAGGCTAAGATATGGAAATCAATCCCAGGCACTCTCATCCCTTTCAGCCCATTATGGTAAAAATGTTCCAGATTTTAAGAGGCCCCCAGCTGATCCCCGCAATCTCCTCTTCTTCTGCACTTAAGATTGGATGGAGTGCCTATAAATTAAAAGGTGCAATGGCTTAATCTCAGAATTACTCATTCTGAGAGCCAACCTAGTATCTCACTGCTTTCTTCTGTGAAGTCAGGATGCTAAATGATATTGGGCAAAAAGAGAGGAGCATTAAAGCGTAGATCATTATTGCTGTTGAAGATGGTCTTCCTCACATGCATGAATGGAATCAGAGGAGAATGAGACGGGCTGTGGCACTTCTGGGACCTTGTCGTTTTCAGCGGGTAGAAAAGGCTCTGCATTCAACCAGCAGCTCCAGGGGTTATTGTTCAAAACAACCTCTTAGAATTGGAACTTAAAAATTTCTTCAATGTGGGAGCATGGCTAAATAATCATACATCTCAATCACTGTGCAAGCCCATTAATGAACATTTCTCAAGCATGTCACATTTATACAATCACTAAATAATTTTCTAAAATGATGTTGCATTAGAAATGGCCACACATCAACTTGGATTATTTTTACTCATGGTCCTAATCATGCCTGAAATAAGTTTTTTCTTTTGATATCGCTTTACTTATTTATTTATTTTACTATAATTTGGTACTTCCACTGAAGATAATTCATATTTACAGGCTGGCCAGGTGCTCTGTTCAGTTTACTTGTGTCATATTTAATTGCCATTGACTAAATCAAAGCTGCCATTTTTTAAAGCAGTTAGAGCATCATTAAATTTCTTTTTCATTCATTTTATAACAAAAGAAATCTTGGAAAGCATTCATTACCATATCTCAACTTAGACTATACTGTAAAAATACTGTAAAAGCACGTTTTTAGTGCCTAGCATCCGTGGGATTTAAGGAAAGAGGAGGTTGCAAACATGCATTTTAATTGTGTTTTTGTTCTTTGGAAGTAAATGTTTCAAGAAGATAGCATTCAGTTTTCTCTCTATTTGAGAAGATATTTAAAGATGGGAGGCAAACAATTACTACATTATTAGTAAAGTACTCAAATTACTTTTGGTCTCCTTGGACCCTATTATAATTATTATTATTGTTATTATTATTAGAAATGCATTCATTTTCTTCTAAAATAGTAATCCCGAGCAAGACCAATAACTCTAGAAATGTTCTCAGGCATGAGGCAGAAATGTAATTAGGAATACAAATGGAAGAAAGTATACAATCAGATGCACAAGCACTGAAGTAATACTTTGTGCTCCAAACACACTGAGATGTGTGGTTGCATATGCAGGAGGATTAGCATTTGGGTCACTAAATCAGCCTTTAGAATTTCCTTGCTCTATCAAGAATCCTATTTGCTTCCTGACATCATTTACCATGTCATAGTACCCATAGCACTTTATTTACCACTGTTCCCACATTTTAAACTGCTTACCAATAAATATATCTCTATAGAAAGATTTATTTGGTAGCTGTGGTAATAAAACTGCAGTTGATAATCTGTTGAACTTTATCTGTAATGGCAAGTCCTTCTGCAAAGTTCTCACTTTCATGGATAAAAAAAAATAAACACATTTTATAGTTTTGCCTGTATATGTGCACTAAAACAATTCAAAGAAATCAAAATATGGGGAATTCAAGGAAACAGAATACTATTATTTTTGTACTTTGGTAGAATATTTGTATTGAAAAGTAGATTTTCTTGGCCTATCTTTTAGTTTGCACCTTTGGATGTAAAAGAAGTGTATCCTGCATTTGCACAGAGCCAAACAAGTACTCCAGCTGAATCCGGTCTCAGTGAATATCCCTGGATGACTAGCTATTTAGAAATGAAAAGGCATAGTCTTTGCAGCCAGTCTAAAGAGAATACTCGTATGTTTCTCACACATATTTGCAACTAAGTAATCTTTCCTTTTGCTAGGAACATGGATGTGAGAAGAAAATAGGAATGGGATGCTTTATTAACAAAGATGCATTGTTTTTGCTCCGATATAAATGATGTTACAAATTGATGTAGAAATACATTCTGTATTTTGTAAAAATGCCCTGCATCCTGATAAAACAGCCCTCAAATTTATGCTGTTTCCAATCCTCACAGCACGGGAATCAACACATTACCCACCATGCTGGAGACACACAAACAGCACTGTTGAGTGCCGGATTTTCCACCTAGTTTTATCCCTTCATACCACATATAGAGATTAAATGCTTATTTTAAAGCAATATAAAATTCAGCAAAAATCATTCTTGCTCATAAAGCTAGCTTAGTATTTAGACGTGTACTGGCACTTCTCAGTTAAGGAGCCCTAATTGAGATCAGTTATAAAAGGGGTATCATTAAGTGTCTAGTGGTAGAAAATATATATTTTGAGTATTTTAATGCCTAAATCACTTTAATCTTAATTCCAAATATGCTTCTATTACTAATAAAAGAAGATGCATATCTATTGGTAGATAAATAGATCGATGACAGCTACTTTTGTGTGTTTTTAATAATGTTTTCAAAATGAACACCTCACTTTATCTGCAATTATGGGGATGTTAGAGAAAAGACAAATGTAAGTTGTATTATGATGATCTTGCTTATTAAATCGTGTTTGTCTCCCTGCAGTCGCTCCTGCTGGTTTTCCTGTTTGACACAACTTTCCCACCTTTTGCACCTAGCTGACATTTTCTTCATTTCTCAAGATTCAGCTGCAAGGTCCATATCATCACTCTCACAATTCTTACACTGTTGAAATTATTGGTTATGTGCCTGTGTCAACAACAATGCTACTGCAAGATCCTGCAGTCTAGAATTGTGTTTTGCTCATAGTTTAATCCTTTCCGCCCAGCACAGTGCCTACCTGACTCACAATAGGCAGTTAAAAATACATCTTGAATTGATCTACAAATAAATGATCCATTTTACCAAAAGGGCAGCAGCTTCACCTAAAGATGTTTACTCATTCAGGTGAAATTATTTTCTTTTAGGGTTCTAGCTATAAATAAATGAAGTGATAAGGCAATTATTCAAAAAAAAAGCAAAAAAAAAAAAGCAATGGCCAAAGTCCTACACTGAGACAAAGCAGGTTTTTGGCCTGTCTTGTTTCAAATGACCTAGTACAACAGTGACTTGTGTATTTTCTTCCTTTGAAAGTATAGACAGAGCTTAAAGATACTTGAGTTTCTCAACGTAAAAGCAAGTCTTTATAAATTTGCTCATAAAGCTCTTTTACCTTATTTAAACATTGGATGGTTAGCAATTTCTAGTATCAAGTGGATTTGTGTCAATAACACTGTTATGTAAAATTTCTTGGATATTGAAAAAGATACAAATTAATGTCCAACCATGCATTTGCTGAAAGGATATTTTCTAAGGAACAAAAATTACTGCAATGTTTCATTTTATGACACTGGTCTACATACAAATCATCTGCAGACACAAGGGGCCTCATCCTCACTGTGAAACAAAAAGCTTTCCTAGCAACTCTGGACTATCTTTTGTCTCTTTTTGAGGAACTCTCTGTTTCTTCTACCTCCGGGTCTGTGCCCTGTTTTCCTCTCTGGTGACTGGCAGTCAACCTTCTTGCATTTAGTGGGACTGGTGACAGTATAGGCTCAGAAGCACAGGGAAAGCGATACAGGTTATTGAGAAAGACACATGCTTTGGGATACTCCTGGTGAATCTGTGTAAGCTTTTTGAGCCTGCTAACCACACACCACGACCAGAAAAAGCTTATGTTAGTAGTGACCAGCCACACATCCTGTTTGCCACACAGGGCCATACCACAGGCGAGCATTGTTGACAGAGTAAGGATTGGGAGTCAGTTTAAAGTTGAATAAATCTAGTTTCAGATGGTAGAAACCCTAAAGTGTCCCCGGGCTTGGGGTGAAGGCTGTATTCCCAGGATGGCAGTCATTTATACTCCTACTACGGCTCAAGCCCAGAGAGACCTGACACCAGCCCAGTGCTTTTCTGACATCAGAGAGAAATAGATGGCACACACAAAGTAAGCTGCTCACCAGGTGTTTGGAGAGTGGCAGGTAGCTGTTGCCTAAAGTCGTTAATGCAAATGGACTCCCCAACTTGTCGGGACTTAATATAAAAAAAATGTAACTTTCACATACATGTAAAGTCATTACTTTTGAAGAATGCTTAGAATGCTCTTCAGAGTTAGTCATTCAAGAAAGTAGCCTACATATTCATCTAATGATTTTTAGCCAAAAAACGTAAAAATAGATAAAATAATAGCCTGAGTCTATAAAATACAAACTTCACAAATATTAATTCCATTCTTTATTTGACTGTAAAATTATTTTTATATATTCACAAAAATACTTCTCTGATCAAAATACAAAATACATATACTTAGTTTGTTCTGATTGTGTTGTTGGAGGTTTATTCCTAAGTTCTCTAACTCAACTGCATCTTTAAAAAGAACCCAGAATGACTAAAGAGAAAACTAGTATAAAAAAACCTTTTGTCCAGATAATTTAAGTAAATCAACACACACTTCCTCCTAACTCTAGGTCTTCCAAGGAGCTTTTCTCCCTGTGGGATTCCTCTGACAGAAAGGGGTAGGGACCCAGGGGGTTAGCCTGGCCTTTCTGATGTGACCAGCCTCAATAAATGGAAATGGAATAATCTTGGTCAGACACAGCCAAGTCGGCCAGCCTGGGCAGTCATTCGTTGTTTCACAATATTTTGATCATGGGACCACGAGGAGCGTGTATCTAGCTCTCATTAGTTCCATATTCTGTTGGGGGCATTGGAGTGGCCTAAGTCCTCATTTTTTAAGGTCTCTTTTTTCTTCCCAATATACTTAAATTATAAAGACTTCTCAGTGCAGTACTTTTATGGTTGTCCCTAACAACTGAGCAGCAAATTTAGCCTACTAATTACTTTTCTGTATTTTGCCTTAATAATAGGAGTTAACATTTACTGAAGGTTCATTTGTGCCAGGAGTTGTTCTAAGCTAAGTATATTAGTTTATTTACTTCTCATTTAAATAACCGATTCCAAGAGCCAGATGTTATTGCTTATCTCCACTTAACAAATGGGGAAACCCAGGTACAGTGGTATCTGAGTCACATGCTGAGCCACTATGCTATGTTGCCTTACACTTTAGATTTTTAAACCTAACATTATTCTGTCAATAAAAAGGAAGGCATATGTAATGCTTCAGTTTAGCAATTGCTTCTGTTTTCAATAAAACTCAAAAGCTTTTTATAACACTTTCTATGTGCCAAGCCTGTTGTAAATACTCTACACAGGCATTAATTCATTGAATCTTTGCTCCAATCCTATGAGGTAGGTACCATTATTATTCCCATTGTATGGGAAAGGAAATTAAAACACAGAGAGGTTGAGTAGCCTGCCCAGGGTCACCCTGCTAGTATGATAGAAAAATTTTTTGGCGGTGGTGGAGGAATAATGCATATGCCAATTATTGCAATTACTTTAACATTCTAGTCCTGCCTTTGCTGTTTGCCTTTAAACAAATTATTCCATCTTTCTAATTTTTAGCCACCTCATTTACAAATAATGGGTGGCAGAGGGAAGAGTCCATGATCTCTAAAATCCCTTCCACTGTTTCCTATTGATTTGGTACAACAGACCCTGCAAGAAGTCACATAGAAAAATATCTCGTTAATGCCAGTCTGAAGGCTTAACCACAGTGTTTAAACTGGCTGTATGTTCTAACACTTTCTGCGTATTTCCAAGAATGGTTTCAGAAGGATCTAGCAGTAAGCTAAAAATGTAGGAAATATTTTGTTGATCTCCAGAAGTGCCAATTTCAGCTCGGCATCTGCCAACAGGTCCAGATGTTCAATACTGTCATTGCTGGCTCCACCATTCACCAGCTGTGTAACCTGGGCGAGTGCTCCATCTTTCTGACCTGAGCATCTTTGTCCGTGCAACGGGGAAAATAATCATCTTACCTCAGGAGAGTTGCTGTGAGGAGGAACTGAAACCCTACGTGTAAAGCATGTACAACAGACCTTGGCCCACGGTAAGTAGTGAGTAACAGTTTAACATTATTATTGCAGACGACCTTTCCCCTAAGAAGGGGAAAATTGTGAATTCCAGCTATTGCCATAGTTGTAGAGGATTCCATCCGAGATCTGATGAAAGCCCAGTCTCCCAAGATTTGGAAACTTGGGTTCATCCTTTTTATCTTCAGGAGAAAAAAAACCACCCACTTAGATTGCTCAGGGGTTAAGATAGATGTGACTTGGTACTAAACTATATTAGTTTAGCGAAGTTAGTTTCAGAGGGCCTGTGTCCACAAAATCAATATGAGCAAGAAGTTTTTATTTAACCTGATTAAATTAGCTAGCAGTCAGTATCGTTAAGTCTAATCGATTGGTTGGACCGGATTTTCTAAAGTTTGTAAGGGACAGATTTAATGTCTCCTCCTCTTTAGTTAAAGAGGTAGTGGTTTTATTATTTGCTAAATGTCTTGCAGTATATTTTTTGAGGACTGGAAACAGCATTTTAAAGCACTGGAACTTAAGTTTTTAACATTTAAACAACTCATCAATACAGTATGTTAATTACCCAGTAATTTACACAACTCATCATATAGT
The DNA here is from genome assembly GCF_054644295.1 of Miniopterus natalensis. Classification (NCBI taxonomy): domain Eukaryota; kingdom Metazoa; phylum Chordata; class Mammalia; order Chiroptera; family Miniopteridae; genus Miniopterus; species Miniopterus natalensis. The sequence goes on along the minus strand of NC_142087.1, from coordinate 39,399,024 downwards.
ATATAACTTACCCAGTACACAAGGTAATAGAGAAGAAAGCCCAAGGAAACTTGAAATTTTTTTGTAAGTGTGATAAAACAATTGAGACTTGAAATTTAACACCACCTGGAGGTCTGATTACACTTGCCTGTCAATTTTACTAGTGGAAACTCACTTTTGCTATATAGAAGAGCCAGATAAATTAATCCACAGCTTTCAAGTGAGTTATTAGCTTAATGATTCAATCTGGGAATAAAGTCGGTCCTTTAAAATTGATTACAGAATGTTACAATAAATAGTTTATTAAGTATATTCACTTTGCAAAGTTGTGTGTACAAATATATGATTATACCAGAGACAAAACAAACACCCTGAATTTAGGTAAAGCTTTCAGAGCTGAAGGCAATCATAGACATTAGACCACCCACCAGAGACCCAGAAGGGTTAAGTGATTTGACTAAGGTTATGCAGAATAAGTGGAGAATCCAGATTTTAGCAGAGGCTTTCTTGAGCCTAAGTTGAGGGAGGTCCCACTCTTCTACTGCGTGCATTTAGACAACATATTATGCTAATAATTACAATAACCACCATTTATTAAGCACATACTCTGAGCCAAGTACTCTGCTGGGCTCTGTACTTATACCTCATTGTCCCCCACCTCACAGCTCTACGAGGTATGTCTAGTTGCTTCCATTTTATAGACCAAATGACTGGGACTCAACATTGTGAATTGTTCAAGGCTATGCAGCTAGCAAATGCTGAAAGCTGGGGTTCAGTCTCACTCTTGCATCTCCACTCTTTCCACTGGACCCACTGCTTCACCCATGGGGACCAACATGGCCACATCTTTGGCTAGATTTTCTTTTAGAATCACCATTTTAACCTCTTGCAATGATAGCCTTGGCTGTGTGCAAGTGCAGAACTTGTATCCAAGTGGCTGAAAAAAGAAATAATACCATTCCCAGTATTAGCTCACATTCAAAGGAGGAGAGCGTCAGAATGGTATATTATTTGCCTACTGTTCTTGAAAATTAACCCCCTGACTTTTAATAAAATCAAGTGTAAAAAGGCCTACCAAATTATTAAAACATTATCTTAGCCTATGTAGACCATGGGTTCACAATTATGAACTTAAGTAAGAAATCAAATAGTGAAGTCCAAGAGGATTAAATGGGATATTAGGCCTGGTGCTCTGTAAATTAATACTTTGAGGTAAAGTAGAAGTATTATTAAAAATTACTATTTATTGAATGCTTCATTCTATTTGAAAGAGAAACTCTTAAATGGTTGATACTATCTATGTTTAAAAGTTAAAAATATACTGGAAATTGTTTGAGGATGATGGCGCTGAGCACTTTGGGGACAATCACTACAATCATAGTAGCAAGTGTCTTAGCAAAATGTCTTCTATTTATTAGCCAAACTATTAAATGTTTCATGTGTGTCAGAAGCATTAGTTCCAAGGCAAAATGAGGCAATATTATATTTAAACTTGTTTGGAAACTTTTTTTATTAAAAAAGAATTTTAATATTAATGCTATTTTCAATACAGGTGTGATAATACTCAAGAAAGTATCGTGTACTACTTGATATAGTGAATTTAGGAATGTAACAGTCCACCTAGATGCGGGGGGGGGGGGGGGGGGGGCCCTCCCTCTCCATTAGCAACCCTAGTAGCAAAATGTAAATATCCTTTTAAAAAATAGAGGCCTTTGGGCAGTTGGATGAGCAGAGTGGGGTGGGGCAAGGAAAGTGCTCTTTCCCGACATACTCATGCTTTTGGCCTTGTCTTCGTTTAGTACTATCAGTTCCCAGAGAACTGAACCAAACCCTTCTGTGATCTGCGAAAGCATAGGAGGAAAAAAAAGCTTGTCATTCACAAGCAGCTATGGACAAAACCAGCAGCAGAGTAAAGGGTTAGGGAAATCAGGGATTAAAAAAAGAAAAGTTAAAGTGCACAGTTACTGTCAAAAATATATTATTTTGGTCCTAAGAAAATTAAGAGCATTTTATCTAATGAACTAGATTGCTGACCTTTTAACACATTTGGTTTTCATGGAACATACAATCACCATCGGACATAAAAGACTAGTTCGCTTTTATAAAAAAAAAAAAAAATTGCTTGGAGTTATCTACAGGAATCTTGTGAACACAATTCAAGGATAACATTCTGCAGCTCTTTGGGTATTGGATGATTTCCTCGGGTAAGTCCACAAGGAAAGAGGGACCTGATCCAGTCACGGATTCAAGCGGGCCTATTTCCTGCCCTCTGCCCTCGCTCCCGCCTTCCCTAAGTGCCAGCACCGTCCAGGTCTGGGTCCTCAGGCCCCGCCGCGTGGCACCCGGCGATCAGCAAGAGCTTCTCCGTGTTCGTAAACGGCCTCCGCGCCGGCGGCGGGGGCTGGGCGGCGGGGGGCCCCCGGCCGGGGTCTGGCGGGGGGCTCCGGGGAGGGCTGCGCTCCTCCTCGCCCTGGAGGGCGGTGGCCTCACAGTCCTGGCTTGTACCGGCTGCCGCATCCACACCGGACTCCAGGGAGGCGCCGGCCCCCCGCAGCGGGGTGTAGCCCTTGTTGCTGCAGGGTAGGTCCTCCGGCTGCGAGCTGGGCGAGCCCCGCCTGTCGGGGGGCGAGTCCTCCCGTCCTCGCAGGGGGGGCGAAGGGGTCGCAGCTCTGGCCGGAAGGTTCGAGGCCGCGTCCTCGCTTCGCGGGGAGGGCGGGGGCTCCGGGGACGGCGGCGCCCGGTAGTCCAGGAGCCCGCTGGTGCTGCGGCGCCGCAGGCCCCCGCACTGGCCGGTCCTGGGCAGCCGACCGCCCTGCCCCCCGGGATCGTCCAGCGGCCCGGGAGCCCCGCGCGCGCCGCCCGGCTCGCGGAGGTCGGCCAAGCTCCGGTCCAGTTCACCCCGCGGCGTCTCGCGGGAGCCGCGCTCCCCAGGCGGTCTCTGCCAGCCGCAGCTCGCGCCCTCGGAGTCCCCGGCCCCGTCGCGGTCCCCTGGCAAGGGCAGCATTGCAAAGGCGCTCGACGAGGAGTCCACGAGGGAGCTGGCGGTGCTCTGGCGCCCCCAGCTCTCGGGTGGGCTGCAGGGAGCCGGGGTGCTGCTGCTGCTGGCGGCCGCGGTGGCGGCGGTGGCAGCGGCCGCGGCAGCCCGGCGACGGCCCGCCACGCACGAGCGCTCGCGGTAGATGCTGTACACGGCCTCCGCCAGGCTCGGGGGCTCCCGCGGGCAGCGGGAGGACGAGGCCAGGTCCGGCGGGGACAGGGCGTCCCTGGTCCTGCCGCCGCCCCCGCCCGGCGCTGCGGGGTGGGGCCACGAGCCCCTGGCCAGCAGCGCCGCTGCCCCGAAGGCGTCCCCAGCGGCGCCGCAGCCCCCGGGCTTCAGCTCCAGGCCCCGCGACTGCACGTAGCTGAGGAAGCCGTTGAGCGGCGCGGCCCCAGGGGGCGCCGAGGCGGCGGCCGCCAGGTCCTTGGCTCGGAGGCTGTGCACGTCGATGACTGTGGAGTAGAGGTCCCGCAAGTTGATGATCTTGGTCTTCTTGTCTCGGTTCTCGTGCAGCACCGCGTTGGCGCAGATGAAGAGGAAGATGCCGATACCCATGATGAGGGGCCCGAAGACCTTGAGCTTGTCGGAGTTCAGGTAGCCAGAGAAGACGCGGAAGAAGAAGCCCGCGGACGGGGCGGCGGACGCAGCCGGGGCGGCGGACGCAGCCGGGGCGGCGGGGCGCGCGGGGGGCGTGCTCCCGGGCGCGCCCACGGCGCTGGAGTTGACTCCCCCCGCAGTCCCCAGGTGGCCCTTGGACCGGTTTTTGCTGCCACTGCTGCTGCTGTTGGCCGTGGTGGGGACGCGGTGGCCGCTGCTCGAGGGCGGCAGCTGCTTAGCCCCCTCCCTGTTGGCCCCGCTGGCCTTGGGCCAGTAGCCCACCACCGCCATGGCTATGCCCACCAGCAGCACCAGGATCCCGCAGAGGGCGATGAGCCCAGAGATGGAGCACAGCTTCAGCTTGCCTTTCACCACCACCACGTCGTTCTTGCGCCTCTTCTTGACTTTCCGCTTGCGCTTGGGAACCTGGCTGGGGGGGCGGAGGGGATCCTGCTTTCGGGCGGAAATCCTCAGTAGGCCGCCGGTGGCGATCATGGCGAGCCGGTGGGGTGCGGGGCTAGCCCTTAGCGCGGAGCTCGTGCAGGGGCGCGCCGGCTGCCCACTAGCAGCTCCGCCACCTCCTCCTGCTGCAAAGCAGAGGAAGACAGTCAGAGGGTACCGGCTTGGCCGCAGTAACATGCCACGTGCTGCAGTGGTCCCTCTCCACCCATCCCTTCACGAGTGTGCCCGCACCCCAGGGTCTTTACCCACTAACCGGAGTGCAGCGTAGAGAGACCAGGGGACGCGGCAGAAGGACTGGGGGGGGGGGGGAGCGTTGTTGCAATAATTGATAGGTGATAAAACACGTTGAGAGACGCGGCCTTCCCTCCCCCAAGCCTCCATTCACACACACTCCATAGGTAATATTCCACTTGTTCATTTCCAACCCTCCTGGCTGGCAGCCAACAGAGTTCTGACCATTAGTAGAAACTAAATGTGGGGACTCAAAGTAGTAGTTGGGGACTTTCCAGGCAAAAGTCATTCCCGCTGTCCCACTGGAATCAGAAGATTCCCATGGGAGCTGCCACAGGAGTTGCAACTCTCAGCCTATGCCAAGAATTTGTCAAGGTTCCTCCAAAGTCTCTAAAACAGCCACAAAAGTTACTATGTTACAAAGACAAAGGAATTCATTTTACGGGATGAAAATAGAAGGTCATATGTATGCTGGCAGGCAGACAGCTTATTTACCTTAGGTAATTAATAGAGAGTCCATTTCAGGGAGAACACCAGAGATGTGCCAATGCTCGGACAATAAATATCTGCCCAAAGTCATCTTTCCACTATTACTGTTCCTACAGCTGAAGGCAAACAGATCCCTCTCACAGGCTCTTCATCATCTCTTCTCTGCAACATCTGGACAGCTTCTTGGGGTGGAATATTTAGTTTTAGGTAACGGGTTATGTAACTGAGCTCTTCTTCCGGGCTCCTCTCCTCCCTCAGAGGAAGCCCCTTAGAGGTGTGATATGCTAGATCTCTTCAGGGAATCTGAGAGGCCCCTAGAATCTCCAAGGGAAAGATCTCCTCCTCCTGTGGGAAAATTACAGCCTTAAAACGAAATTCACTAGTCTGCCATAACAGCTTCCTGACCCCTTGTTAATGTGCCAATACTTTTCAGAAACCCCAAATTCCAATGAGCAGGCAATCAACTGGGTACAGCGTGATAATGGTGATTTGTAAAATGACATTTCCCCAAGTGAGAACTATTTTATTCATCTTTTTCTCATGGGGTGATTTTTGGGAAGGGAGGGTGACAACCATCAGTAGGCTATGATAGGAAGTTTAGCTGTTTATAATAAAGTCGAGGCTAGATAAATGCAGATGCGTCTTTGTGGATCTCTGTCAGTTTCTAAAGATTTCAATCCTTCTGGATCCCCAGAGTTAAGCATTTTTTGTTCCAGTGGTTGTGCTCCCTCCTCTAACAGAGATGATAAAATTAAGGGCATTGCGTGAATTCGAGAGGCTTAGGGATCACTCACGAGCCTTTTGGCATTTTATCCTGTATAAAATAATATCCTTTATAAAGTAATTCATATTTTAGAATAAATTACCCTTTGAAAATGTGGGATGACTTAGGTAGAATTCTGCTTTAATTGGTGCACGGATGGACAGCTTTGGCCCTTGATGCCCTCCCTCCTTTATATCAATATAGGCAGGACCTTTTCTCCATGGGAGGAAAAGCAAATGGTAATCAGCTCTTTACCATGTCAGTATCTCCTTGGAATTTAGTTGGTTTTCAGTAAGGAGAAATACCCGGTAGGTTAGAGAGGGGTCAGTAGAGAGGATACATCTATGACCCTTTATAATTTTGTTTTAAGAAATTGCACCAGTAGGTACAGATTGTTAAAAAAACAACAACACAAAAAACAGAGTAGCTTACTGTCCATCTGACCGCCCCCCCCCCAATAAGCATGTTTATTATGTAATTGCAACACAGAGACTGCTGTTTTAAGTGATCCCTAGACTCTAGCATCTTATCTGGAGATCTGTGGCTATTTTAAGGATTTAGGAGCCAGACATTTTAGAAACAAACCCGGACTCAGTTGGTAGGTGGCTCTCCCAGATGAGAGAACTGCTAACATTTTGTGGGGCATTGGTCAGGTTTGCCAGGTTGCTGGGTGTCCTGGGGAGGAAGGCCCCCATGATGTCTCTCTCAGAAATCAGCGTTGGCTCTGGGTAGAGTGTAAGGAAGACTGGAATGAATTTCAAACATCATTTACAGAAGATCTTTAAAATTAGTTTAGTAGCTAGTAATTAACTCCCTCCTTTACCATTCCTCATCTCTGTTGGAGGCTGAACTCCTCTCTAATGTACCATCATCGGACATGAAATACTGACCACGGTCAGATGTCCTAGAAGACCCACCTTTCAGGCTTTTTTTTTTTTTTCCATACATAATTAAGGAAAACAAACTTAGCAGTGGAGGCTGGCTACCCTCGCGATTTACTGCCGGGTGCCGGTCTTTGCACGGTTAAGGAATGGAGGGTGGGGAATGTCTAAAAATACAACTGCTTCCAAGAGACACATTCAAGTTCTCGGCTCATGATGGATTGAGCCCCACTCTGCCTGAGCCTCAGAGCCCACAGGCTGGGAGCGCCCTGCCCGGCCCCACACTCAACCCAGCTCCTCGACCCGCTCCCTCGCCGGCTGGGCCGCGAGCCCCCTGCCCTTCCCGTTCGTCGGCTTATTTATGTTGGAATCGCATGAGCGCAGCAGCTGGGAGTCCGCCTCTGGAAAGAAGACAGGCAGGAAGAAGTGAGGGCCATCCTAAACTCGCTTTTTCCGGGCAGCGCATCCCGTATGGCCCGCCTAGGAAAACGGGATGCGTCCGGGGCCGGGGCTCGGGACCTGAGCGGTGGGAAGGGGCGGCGCGGGGGCTGAGGACAGACAGAACTGCTCAAAATGGCAGCACCACAAGCAAACAATATCGCTCACTTACCCGGGAAGGCTGGCGCGGTTCGGGGCCGGCGATCCGGCGCTCGGGCGACACAAAGGAACCATGGAGAAACTTTTTCAGCCCGAGCCGGCCGCAGAGCGCGGGGACGGCGCCGAGGGGCCCAGCGTCCGCGCGCCGCTCAGCAGCCCCGCGGGGGCGAGCGCCCGCCCGAGGTTCGCAGCCCCCTCCGGCGCCGAGGCGGGAGCCATTTCCAAGAGTTTCCAAGAAGTGTCAGGTCCTCCGCATCCCGCATCCCGCCCGCCCGCAGCCCTCGGCGCCGCCGCTCCCGCCCCGCGCGCGCCCTCCCGCCGCGCCCCCGGCCGCCCCGGCGCCGCTTTTGTGTGCGGCTGCCGCGCGCCGGGCTCGCCGGGCGGAGTTGAGCCCCAGGCAGCTCGCGCGGCTCGGGGCGGCCGGACTGGCAGCTGTTGCTAAGAGACCAGAGCCATGACACAGGGAAATTGCTGCAGGTTGGCAGTCGGTACCCAGCCCGGCTCTGCTCATCAGGGGCGCCCCCGCCCCCCGCCCCGCCCCGCCTCCTCCCGGGCGCCCCCCTTCCTCCGCCTCCCTGCACACTCCCCCCCGCACACTTCCTCTCCAGCCCGCAGCGCGTCCCTTCGGAAGAGCTGCTTCCCCGCGGACCAGGAGGCGCGAGGGCAGACAGAGGAGGGGTCGGCGCTGGGCGCGAGGGCCCGGGGTCCGAGGGCGCGCGCGGGGAGGACCCGGCACGGGGCGCCTCGGGCTCGGCCTTCCCCGCCCCTGTGGCGCCCGGGGACCGCCGCCGGTCTTCACTGGGAGCTTTGTTCTTTTTCTTCCAACTACCTGTCTGAGCAGCGGACCGGAGAGGGCCCCAAGAAAGCGCCGCCGCTCCCGGGGGTCTCCCCGTCCGCACCCGGGGGACGCCCTTGGGTGGGAGAGGGGGCCGTTCCCCCGTCTCCGCCCCTCCTTCTCTCCTGTCGCTTCTGCTCTCGGAGACGGCTGAGCCGGTGCTGTCTCCCCCCCTCCCGTTTGGGAGTTTGCAGCGTGGCCGCGCGGCGAACACAGTAAGTTGTCCCCGGGAGCGGAGCCTCCCCGCCGAGCTGCGCGCAGCGCGGGGCGCGGGGCGGCCTCTCCGCTGTCCCCGCGCTTCCGAGGAGCCGGGCTTTGTGACCGCCCCCCGGGACCTGGGCCTCTCCCCCGGCGCGGGCAGCGGGGGCCCCTCGGAGGCTGGAGTCTGTTGCGGGCGCGTCCTCGGCAGCCCCTCCTGCTCCGAAGCCCGCGGTGAGAGGCCAGCAGGGAAAGGGAAACCTGGATTGTGCGGGAATCAGGATTAGACTCGAGAGGGGTGTGGGGGTAGGGAGGATGTCCAGACGCCCTACGTCATTTTGAGAGAGGGAGAGAGAGATCCTTTCCCGGCCCATCCCTGGCCCCTCAGCTGTAAAGTAAAAATGACAGGGAAAAGAGAATTTCAAAGTGGAATTTCCCCATGGAGTTACTGAGAAAGTAAGAAAGATTTCAATCATCCATTGAAACGAGGCAGCCAGGATTCAGGAAGAAAGCTACGGAAGAGCAGATGAAGCGAGTGCTGCCTGGACTTTGGGGTCCAGACAGAAATATTTTGCTGTATGTATGTGGGAGGCTGTCTGTTGTATATTCTGAGTTTTGCTGTTTAAGGGGCCACAGAACCCACTCAGGAGGAGGGCTCTTGGTGCCCACAGTTCCAGTTACAAGGTAGCTTCCTGCCTGTACACAGCATTCACCTGCGTTTAAGGCCAAAGCCACACTTTTCCAAAAGAAGGGTACAGACACAAACGTTTACAGGTTGAAAAAGATGAATGTGGACGATGATATATGAGGTGGCGGTGGGGAGACAGGGAGGAGTGGAGGAGAAATGTGTCCCAAAAAGGACCCCCACACCTGCCTGTTTGAAAGGTGGTCTCTGCCAGCCTTTCCAAGCCAATGATTAATCTGGACAAGCATCGGGGTGTTCAGGACCCACCTCCTCCACCTGTCTATTGCTACTCAGATGCAGAAAGCTAGAAAACAAGCCATAGTAATGGGAAGTTTTAAATCCCACAATGGATTGTTTCCTTTTAGAGAAATCACTGCAAAGGAGAAACAACTGGGTCTTACTGTCATTTTTAAAGGTTTTTTTTGGCTCAGAACTTCCAGGCTTCTTGAATCCCTATAATCATTCGGTGTTTTGTACAAAGATGGGATCTGAGAGCTCATCTCATCACAAAGCTGGCTGTCAGGGGCTGTGGGTGGCAACTTCTATCCTTTGCGGGCCTCTGTTTGTTGTGCTGTATAAACTGGAATAATATTGCAGGACTTCGTTGGGATTTTAGGTAGATTAAGCCGTTGATGGTTTAAAATTTCTGCGTAAATTATAGCCATTATTTGCACATCTAAAACTCATTGGAGGGATTTGGAGAAGAAAAGAATTCTTTTCGAGACAAACAAGCTTTGGGACAGAGCTATTTTTTTCTTTTGTTGATGACTACAGTAAGATTTATGGTTTATTAATCAAAGGCTTCCTTCCAAGCTGAGCTCTTTGGAACTTTGAGCTGCTCTATTTAACCCGAGTGTTAGCACCTTCAGTAATTTTCTTTGTTTTCAGCTCAGGACATCAGAGAAAATCAGATAGATCACGTCTGTTTCCAGTGGAGCCCTTTCTGCCCTCTGTAATAACATAGTGTCAACATACATTCCCAGGGGTTTCCAAGTTGTACACAGTTCTTTTTAAAGGAACAATGATACTCTTGGCCCTCCTGGAGTTATTTTCCTTCTAGTGTCACTGGCTCTTCAGTTTGGATGGTTTCGGAGATTATGGGACACCCATTTTCATCTTGCTGAGGACCAAAGGGCTAAGGCTACCTAATCATCACAATTCACTAGTGTCTCAGGAACTCGGAGCCCGGCACAGCATTCCGAACGCGTTGCCGGAGAGTAATGAAGGCCTTGGGAAAAAGAACAGGACAAAGATTAGCTGGTTTAGTTGGATTAAACTCTGACCTGAAACCTTGTACTTGGTCTTTCTTAAAAACAATCCTTACGTAATTTATCAGTTTCATAATTTATTCACAGCTCATTTACTTCCCCTGGTCACTTCATCACCGTGTCTGGCTCTCCTGCCGGTGCTCTCAGGGCTGCCCAGGAGACGGTGGGCCCTGTTGGCCTCCAAGAGCGCGTCGTGGGAAAGGGACTGCTTATGCCCACAGCTCCGCCCTCCCCGCATGCCCCGCTCTCAGAGTGTCCAGGCTGCAGAAACACAGGTGGTTTCGTACAGTGGGTTCTAGAACCAGTTTGTATCCTCCAAGTAATTTAAGTAAGCAAATGATTTAAACTCACCTGCCTTAGTTTCCCCATCTGTAATGGAATAATGACACTAATACCTACCTCATAGCATTGTTGGAGGAGTGAGTTTAGTTCGTGTAATGTAGTTCCTTAAATGTAGCTATCACCCTTATTCGTCCTAACATCTTCTGCCAGCTTGTTACCCTCACTGTCCCGTTCTGGACATACTCACTGGGATCTCTGTGGGACCACATCTGTGCTTAGCCTCTCTGAAATGAGGTGACAGGAACCCCTGCTGTGATTGAACTGCGCCTGTCCACATGGCATATGCTACTTCGCTCATTTTGCAATTAGCCAAGCCCTGTCATTTCCGCTTGCTGGAGAAGCCAGATTTCAACCTCGTGCCACTCTCAGTCAACTCAGAAGTTTGCAAAGACACAATGGAGAGGACATTCTTCAGACTGGAAGTTTGAGGATTTCGTAGAAAGGACTCTCAAGCCTTTTTATGGCACCTTTACAACAGAAGGAGGAAACCGTTACCCCCAGATTGAAAACAGGACACAAAATATCTCACTCCTCTTTCCTTGTTCCTTCTTTGTACCCCTACCCATAAAAAAGCAACATGACAAAGAAAAGCACGGCAAAAGAAAACAAAAAAATCTAAGCACCAGATGCAGCAAATAAAATATTGGGACATACACTGAAAAATGATTTGTTGTTTACTTGAAATTCAGATTTCAATGGGCATCCTGTCTCTCCTCTGTATCCCACCAAAACGTACCGTGGTAGTCTCACGATTCTTCACAGCCGATACAAAGGATAAAAGAGCTTGATAAAACAGAAAATAGGAAACCCAACAGTGGGCCGAGGCCTCATTAGATTTCTTTTTGGAACAGAATAGGCAGGAGAAGAAAGCATCAAGCAGAGCCTGGATGGAGCAATAGAACCTCGAAGTCCGAGGATGGTACTTACACAGCTGAGCCTCGCTGGCCTTGGGGTTTCTCAGTTAAAGGTCACATGTTGGTGTTTCCAGCCCTTCCCCATGGAACACTGCCATGCCCAGGGGAGGGCGCTTGCTGTGCCTCCACTCCCTGGGGTCCCACAAATGAAAACCTCTAGAGGCAGAACTCACCATCATTTTCAAGAACTTCAGTTTGGAAATTAACGGTAGATTCATGCTAGTGTCATGGTCATGATCAAGCCTATTTCTTGTGTTTCTCAAAGGTGTCAGGGTTCAAGCCCAAATGCATCTACCACAGAGGAAAGGAAATGGTGAAAAGTCTAAAGAGCCTTCTTTAGAACACACCAGAGAGGGGCTTCGCCCTCCATTCCAGATAAATGGCATGTGGCAACGACAGGCTTCACCTCTGCCTTCTTAATATTACCAATCACTAAGCTCTCCATTAGAGACCTACCAGGGGTTGTTTTCTCTAATAAGCAGGTTTGTTTTTGTACATTCAGTTTTCCCATATAAACTTCCTTTTTCTACCATTTTCCACGTACAGCATCAAAGCTAGATTTTTGCGCCTTATAAAGTAGCTGAGGTCTGAGATGAGAAACTATAGTTCATTGGCAGGCCTGAAAGCAGACCAAGCTTGGATGGGGCTTTGCAGAGAGGGCTCCATCAGTGGAAGAGCCAAGAAGAGACCCACAGTCAAACTTGATCTGTGTTTCCAAAACATATCTTAAATGTCCACACTTAGGACACTCCTATTATTTCTTACAATCTACAGCACAGTGGACAGAGGACTTGTCCTACTGAGAACTAATAGAAACTCATATGTCTGATCTCCTTTCAAAATTAACTGTGATGTGAGCTGCTGTGAGTACCCAGCAGGAAAGAAACACACAGAAAAGGAACTAGTTTTCAAAAGTAAAGAAACAAAAGATTCCACGATCAGTGCTTGGATGACAGGTTTCTGATTCATCTGGTAAGCATTTTATTAAGCACTTCTTGTATGCCTGTCTCTGGTTCTTGCATTTATTCACTCGATGAATGTTTACTGAGCACCTACTGTGTTATAGTTACCATTCTAGGCACTGGACACAGAGTGGCAAACAGTAAACAAAGTTCTTCTCTCTCAAGGGGACAGAAAATAAGCAAGTAAATGAATAAACAAAGAGGTTTCAGAACTTGATAAGTGATATGAAGAAATTAAAAGAGGGTTCTGTGACTGCTCAGAGTGGGCAGGAAACGGGAATAGTTGATATTGGGTACTCAAGGAAGGTCTCACCAAGGAGTGCCATGTGCACTGAGAACTAAAGGCTGGAAAGGGGCTGGCCATTTGAAAGTATTCCTGGGGACAGAAAAGAATTAAGGGACATGGCTTTATTAGCTTATCATTTAGTTAGATTTATCAAAATCTAACTAAATTAGTGACCAGTGCAAGGCAGACAGGTAAATCTCTCCGTGCTAGAGGACTTCAGAATAAAATGACCAATGGAGAGAAAACACTACAGTTGACCCTTGAAGAAATAGTGGTTTAGGAGCACTGACCACCCCTGAGTCAAAATTCTCCTATAACTTAAGTCAGCCCTCCACATACACGGATCCCCAGCTGCCAGTTGGTTCACCCTTGAACAGCTCAGCTTTGAACTGCGAGGGTCAATTGACCTGAGCTGGTTAATTGAAAAAAAAATTTGAGTATAAGTGGATCCGCACAATTCAAATCTGCGTTGTTTGATGGTCAGCGGTTATGGAGTACCTCATGGGTGTGATCCCAGCCTTGAAGGCATGGAATTGGGCATGTGAGCAGAAACGATGTGGGCATAACCTCTCTGATGAGCGTAAGAGGCCCAGGGAGTAGCAGGCCAAGAGTGCCATTCTCAGAGATGTTAAGATGCTGAGAATGGGAAGGGGCCTTGTGTGGTCTGAGGACCAGCAGCATCAGCGGGGAGCCTGTCAGTTATGCAGAATCTTAGGCCCCACCCCAAACCTGCTGGATCAGAATCTGCATTTTAACAAGATGGCCAGATGATTTGTGAGCAGGTTAACTTTTGAGAACCTCACTCCAGTCCAGTTCTCTCCTTTTGGGGTGGAGGGAACAGTTTACCTGATTCTCATCTTTTGTGCATACACGCATGAGAGAGAAAGAGAGACATTTGCTTCTAACCCTTTGTTTCAAATGGTGAACCCAGAGCTATATAACATCTGCAGCCAAGTGCGTATTTCTTACCTAGGGCAATAGCATGGGCTTTAGTTCAAATAGAAGAGGAAAGCTAAAACTTTGTTGCTTTTTGCAGGTTTATGCATCTGTCTAGAAAATGAGTTTTGGTGGATTTGAGGTATGAATTCAGTTTTCTAAAAGATCAAATGGACGCTACTCTTAGGTTGCTCTTTGGATTCAGATCATTTATACTTAAGTAACTTGGCTTCTTCTAGCCATGTGATGCTGAGCAAGTTATTTGTCTGCATGTGGTTGTCTTGTTTATAAAGATAATTTATTACTCCTCTCTGTCAAGGTAGTTGTGAGGAAGAAATGAGATCATCATCAGTGGCAGCTGATGGAGTAGTTGTGGGGAAGAGGCACTCTGGTACCCCATCAACTCCACCACTCAAAAAAGTACCCCTAACTGGACATATAGAAGTAAAAACTGAGCTCTTGCTGTGTTCCCCATCCCATATCACTGTTCCTAAGCCTATCGTATAACTTTTGGAGTCACTACTGTAGGTGTTGCTTGGGTGTAAGCATTGAGGCCTGTACAGCATTATTCAGATGCTAGTGGTTGTAATGACGATGGTGAATATTTATAGAGTGCTCATTATGTGCACTGGGCTAGGTATTGGAGCTGCAAGGGAAAGCAAAACTGTCTATGTCTTTGGGTCAGATCCAAGAGACAGGGAGTTCCCCCAAATTGCTTTGTAGTTCTGAGTGAGTCCCAGTTAGGTGGCAGTGGCTTCCTGATTCCCACTCCCTCACCTCCTTACCTTCTAAGTTTTGACACTCTATTCATAGAGTAATTGTGTTCTGAAGTAGGCTTGGGTTTCCTCAGTCATGCCATTGCGACCATCATGGCAGTCACAATTTGCTCCACTTTTTAGGAATTCAGGTGGTGGGGCTCTCATAACCTCACAATGTTTTGGAATTCCCAATGCTGAGTCACTGAATATATAACTATAGATTCTCAATGTTTGGGCTCAAGATTGTTAAGAGCCAAAGGACCACAAAGAGGAATTTAATTTCACATTTGAAGGGGGTGCCACCCAATTATTTTTTATTACACATGCCTTTCAGATGACCTCATAGTAACATCTGTAATACATTTATATTCTTTGAGGGTACACGTAGTCATAGCAAAAGAGAAAACTGCCTCCCCCAAATTACCATCATAAAGCATAGATATGTCTAATACATAAAACCAGCAAATTGCTGATAGCATATTTTTTTCCCCAATGAGACTCTTCTGATCATATCAGAACCACAAAAGATATGTTAAATGATTAAAATGGGCTCAAAGTAGCATTAATATTTTTCTAGAGGGAAAAAGCATACAGTATGTTTCAAACTCAATTTAATTTGGATTTCTATAGAATCTTACTGACAACAATCTCACCTGGCTTCTTGATACAGGAGCAGATTGAAGTATCATTACATCAGAAAAACATTACAGATTTTTTTTTTTCCAGTGAGAAAGATGCAAACATCACTTCTTGACAGGTAAAGTGATTACACAGCTTCTTATAGAGGTGAAATATTGGTATAGTAGAATGGAAATTGATATACAGAAAGAGCAGAAATAATGTTTCAAAATATTCCTGGTCTTTATTGTTCTTTGAATCCACTCCTCCGAGGATCTGGGTTTGGCTACAGGAAAATCTGTAGGACTATGTGTATTTACAGCAAATCGTGTAAGAGCTTAATATCTTCACCTCACAAAAGTGAAGCGATGTCACAGTTCCTTCAAATTCCTCCCAATCACTTATAACGTCTGGCTTTTGATGACATTAATATTAATGAAATGATAGAAAAATTATACTTTCTGGAAATTGGATATCAGTCAATGTTACAGCTCCACTTTTTTTTTTTCTTTGCCAAGGAAATGATGTTTTTCCCATTTACAGAGATAAATATATTATGATCCAGACTGAGAACCCACACCCAAGGGACAAGAATTAGAAAAGGGGGTAATTTGTAGCAGTCGCTTTAAGAGCTTACCCATCAGGGTGTATATTTAATGGCTTGCTTCAGAAGTGCCAGAAATCAGAGAATATCTGCAGCTTTCCTTTATAAGCAGTGGAGGAATTTCCCCAGGCGCCTGCTAGAGCTGAGGGCACAGGTGAGGGGCGCTGAAGTCATGCTTCTCACCGGGGGGGGGGGGGGGGGGGGGGGCAGTTACAAGGCTCCAGGACTCCATCAGTGGAAGGAGCTCTCTGGTTTTCTGTGCCCATTTCTACCGACATGTAGACATCAAAAGTCAGCTGGTGTCTGCATCTCTGAGCAAAACGGGTTCTAAACCATGTCCAATGATGGTTGGTGTCCTCTTTTCCTGGGTGACGCTTCACCTCACCAGGTGAGGTGGAGACTGAAAATGTCCTGTATATTTACGGCATGTAGAAAGTCAAACTAGGTAATTTGATTCCCTTTTTGTTTTTGCAGCCATAAAAATCTCAAGGGCATATTGCATAAGCTCTTGGACATAATACATATTAATGTGCTATTTAAGTGACACATAATACTGACTAGTTGGTGTTGAATGATGGGATTTGAAGAAAGCACAAATGACTTTTCAAGATTCCTTCCTGTCTTTTGAGCCCTAGTATCCTCACTTGAAACTGTGGACACTGGGGATAGGTCATTTATGTAATGTTTACTAGGCCACTTTGTGGTCTGCTTCTCTTGTATAATTAGAAACATTGGTTTATACAAAACATAGTGAGATGCCATGTCCCAAAGCATAGAGAAGCTATAGGATTTGGTTTTATAACTGCTCTAAACTTCGCCCTCACTTGATTAGTGATTCTTAAATGTCTTCAGGAGGTGGGATATTTGAAAATCTCAGAGCTCTTCCTAGAACATGTTGAGATACCGAACTTAAATAAATTTATGTATGGTTTGGATTGACTCACAAATCCATCTAACATTAGATTCTTAAATAGAAATGTAGTAAGTATCAAATAATCAAGGAATACTTATGGAAGAACACCTTGAAACTATGAACCTTTGTCTAATTTTCCCTTCAAACTGGAAAAGAACACAATCATTCATTTGAGCCACGAGATGCCTTGACCTAGTTTTGGACACCAGGATTCTTCAAGGATGTAATTTTTAAAAGAATTTTAATAAGGTACATATTCTACCAAATGAGTTCTCTATAATTTATTTAATCACATGTTTATTGTAGGCATTCAGGGTATTTCCATTTTCTTTATTTAAAAAATGTTTCAATAAATAATTTTGTACATTTTAAAAAAAGAATATAACTTTTAAAGCATGGTCTCAGCTATCTATCATCATGGTTAGGTAAGGAAGAATCTCTGTCTTCGGCCATTATTTTTGCTTTTGCCACTTACCATACTCACCTTTGGGATCACACTGCGACACCTACCTGCTTTCCTGCTCCCTCTGTTCTGGCCTCTTTCGGTGACAGCTGCTTTTCAGGTTTCTCTAGCTCATTAGCTACCTTGTTTCCCTGGACAATACCCCGGAGGCGTTAGTTGGCACTTTTCCCCAGTTGAATCGCATTTTTTTCCCTAGTGCAGTTTCTTTATCTAAGCAGATCCTTTTACTTCTCTGTCCTTAGGTGTCTGTGACTCCTCCGCCTTTGGTCTCGCCGTTGGTTAGGGTGCTGTTTACTCCCTTCTCATCATCATTAGTGAACTCGAGGAAGGTTCAGGTCACCAGGGGACTTCTCTTCTGGTTATTTGTGTTTAAGCCTTCGCTGTCCTCACAGGGATAAGTACCTAATGGCCTGTTTTGTTTTAAGACAGAAAAAAGGTTCCACCCACTTTGAGTTCATTTCTGAAGAAACAGTTCATGATTTTTTTTATCATGGAATTCTGCAGGCATACTTTGGAGATACTGTGGGTTTGGTTGCAGACACCATAATAAAGCGAGTATTACAATAAAGAGAGTTGTAAACATTTTGCTGGTGGATGGTTTTGCCTTCAATTTGTAAAAAACACAACATCTGTGAGACACAATAAAGCAAAGCACAATAAAATGAGGCAGGCCTGTCCTAAACAATAAAAAGGAACAAACTATTTATAAACACAATATCTTGGATAGGTCTCAAGGGCATTAGGCTGAATGAAACAAAAAAGAAAAAAAAACAATCCTGAAAGGTTCATATTGTATAATTCCACTCATATAACACTCTCTAAATGCCCAAATCATAGAGATGGAGAAGAGATAAGTGATTATTAGGGGTTATGGATGGTGGTCAGGGTCTAGGATGGGGGGAGGAAGGGAGCTAGGCTTAACTACAAAGAGGTAGAACACGGGAGACCTTTGTGGTGATAGAATAGTTTTTGCAACTTGATTACAATGGTGGTTACAGAAATCTACACCTGAAAACATGGCATACACACATTGCACCAATGTCATTTTCCTGGCTTTGATATTGTATAAGACGTAACCACAGAGAACACTGGGTAAAAGCTACATGGAGCCTCCCTGTATCTTTCCAACTTCCTGTGAATCTAGAATTATTTTAAAAATAAAATTTTAAAAATTGGCAAAGAAAAAGTATTCTGATATAAATATCATATAATAAATTATTAAAGTTTGAATTTTAAAAGTATAAATAATTTAAAAATATGTATATGGGTAAATCAGTAAAAGAGATTTTAACATGTCAGAGGTAATCATTTTTGTCAGCAGGTAAATATTTTTTAAATCTTGCCAGGTTAGCTATTTAGTTAAAAAAAAAAAAAAAATAAGTTAGTTCCCTGTTTTTCACTACACTCCAGAATGAATTCCAGATGGATTAAACATTTAAAAGTTTAAAAATGAGACCATTAAAAAATTCAACAAAGTGTGAGCAAATATATAATGGATCAAGGATAGCAAGACTCTTTCCAACCAGGAATCAACCAAAATCATAAAGGAAAAAATTGATAGTTTGCACTACATAAAAATTTTTAAGCATTTTAGTTAATGAATATATATATATAAAAAAAAGCAAAAGATGAAGAAAAAAATTTTATATAGGTAACAAAGAGTTGAAATCTTTAATACATAAAATGTTTCCAACACCTAAAAAAATCTTAATTTGAAATAATGGTTAGAGGGGGAAAAATATGCAATTCATAAAATAAGAAACTCAAATATCAAATAGACAAGAAAATGGTTAATTTCACTAATAATGAAAGAATAGCAAATGTAAGCACAAAAATTGTATTTCAATACAATTATTCACCTATCAAAATGGGAAAAGAAAACGAATTTTTTCTAAAAGAAAATATTCACTGTTACTCACAAATTAGGAAAACATATTTACATGCAGTGTGATTTGTTTGAAAATCTGTTTACTCTTTGATTGAGTAATTCCACTTTTAGGAATTTAACTTACTACTAATGATAATAATGCCAAAAAACAATAACAATGGCAGCTCATACATATAGCACTTAGTACGTACCAGGCAGTTTTCTAAGCACTGTGCATGTATTAACTCATATAATCATCTTCCAACAGTCCTTAGGTAGGTTTTACCCGTAAGAAAACTGAGGTCCATAGAGGTTAAATCATTTACTCAAAGTCACACCGCAATGATTGCCAAAGCCAGGATTTGAACAGCAGTCAAGCCCCAGAGAACATGCTGTTAAGTACTAAAGTATACTCTCTCTTCCTATAAAAATAGAGATACATTAAAAAAAATAAGTACATGCCCTAGCCCAGTGGCTCGGTTGGAGCATTGTTCCATACACCATAAAGGTTTCGGGTTCAATTCCGTCAGGGTATGTGCAAGAGGCAGCTGATCAATGTTTCTCTCTTACATCAATGTTTCTGTCTCTCCCTTCCTCTCTCTCTAAAAATCAATAAAAATATATCCTTGGGTGAGGATTTAAAAAAATTAAGTACATGGATGTTCATCAGTGTTTGCTTTAAAATTTTAAAAACTGAAACAGCGTCAACACTGGAAAGTAGAGGATTGGTTAGGGGCTGCCCATCGTGTCGGGGAGTGAGGGCTGCAAACCTTTCTGTCAGGGCCAGAGAGTAACTGCGTTGGGCCGGGCCAGCTGCGGCCTCAGCACTCAGGTCCTCCGCTGAGAGCAAAAGCAGCTGCGGTCGGTGGGTGAACAAGTGACACTTGGTTTGTGAAACAGGCGGTGGGCTGGCCTCCCCTGCAGGCTATGGTTTGCTGACCTCTGCTGTAGAGTAACTACATTACAGCTTTGACATGAACTGTTCATGACGCAGGGAGTGCAAAAGGCAGGTTGGAATGCTTTTAAAGTATGTAAATATGTATTTAAAGTTCAAATACAAATGATTTAGGAACTCGATAGAACTGCACAGCAGATACTGCCATTTGGCCCTTCAAAGTTGTTAAACTTGTTTTGCCATCTTTACTCTGGAAGTGGGAAAGCAGGTGTTTACCTCTCCAGCTCGCAGCGTGGAGTGGCTGCTTTTGCGACCCGGCTCTGGCCACAGGAGTTAAGGGGAGTCGGAAGGGTGGCTTCTGAGAAAGCTTTTATGATATTGATGAGAGGATACCTGCAGGCCTGGGGATCATGTCCAACTTGCTCAGGATTGTGGAGCACAGAAAAGAGCCCAAGTCCCTGGTGGGTCCCTGAGCCAATCCTCCAGTCCTGTCCTGCCATTTCCTGTTGGGGGGATGACAACTCCTGGTATGGTAAAGTCATTAATCATAAATTGGGTGCATCCAAAAGCATTTCTTTTTTTCCCTTTTTTTAATTCCTCATCCAAGGATGTTTTTCCGTTGCTTTTCAGAGAGAGTGCAAGGGGGAGAGAGAGAGACTTCGATGTGAGAGAGACACGTCGATTGGTTGCCTCCCACATGCGTCCTGACCGGGGCCTGGGTTTGAGCCTGCATCCGAGGTATGTGCCCTTGGCTGGAATTGAACCCAGGACCCTTCAGTCTGCAGGCCAACTCTCTAACCACTGAGCAAAACTGGCTAGGGCCAAAAGCATTTCTTATACGAAATGGAAAGGAAATTGTACTTTTGCAGTTTTGCCTTGGATAGTACTGACCTCTCAGAACTTCAGTTTCTATTTGACAGAGACCTGAATCAAGGAGAGCCTAGAGAAACATGTCAGAATTTCATGGCACTTATACTTTCAGTGATGGCTCTTCATAGGTAATAGTTTTCACTGTTTTTCTTTGCATATTTTTCTTTTTTGTCAAACATTTCCAAAGTTGCCATGGACACTTTTTGTAATTACAGTAAAAAAAATGTATACACAAACACACAGGATGGGGCAAAAGTAGGTTTACAGTTGTGAGTACCTGAAACAGTATATTCTTGCATTATTATGTATTAATTATTATATTATTTTCCACATATATGTATATATGTATGGAACTACCTATAAGATATAAGATGGCAAACCCATTTACAAATGATATGGACTTAATTATAGAAATGAAGCATCCTGAACCCCAAAGAAAGTTCCTGGCAAGATCTATCACACACCTTCTATGCTCCATACAGTGAATGGATTAATGGGCAGAGGGAAAGTATACAAAAATGAATTAGAAATATTAGACAGCATCCCATTAACCAAAGAGCCTATATAAGTAAAGAATTGGAAGGAGGTTCTAACTCTTGAATGCAAGGACATGCCATTTTTCTGGACATAAAGATTCAATATTGTAAAGATGCCAATTATTCCCTTAGCATAATCCATTTCCAATAAAAATCTGACAGGGTTTTTTCCTTTTTAACATATCAGATTGGTGGTTTCCAGGGGTTAGAGATGGTGGGGTGTGGGGATGGGTGTGGCTACAAAGCAGTGTAAAGGAACCTCTGGTAGGTGGGGTTAAGTATCTTGATTGTGATAGTGGTTATATGAAGCTACATGTGACAAAGCTCCATACAACCACACACACACACAAATACAACTGGTGAATGTTAAATAAGCTCTGTGTTTGTACCAATGTTAGTTTCCTGGTTTTGATGTCATAATATAGTGATATAAGATGTTAACCCTGGGCAAAGCTGGGGGAAGGGTTCACAGCATCTCTCTATACATTTCTTTGCAACCTCCTGTGAATTTGTGATTATTTAAAAATAAAAAGGTTCTTTAGAACCTAAAAAAAGAAAAAGAATGGAGGCACATGAAACTGTCATGTAGCCAAAGTCCCTTTAGGATTCTGAAACTAGGAAAGGAGTAAAGCTGACTTGTCTTGTGTATAGAATTTATTTCTAGAGAAATTCTAGCAAAAGCATTTTTCTAGAAGTTAGTTCTAACCAGTGCTTCCATCACTGCTTGAAAGCAAGTTAGGAAGCGAATTAGGACAAACGCATCACTTATTGGTCGCTGTTTTGCTTACCTGAGGCTCAGGGCTAGGAGATTCTCAGAGCTGTTTATCACCTGGTAGAATTGGCCTCAATAAGTTAACATCTAAATGCCACTTGGATTATTTCCACGACTAGACTGAGGTATTTTTTTCTTCTAAAATTATTGGCTTCATAATAAAGATGATAAAAAATACATAGCACTATACAAACATCCCAAGTAATAAACACAACTTAAAGTGGGGATTAGAAATAATCAACAGCGTTATCTATTAAGGTAAATGTTTTTGAGACAGGTATGGATTCATCCCCACATACATTTTATCTTTATTCTTTAAAATGTATTTTATAGTCCTCTTGATTCTATGGAGTTTTTTTTGTTTTTTTTTTTACAAGGTTTGCTTTCTTCCCATCAACAATGCTTTTTCCTGTTGCTTCCTTCTGTGCTCCAATGTGAGTTCAAACAAGTCCTCTTACGACTTTGATTTTTAAAGTAGATGCAGAGCTGAATATTTGCCTCAGGATACATTTCCTAAACTCTTCACCCCCTCCATTCAATCTCTTTTAAAAGTGCCTTCAATCAGTCCACAAACACTGAGCACATACTTGGGTGTATGTGTCTTTCCTTTGCATCCCTTGCGCTGATGCTAAGGCTTGAGTAAGATTCAGGGGGCTGAATGCACTGAATTTCTTGTGTGTCTTAGGTGAAAATTTAAAAATAGAAGAACACAGAGCTCTCCTATAACATCTACAGCCTTCCTGGTTTTATTCCATAATTCTAAAACAGGAAAGTTAAAACCCCACCTCTTATCCACATGGGTCTGGCTCTTTATGACTTCCTAGGTGTCATCCAGCTAATTTTATCAGTTAGCTGACATTAATAGAAAACAGCTGGAATCAGTGCTCCTAGACTATTTCCCATGGCCCTCCCGGAGACAACACCCTTCTTTTGAGATCTAACCCCCAACGTGACTCAACTGATCTGAATTTCAGATGGTGGGTACAGATGGGGTTAGGCTGCTGGGGAATTTATTTAGAAGTTTGCAGAGGCATCCTGGGTCTAAAGACCTATCTGAATTTTTAGCAAAAAATTAGTATGCCTAAAAGGTGCCAGGTGACAACGAAGCAGTCTGTTGAGCCACTAGAGAGATACTGCATGAATAATGGCTTCTCTGTGCTTTTTGTCAGCGTCAACATCATCTTGTCAGTTTGTTAGGACAATAATATCTAATAATAATTTTCAGCCTTTGTCAACTGCAGAGACCTTCACAAAACTAAGTTCATTTTCAAGGCAGCCCTGTCAGTGGGGTTTGATTTATTATTTCCACTGTACACATGGAGAAATTGAGGCAGCATTTTAGAGAGAAAAAGATTAATCACCATGAGAAATTAACCCAGGGGTCAGTCTCTATATTTATTCCCAAGTTTGTTACAAAAATATTATTTATGAATCGTGTGAAATGATTATAGCACCCAGACCACCAATTCAATCAGGAAACATCACCTATATTATAGCTCCATTTAGTTTTCATTGGCCAGAGGCAGCTCTAAGGTAGCAGCTGAAAAGGTGAAACGTCACAACTTTCATTTCCAATCTCTAGAGCTACCGACGGAGAACAGAGCATCTGAGAGTTGGCCCTCCTGGCCCGGGTGCGAGCGCTTTCTCCTCGCAGCCTCGGCCTCTTCTCACAGGAGCTCCTGCCTCTCTGCTTAGAGATCTGGGACTGACAAGGGTGCGCCATGTTTCTTAAGTGAGTTTCTTGAGACCTAAAAGGTTATTTTTAAAGTAATGGCAATGGGAAGGTAGGGTTGAAGACAAGGACTGAGAAATGACAGTTACCCCAGTAATAACAGTGGGGGGGCTTATTCTCGCCCAGTGTTAGGTGCCTCAGAATTACCCAGAGGACTTGCTAACACACAGGATGTCGGTCCCACACCCAGATTTCCTAATTCAGTAGGTCTGGAGCAGGGCCTTATAATTTGCATTTCTAACAAGTCCTCAGGTCTAGCTGAGGGTGCCCACCTGTTTTTGTAAGGCCTGAAGCTAATAATAGTTCCTACAGAAGAGCCTTTGCCATTGATTCCATGATAGAAAACACTAATTTTGAGCCCCAATTAAGTGAAATGCTGGCTCCTAGCAAAAAGAATCACATTCTTCTCATTAGTACATCTGTATCAAAATTATACTATTATACTTTGGATTTTATCAATATGACTGTGGTATTTTGATTTCCTCTCTTGTTCTATAAGTACCAACAAAATACCCTCCATCTTGCCTCTTGGCCCACAAAGCTTAAAATATTTACTCTCTTGACCTTTACAGAAAACACTGGCAGACCCCTGGGCTGGCGGGTGCTGCTGATCTGGGAGTGACTTGGAGAACCAAGGCTCTACACTGTTTTTATTCAATACTCTGCTCCCTGCCACAGCTGGTCCTGGCCTATTACACGGTGTTGAGAGACACACTCCTCAGTGTTTATCGTTCCGTCCCACTTGGATGGGATGATATACTGCGAACCAGCCAGATGAGGGCCCAGCCCTCTTAGAGCGACATTTTTGTGGATTGTGAGCTCCCAAAGGGAGAGATCCTGTCTCTGTATCTTAACCAAGAAGAGATGCTTTAAAAGTGTATTAAAGAATGACTGTGTAATTGACACTTCTGAAACGCGGTTACACTTCCTGTCGGCTATTACTGGGACGGGGCCACCACTTAGAGCAGCATCTCTGAGATGTGTCGCGGGACAGAAATCAGAGCCGGCCGTCTTCAGCGTTCTGGAGTGACCTGCTCCGGCGCCTGTGTTCAGAACTCTCTTCCCAGTGAGCACAGAGGGAAAGTGATGGCCCTGGAGTGATGGCGGTCATTCAGACAGTGGTCTTCATGTTCATTGCAGCCTGCAATTCAGTACTGAAGTCCAAGGGGCAGCCACATGTAGATTGTTTCCCTACACAGCTAAATGTTCCTTTCACTGCCATACTATACTGAACAAACTTCAGCTGTCAGCGAATCCTGGGCAAGGAAACACAGTATCATTCTGCCGTGCACACTGAGAGGCAGAGAAGCTTTCAGATTATGGAGCAATTAATTAAAGAGCAATCATGAAAATGTTCCTGATAATTCACATCAAGCAGCTACTTTGTTACTTTATTATTTCAGATAATATTGGTGATTATTGTTTCATTTGTTTTTAATATGGATGTACAGGTTTATGTAATTCCTTTTGTAATTGAGAAGCAGTTAGAGGTTCAGGTGCTCTGAAATACTTCTTTATTCAATTACCCAACTTTTAGAAGAATCCTGTTATGCAATTAACCCAGATTATTAACATAGACATATCCATTTTGTGTTGCATGTAAGTATAACTATAAATCTATCTGATTCCAATTTTAAGCTTCATGGCAAAAGCCGCATTGCCGTGAGTCTAGCTAATGCTAATGGGCCCATACTTCCTACTAGGAAAATCCATTAGTCAACAAATGGAAATTGAGTATTGGGCTACTATACAAAAAATTATACAGCTTTGTCCTTGATCTCTAGCCACTTTCAGTTTTGTTTGGAAAATAACACAGGTAGCATAAAATCGTAACCAACAATATAAGGCAATAAATAGTGAGTGTCAAATGATAACATAAAAAATAATTGCTGAAGAAAGCCACAGGAGACAGCGGTCTCTGGTCATACTTGGTTGTGACAGCTTTGCCCACTTCCTCTTGCCTGTTTCAGGAAAGTTTCGGGGTTAGGCAGCAGGATGCAGGTTGATTATATCCCCCTGCTAGTCACAGTGTGATGTGAGAGCCAGCTGCTCGGGGAATACCTCTCGGCACCGCCCCAAACTGACCGGCTCAGAACTTCATTCCAACAGGACCCCAGCGGCCCACAGAACGGTCTGGGCTGGGAAGCACTGGTCTAGCAGCTGGTAAAAATAGACTCATGCTTGTTAATCCCATTCTTACCCTAATAGAAAATAAAGAAATGAAAGGAAACCAGTCAACACTTGGGAGTTTCTTCCCGTTACACCCTAGTACTGTATACATAAGTTCCCCATGACAGTTTGGGGTATTTATTAACTCTGGTGACTTACAGGCTATGAGAACTGAAAGCCAAATAGATTCTTAACACTCGGGGATATTTCCTCATCAAGCAGCAACCTGAGGCACCTTGAGAAGTGGGATAAGTTCGTTAGGAACCCCTACGGGCAAAGAGCGACACCTGAGGAAGGAGGAACTTGAACACGAGACGGTGCTACAGCAAATACCATTTTCTCTTTGGTTCTTCCTGAGCTAAAGCCTATGCCCAACAGCCTACTTGACAGTTCAACTTGTGTGTCTAACAGGCTTCTTAATAATAAACACCCAAAAGAGAATTCTTAATTTCCCCTCACCTGTTTTCCCTTGGATCTTCCTCTTCTTGGTAAACAGCATTATCACCCATCCAATTTATCAGCCAAAAAGGAGAACTCATTCTGAACTCTTCAGTTTTCCTACCTGCCACATTTAATCCAGGGCATCTCCTGTCAGGCCAGCCTTTAGAACATGATCTTGGCTATGTCCCTTCAGTTCACCCCCATGGGCACCGGCAGGCGTCTTGCCAGGGGGTCTATGCTGGTTACCTAAGTGGTCTTCCTGCCTCCACTCTTGCTCATGTCCATCTAATCTCCCTACAGCACACAGTGTGTCGTAGAAAAATGTCAGTTTCTTTGTATCATTCATCTGCCTGAAACGTTAACAATCGATTTGCTATTTATCTTAAAATAAAACAGAAACCAACAGGCGCTGTTGGATCTGGGTCCTGCTGCCCCTCCCCATCACCCTCTATCCTTCAGCCAAACTGACCTTTTAATCACTATTTCAGTGTGCTCCGCTCCTTTCCGCTGCAGGATCTTTGCATTTGTTCTCTCTGCCTAGAACAGTCTGCCCAGCTTTTCACATGGCCACCTGCTGGTCTTTCCGAGCTGAGTGACTGTCCTGCCTTACAGGCTTTCCCTGAAGCTCAACTGCTCAGCAGCCCCAGCCCTGTTTATTTATCTCCTGGCCCTAATGGCAATCTCCAGCTGCACTTAGTATATTTTTGTTTTGCTTACTTGAGTCTGTCTCCCCAAATGACACTGTAGGCTAAGGGCAGGGGAATCATCTCTGGTTCATGGTTCCCCAGCACACACCGGTGTGAATGAATGGAAGCGTAGTCCCAGGTCTGTGTGGCTGGACTCTTGACCTCTTTCAGAGCACATCTGAAGTGCCTCTCTATTTAATTACCCATCTTTTAAAGGCTCTCCTTATGCATTTAACACAGATTATTAACACAGGTATGCTCATTCTATCTCCGTACCACATGTGGGTATACAAGGTGCCAGGTATGATGTGAAAGTGGGTGCAGGTGCCTCCAGCCAGCCGCTCCTCTGAAGGAAGGAGCACGTGCCCAGCATGCAGCTCTCTGCAGCGCAGCCAAGGCTGTGCTTCCCGGGCCCACGCCAGCAGCACTGTGGCCACTTGTGTGCAGACGAGACTCCCTGAGTGGACCCCTAAGGATGTAACCGAGCCCTCCAAGTCCCTCCACCCTCATCAAAGTGTAGGGGGATCTCTAGGCCTGACAGAGAGTGTAGGTGAGTCCCACCGTCCTGATTTAAACACGAAGGAAATAGCCTTTCAGTTTCCTTAAGTGGTTGAGATGGTTTGGTCCTATTGCGCTCTAAGAAAATTGGTCATTAAATATCTATATCTATATCATCTATATCTATATCTATATCATCTATATATATCATCTATCTATAATCTATCATCTATCAATATAGATATAGATAAACAGCTACCTGTTTCCATGTCTAACACAATACTAAAGAGATTCACATTTGGTGGGCAGAATAATGAACCCCCAAGATGTCTATATCTTCCTGCCTTCCAGAACCTGTGATTATGTTACCTTACAAAGCAGATATGGTCAAATTAAGGACATTGAGATGGGAGACTCTCCTTGATTATCTGAATGGGCTCAGTGTCACCACAAGGGTCTTTAAAAGGGTCAGAGAAGGAGAGGTGATGACAAAAGCAGAGTGTTTGAGTCAGAGAGAGGTTTGAAGATGCGTTGCTGCTGACTTTAAAGATGGAAGGAAGCTGTGAGCCGAGGAAAGCATCTTCTAGAAGCCAGAAAAGGCAAGGCGACAGGCTGTCCTCTGGAGCCTGCAGAAGGAATCAGTCCTGCTGGTTTAGGACTTCCGGTCTCCAGAACTGTAGGATAATAAATATGTGTCTTTCTAAGCCAATAAGTTTATGGTAATTTGTTTTAACAGCAATAGGAAACTAATACAGTGAGAGCGGGTGGTAAAGATATATTCCTTCTTAGTTTTCTTTTTCATTGATAAAGTAATGCTAGTGTTCCAAGTCATCTGCATGGTCCTAATACAGGTCATAAAAGTCATAGCACTTTAACCCAAAACCGAGCTGCCGCATTCCCTCACCTGAAACCCCCTCACTTTTCATTCCACACACAGTTCCATACCGTTGTTAGCTCGCTATCCAGCCTGCAGTAGACTAAAAATAACAAATGACGAATTATTGGAGCAAAAAGAATGACAGTTACAATATGTGATAATGAATGCCTTGACTGTGGCAAATGATAGAAAACACACACAAAGGCCACAGAAGCAGACCATTTAGTGGTAATCGGATGCTCAAGAATGTGACAGCTCCTGGAGTTATCACTTGTTTACATCACAACATGATACTCACTGAGTCAATCCCCTGAAATGTGGAAGAAAGGTTGTCATACCTAACACGGGGAAGTGTGCTCTACATTGAAGAGAGAGAACCATCAAAATTAATTAAAATAAAAGTGATTTGATGCTTCAAGGTAGACAGTTATCTGGAAAGGTTTATTCTCTAATGATACCAAACAGTGCGGTATTTTTAAAATTTTTTTAAATGTTTTTTTTTATTGATTTCAGGGAGAGGAGGGAGAGGGAGAGAGAGATAGAAACATCAGTGATGAGAGTCATTGATCGGCTATCTCCTGCACACCGCCTACTGGGGATCGAGCCCGAAACCTGAGCATGTGCACCAACCAGAAGTCGAACATGACCTCCTGGTTCATAGGTCGATGCTCAACCACTGAGCCACACAGGCCAGGCCAGTGTGGTATTTTTATGAGTGTTTGTTCCTCTCATAAAGATCACCCTCTGGCATGGCTTTCTAGAAGATAACAAAGGATCTCTCTGTGGGACTTGAATCCTATGTCCTTTCTGGAAAATGTGTGAAGTGAGAGATGGACTTTTGATTGCAGTTAGAAAAGGCTGTCCCTCGAGAACAGCTGTGGGTTGAAAGGAGAATTCTCAGCAAGCTGCGGAGCTAAATGCTTATAATACAATTAGACAGAGTCATAGCTGACATTTACCATTTTCTTATTTTCCATTTCTCACCATCCTGTAAGCATGAGCTAATTGAGCCTCATCAGGTGCCGATGGGAAAGCACTGCCTCCAGTATTCTGCAGCTGAAATAGTCCATGTGGTAGTTTAGGAAGTTCACCTAAGGAAGGAAGTGGGGAAGTGTGTCTCCCGCTATGCCTGCTGCAATCTTTTATTTAAATTTTTTAAATTACAGGTGACATTCAATAGTCTGTCAGTGTCAGGTACACAGCATAGTGGTTAGAGATTTGTATAACTTACGAAGTGATCCCAGCCCGTTGTGATATTCTACTCCAGTATTTTAAAGCAGCTGTTCTCAGGAGGGACCTGGTGTTATTGAAAGGGGCCTGTGTTTCCATACGTGTAACCAAAACGTCAAATGGATCCTAGTTGTTGCCATGCATGTGGGGTCGTTTTGGTACATATCTGTGGTACACATATGTATGGCATGTGTCCCTTTTCGGCCCTCCTCTCTCCTCCCCCGCTCTGACTCTAGGCCACGCCCCATCGTTTCTCACCGGGCTGAGGGCAGCAGCCTCCCGTGGATCTGCTTTCTCCCTGCCCCCTACATCTTTCTCTTCATGGCAGCTGAAGGGATCCTGTGAAAACTGAAATCAGATCAATGCCATTTCCCTGCTCACATCCCCCCATGACTTCCCATTGCATTTACAATCAAGGCCAGCCTCCTTACCTTGACTTCAAAGCCTTGCGGAGTCTGGTCCCTCAGAGCCTCTTGAATACTGACCCTTGCTCATTACACCCAGCCACGCTGGCCTCTTTCTCTCCTTTGAACATCCCAGGCCCATTTTCACCTCAAGACCTTTGCACTTGCAATTCCTCTGATCTTCCCATGACAGCTTTTTCATGTCTCAGCTCAGCTGCCACCTCCTCAGAGAGGCCTCTCTTAATAATCCAATCTACAGAGACTGGGTAGCTAATATAACCAACATTGTGAGTAACAAAATGCATATTAATTTGAAAATGTTGCTAAGGGCATTAAAGGTTTTGGTCATTTGGAATTTTTTCTCCAATTAACAGTGATCCATAAAAGTGTTTAACATTTGATTCTGATACTTAAAGTTGCTAAAAAGATGAATTCCAGTATGAAAGAAAATATAACCATTAAATTGGGGGCACTTAAATTTTTTTAAAGCAATTTGATACTAAAATGATGCCACTAGTATATCTTGAAATATTTATTAAACATATATATTTAGAACATTTCTCAAAACTAACTACATACTGACTTTAATGCTGTGATGATGTACATACCTAATTCAGAGTTAGGCATTGATTAATGGTAGTTCTTTGCCCCTGAAATATGGAGAACCTGTTTTTCTAAGCTTCTCAAAGCCACTTGAGGCTGCACTCATTCATCTAGACTTAAGAAAGCCTCGTGGCAACAAAATCAGAAGAGAAAATTATTATCAGTCTTACTGCAGGCAAGTTAACTATCCTTCAAATCATGAAAGAAAACATATCCTTCTCTAAAATTTCCATTTGGAGAGCAAATACATTTATTTGTTGTATTAATAAAATGTGAGACTGAAGCCTTATAAATTGCAAAAATATTTGATGATCTCTGACAAAAAGTGAAAAAGATGTGTAATGTAAAAAAAAAAGGGGGGGGGGTTTGAAAAAAACCAAAACATGGGAAAAACCAATATACTGTGTAATGGGAAACCGATGTGCACGGCCGCGTTGTCTCTCCAAGGGAGAGGGGCCCTGTGACGCAGAGGTGCTGCTCTCTGCCCAGCGCATCCGTGCATTTGGGAGCAGGACCGGGGAGGGCGAACCGCTCTGCAAACCTGCAGGACGAGCCCAGAGAATTCAAAGGGTGGTCCAGGGAGTCCAGGGGTGGCCAGGAGGCCGGGCTGCGTGGGGCAAGGGCTGGCGAGAAGCCCCTTGACAGGAGAAGGTAAACAGAGGATGGCCAACAGGGCACTGAAGGAGGAACTGTGTACTGTGAGGTCCAAATTTGTTTGAAATACACTGAATATATGACCTTTTCCTATGATCCTCCAACTTTCAAGAAAGCCAGCTTTGGGTACTGGCGTGTGTGTGTGTTGAGGAAGAAGCTGAATTTCGCACTGTTTAGCAAGATGAGTGAGAAAGTGCCCATGAGAACATTGCCTCTCAGGAAGTCACAGGTCCCCGCTTGCACCTCCACAGGGAGCTCAGCCGAACCTGAGAGAGCCTAAGAGCCGGGAGAGCCACGGTGACGTCTGGGTGGTGGCTCCTTAGAGGCCCCTGGGGGTTGCGGGTGGGAAAAGTCGTGAAGGCCTGAGTTTAGTGTACTCTAATAATAAAAGTTCGTGGTGCTTAGCCAAGAGTAATATTTAATTGGGAAGCAGTAGTTTTTCTCTTACTGTTACACACGTCTCATTTGGAGAACAGACTTTTTAATGCTGCACAACAGTACCCAAACCATTTTCATTAGGGTTTTACAAAGTTCCTCCCTGTGCATATGTTTTGGCTAACAGAAACATCAATGTGGTTTCACTGAAAAAATTCCCGAAGGTGTGATAGGATAAAGGTCTCACAAACATTTGAGAAATAGCAGTAAGTGCTGAACAGAGAGGTGTTAGTCTTTCAAGAAGTTATTGGAATTTCCGGTACTGTGCCAAACTCAAAGTGGTATAACAGATATGAAGTCATCATATTTTAAATTTTCTGTTATTTATTTCACACAGCACGCTTTCATAGTTTTGAAAATATAAAAGAGTTTTGAAGTAATCTGCTTAAAGATTCCTCCCTGAGGCAGCACCAGAAAATACTGGAATTCAGCTGTGTGAGAGAGGGGAGAGGGACTTCATTCCGGGCTTGAGTCTGAATTTCTGTTCTGCAAGCTATCGTGGTTCTTTATGAAGCCAGACCGTTAGCTTGGGGCTTGTAATATCTCCAGCTCCCGATGACTTTATTTCATATACATTTCATATATTGTAAATGTGCCCTCTGCGCGCATTCTTATGAACTGTTGTATTAGAATGTCAATCTCCTGATAAAAGAAAAGAAGGTTTCAGTTTTATATGTGGGAAGATATGACTCAGTGACTTGGAGAGAATTTTCCCCGAACAAACATGGTTATGAAAGAGCAGGCCGCAGTTGTGTCTCCTTCCCTCCAGGAGAAAATCATTCTACTTCCCACCACATACAATGACAATAATATGAATCTGTACCACTTTCTGAAAAATTGTAGAAACATGCAGTTGGCACGTTAGTTTTTTGGGACCACTGTCTGTGTGGAGTTTGAAATGAGTCATCATTATCTATCAACACTGAAAGTTAGAGATGCGGTTGCTCTATTGAACCTGACAGCGCAGCTTTCTGGAAAGATGCAGTCAGCAAGGTGGCCCCTCTGTGGGGATGGGTTCACTGCTTTAAGGGAGAAGTGAGTGGAGACAGCTATGGGTGAGTCCCTGCTGCTCCCGTCTACACTCCCCTCCCTCCCTCATCTCTTTCCCTTCTCCCTGGTTATTTTCATTTCCCCTAATTAAATGGACACACATACACACACAAACCTGCATTTACACAGCCTAGAAAACCTCAAGTCAGAGATTTCTTAACAGTTTTGTTTGCATTGAAACTCTCTGTCCTGTGCTCATGGAAGCACAGGTTATAAAACACAATGGCAAATGGATATGAAACTCATTCCCAGTGACCTTCCTCTCTGGGCTGGAGCAGGTCAGTGATTCCTCAGGAGCAGAATTGCATTGGGCCGGGCAGCAGGTTGCAGTGAGTCACACAGGCAGCTTGTCCGTGGTTTGTAGAGAACAGCTCCGAGGGGCGCAGGGCTGGGATCAACACTTGCAGGCTTCGGCACACTCACCATCGTTGCTCAAGACCCTGCACTTCTTTCCTTGCAAAGACTTCCGAGTGGCTTTAAAAGGGACCACCGCTTATGTGGAAAAGGAAGCCTCATGCTTGCTGGAGTTTGAAATGAGTCATTATTACCTATCGACATTGAACACCAGAAGGTTCGGGTTCAGTTCCTGGTCAGGAACATACCTGGGTTGCAGGTTCGATCCCCGGTCGGGGCACATACAGGAGGCAGCCAATTGATGTTTCTCTCTCACATCAATGTTTTTCTCTCCCTCCCTCTCTCTCGCTCTCTCTAATCAATGAACACAACCTTGGGTGAGGAAAAAAAGAAAAGAAAAATCAAGTTATTTGCATCATGGACTGTGGACAATCTAGTTCACATATGGTTGTTTTTTCACAAGTTTGCTGCTAATCAATGCTTTTGGGCTTCAGAGACTGATAAGGATAATTTGCGTTTACTGAAATCCCATTATGTGTCAGATACTGTACTTGGCATTTGGTATAGTCGATGTTATAAAATCACTGCACCCTCTCTTTAGGACTGACAGACTACCTTCACTTTAGAGATGAGAAAACCGCAGCTCAGGGATGCTAAGTTAGTGGGCCAGTCAGGCTACTAGCAGGTGTCCAAGCAGGTGGGTTTGCTTCGTGATCTGGTCTTTCCATCCTGTGATGTTTCCCCCTTGATAAAAGAAGGAATGCTGATGAAAAACTGTGGAACAGTAAAGACATTCGCCACCAGTCAGGGAGTGAAGTGGGGCAGCATTTGTTTTGCTGTGGATAAAGAACTGGCTTAACAGGAAAAAGAAGGTAGAAGAGAATAGTTGCTTCTCTGGATGGAAAATTTTTTTGAGTTTATTTAATAGTTTTATAAGTGAATTGGGTTGGAGAGTACACGGTGAGAGCTACAAAATTAAAGATGGGAGTGAAATGTCAAACTGACAGGGATAAACCACAGTAAGATCTCATGAGGCTTCATGTGTGGGCAGAGAAAGAGCAGATGAGCTCCAGTGTGGGCAGGTGCAGGGCAATATACTTAGGGGAAATAATATCAACTTTGCCTATGACATCTCTTGGTTTCAATACGAGAAAAGGAGCTTGAAATCATTATAAAATACTTAATAGTTCATGTTTTAAAATGATATTTTTGATCCATTATTTTTAACATTCATAAGGAAACAGGAAGAAAAATCAATTGTTAATTACCCCCTTTTATGGAGAAAATAACAACCAAGGTTGCTTCAGTGACTTTCCAAAGTTACTCTGGTAGTCAATAAAATAATTCTAACTAGAAACCAGTACCACAGAACACCAGCGCATGCCCTTCCTCCTAAGGTTCTTCTCCAGGGTCATAATCCAGTAATATCAGGTTATATCAGGAGATACTGTCTTATTTTTACCATATTTTAAGGTCAAGAGCTCTGGCTTTGGAGTCAGACATACCTGGATTCTAATCCCATTTTGCTAGTTACCAGAGTACATGTGGCAGAACAGATTATTTAAACTCTAGAGAGTGTTGATTCCTTCTTGTGTGAAATGGAGATACAGAATAGCACCTGCCTCATAGAAGTATTTTCAGAATTAAATGATGTAGGTTATGAAAATATTTAACACAATGCCTGGCACATAAGTATTTAATGAATGTGCATATTGTTGTAAATGGACAGGAAGTACAGTAAATTCACACTTTGAAGTATTAACATGCTCCAAGGATATAGCAATGATTTATAAAAAGTGGACAACCACAGCTGACTTAACATTCTATGTAAACCTCCCCCTACACAAGAAATGGAAGAAAAATGCAAAACAGTGATTAAGCTAGAGATGTGGGCCGCTGATCTCAAGGTCTGGAAGCAGGCAGGGCAGTCTGGCTCCTGCAGGACCAAGAAGGCTAAAGCTTTCCACTGGAGGTGGGGGCCTCTTCCAGGTTTAGTGCTTGGCGCCTGGGGCTGAGGCAGTACTAGGCCATCCTCATAAGAAGAGGCAGTGAAAAACCTGCCAACGAAGCAAGTTGTAGACCGAGGGAGAGCACAGACATGGTGGGGCAACAAGGAGCTTCATGAAACTCCCTGTTGACTGAGAGTGAGGCTGAGATCATCTCCCTGAACCAGACAGCTGAATGGTAAGGCCTGACCCTGAGCTGTGGGTGCAGGCAGGTGGCTGAGGGTAGCCCCAAACTTATGGACAGGGAGTCTGGAACACAAAAGAAGGGAGAAATAAAAACAGAACAAACTAATATAAATAAACGCTTCAAAATGACCCTGCAAATCTATTGGCTTCAAAAAGTTTTTTGGTTTATAAAACCCACAAAGACATTTGATACTAAGAAAGAAAGCAGAATCAATAATTAACATGAATTAAGTTCAGGAGTTAAAATGGGCTTTCAGTTTGAGAAACACATTAACATTCAGTATGTTTAGAATGTTCAAAGAGTTAAATACAGGAATAGTATTTATAATAAGAAACTTAAAAATGTGAAACAAAATCAGGCAGAAATACAACAAGGTCATCTATATATATGACTAAAAATCAATTATAACTTTGGAAATAAAAAATGTTAGTAAAATTAAAAACTTAATAAATAATTTAAACAATAGACTGGGCACAAAGAGATAATAATGGACTGGAGGATAGTGCTGAAGAATTGCCCTAGAATGCCAGGAGTTCAGATATATGGTGAATAAACTGGTAGACCTAATGGCTAAAAGCTTTCCAGATTTAAAGGCATGTATTCTCAGATTGAAAATACTTACCAAACGCTAATAAAGGTAAACTAAAATAAATCTGTGACTTGACATCAGAGCAAAACCATAAACTATCAGAAACAAAAAGAAATTCATGGAAAGGAAGAAAAGACAGATATTGGCAAAGGCATGGCAATAAGAGAAACTTTTTATCAACAATAGATCCCAGAAAATAGTGGCCTCCTAACACTGATGGAAATAATTTTCAGCCTTAAATTTTAAACCCATCTAGACTATCATTCAAAGTTGAATACAAAATAGAAACATTTTCAGACATATAAAGACATAGATCTTCACCAATCATAGACCTGTACTGTTAAAGTTTATATCTTATTAAGAAGAAAGAAAAGCTCAAGGAAAGACATGAGATAGAAACAAAAGCTACAATAAATACAGGGATTAATAAAATATGTTAGTAAATAAAATTAACAATAGATTATTTAAATAACTAAATAATTTTAGTACAACAAAAAATCCTCTGAATAGTTAAATATGCTAAAGTTATAGTTTGGTATATATGTTACATATTTAAATGTAATTATAAAAATAACATAAATGTAATCTCTAGTTTCCAAACTTTCCATGGAAGACAAACATCGGAGGCACAGAAAATCTTACTAATTCAGTACAAGATGGGAGGAGGAAAATGAGTAACAAGGATGATAAAAGAAAACACAATGTGAGGTGCAGATACTAGTTCAAATATGAGTAATTACAATTATGGTAATATCTACCCATTAGTTCAAGACAGAAGCTATTGGAATGAATGAAAATCAAAGTTCAACAATATTCTGCCTTCACTATATAAAACAAAGTGATACAGATATATAGAGAAAAAAGACAAGAAAAAATACACCAGCTAAATATTTATTAACCAAGTTTTAAAAGATATCAAGTATACTATAGCTAGCATAATATTATACTTATGTTAATATTAAGCAAAATAGGTTTTAAGGGATAAATCATTAACGGGAATATAACAGCAACAAAATATATAATCAGACAACAAAGCTATAAAGTTGTGAACTTTTTAATATAAACATTAGGGCTGAAGGAAAGGCATGATTACCATTTATAAAACTATGTCCATGGGCTTTATTTTTATTCAATTCAATAAATTTTATTATATCTTAGCAAAGCACTCCCTTGAAGTTGGGTCAGACTTTCAAGGAAGTTCTGAGGTTTTTTTTATGGAGCATGTTAAAATTTGCCTGATATGGTTTATCTTGGCCAAAAAAAATAAATAAATTCGGTCAAAAAAATTAGCTAGATAAATGCAATAAGAGCCAAATTTGTTATTTAAAAATTTGTTCTTAAACATCCTTAATTCAAAATGTTAGAATTAAAGAAGGCAACCAAGCTCTTCTATAAAATATCTATTCCAGTGTCGAAGGCAGAAGGTTGTTCTGGATCATTTTTCTGACACGAGGTTGACATTACTTATATATTCAAATGACTGTGCAATGAAAGCATATAAACTGTAGAAGTTCATTCAGTGTGACCCCTTGGTATTGTCATCAATGCTCATTAATAGTTCCTTCAGAGCTCCACTATCGGATCTCTCTTCTGAGAGGCTGAACTCTGAAAATCCAACAAGTTCTGAGTCAAGGACAGACACCCTGAGGCAAGGGTTACAGAGATCACTGGAAATATGGGTTCAGATGAGCATGTGAAGTGCAGTACTTGCCCCTCACTCAGCTCAGTCCGTGACCTCTTTTGCCTGAAAGGGAAAGGACATTATGGTGTACTTCACCATGTTTACAGACACAAACCTGGAAGCTTTTATGCGGCATTTCTAAGAATTGTTGTGCACGAGTCCTAGCAATCAGGTGTTTATAACAGTTTAGAGTAGAGATTTTCATTAATTAATTAGAAAAGGGTCAGTTGATCAGAATGGGTAAGAACTTTTAGCCGGGCCCATCCATCTCTCTCCTCCCTGTGGTAGGTACTGGGATGAGGCTGGGCTTGAGGAGGGAGCAGCCAGGCACTGGCGATGGAGGGCAGGTGTGAGGCAGCGCTTGCTCCACACTTACACCACTTGCAAATCACATACCCAGCAGAGATGGCTTTAACAAACTAAGCTGCCTTGCCACAAGCTCTCAGTTGTTTTAAGCTTATTCCCAGTTTTGTGGGTCACTAGAGCCCTATATGTTATCATATCTAAGTTAGGCCCTGGGGGAAACAAGGCACAGAAGAGACTCTAATAGAGTGTGAGATGCAAAAGGATTTGGGCCAAGCAGAGGAGAAACCTTCATATGATTGACCTAAGTTCAGATCCTGGAGCATTCCTTGTTCTGTGCTTATCAGAATAAAATCCATGCCTCGAAGGACCTAGGTGAGTGACCTCTAAGGTCTTAACAGTCTGTAGTCTGTAATTCTAATTTCTGGCTCTCCTGCTACATTCACATTAGCCTGGTGAGGTGATGAAATTTGAGAAGTCTTTGCAAATATAACACTGTAAGAGGGTGTATTTTATTAGCTGGTTGATGGCCTTATATTTGTATTCCATATATTTGTTTCTTTCTATCATGCTTTAAAACTAATTATTGGTGCCTCCTGGTACCTTTTATGAGTTTAGGCCTTATGTTTCTGAAAGAAAAGTAACACGCAAAACCCCACCTTCCTCTGCAGTTTGCAGACTTGCTTTTGGGTGCCCAGGAGGGACAGACAGGCTTGGAATCCATGGTGTGCTGGAGCTGCCTGTATTGGCCCAGAAGAACTGCTTTTGCACATCTCTTTCCAGTTCTCCATTCAGTTATGTCACTTTGGTGGATTGAGACCCACCATGATGAGAGTACTTACCCCACGGAAACTGGCACACACTACAGACCAGGGCTTTGTTTCCTGAAGCCAGTTGTTAAAGATTTACCGGCATTCCACCCCTTAGGATCCTCTTAGCCCATAGTTCATTTCCTATAGGACAACCTTCCAAAGCCTGAGGCAGGGTCCTCTGAGAGACTGCTCTGCTTGGAAATTTGACTGGAAAATAATGACACCAATTGCACATAGTGGCTTATAGGCATTTGTGTTTCTCTTAGGATAAGACTGAGTACTAAGCTTTTTCTTTCAAGGTTAATATGAACAAAGTTATGTATCTTTTTTTTTTAAATCCTAACAAAAATGTGTCCTTTTGCTGAAGTTCTTGATTCTCTCACATTGTGAAATATTGGTTCCTCACCTCACCAAATTATAATAATTCTTGCCTTTCCTGTCAATCAAAGAATAAAGTATTTAATGAGTATCGTATGTAAGACACAGTGATAAGCAATATGCTAGATACAGAGAATAATTGTAGAGCCTCAAATTATTATCTTTAAGAAGTATATAATTTAGAGAGAGATGCAAGGCATGTACTCGTGAGAAGTTATGTAAGAATTTCTACACCACTGTATAATTTGAATGTATCCAGTTAATTTTCATCTTAAGGTCAGTCTCAGGACATTGTTACATTGAACACCACACACACACACACACACACACACACACACACACACACACACGACCCTGTTGAAGATTCTTATTAAAGGTTTCCAAAGGGTGAATGCCAGAAAACTCAGGCGGGAATTACATCTCATATCACAAAGTAAAATTCTCTAAATCTCGTATCATAAAGTAAAATTCTCTGAAAACCCTCAGAGTATTTTTGGCCTTTCCCCAAGTTATCACCCCGATAGCATTCATCTGTGTCTCTTTGCCTCTCTGCCTTCCTTTATAGTCCTCTCTCAGGCCGCCTGCTGATGGGACACTCCCATCTCGCCAGAGTCTCCAGAATTTGGCAAAACAAAGATCTTTTGGGGAGACTCACTCTTAGAAGAGAAAGGTAGTAAATTTATATGATTTCGTGTGTTTCTATCACAAATGAAACTATTCAACAAGTATAAGGGATATTTGAAGCCAGGGGTAAAGACTTGGGAGTTTTACATTCAGAGGGAACTGAAAAGATGTAACGATGCTTTGGGAGTGGGAAAGCTCTCAGGGGAGAGCAGCAGTGAGCAGGAGGCCTCCGAACAGAGATGGGGGGTGGAGGGACCGTGGAGTGTTCTGTCCTCTGTGTTGTTATCTGGCAGGTCTCGGAGGTGGGCTCAGGGTCCCCCAGCGAAGGGGGCAGAGGCAGTGTTGCAGGTGTGTGCAGACGGCCATCTCTCACTTTATAGCTCATCATTGTCAACGTCACCACTGTGTCCTCTCCCCAAAGAAGAGGGGTAATCGGTGTTTTGTGTAGACTGAGTGAAGGACAGATAGGCTCTAAGGACATCTCCAAGTTATAGTAGTATAGTAGGGTCATGCCTCAGGTACTGGGATCCTAAGCAGGGGTCTGACCGCCATTGTGCTTAGTGGGAGAGTTTTTCCAAATAGTTCTAAGATGCCATGTATTTGAAGACGAGATGAGCATGTGTTTCCCTGGCTGCGCACAGTTTTACGCATGAACCTTAGTAACCGACGGGACAGTGGCACTGTCAGGCCGTTCAGGTCACAAACATCAGCTACCACACTCACTGGCATTTTTTGTATTTTTGTGCCAACCAACTGGAGACATTTCTAGAGCAGTCCTTCTTCTTCCTGTCAATGCCGACTCCAGTGACTTCGGGGCAGAGGCAGTTCAGCAGCGGAGCCCGTTGCTGGCAGCTCTGCATGGCTCCTGGCTGGCGAATCTGCAGTCTCCTCCTCAGGCCTGGCTGATGCGTCCAGAAGGCTTGCTCCACCGTGATGAGTCATTGCAAGACCCAAAGTCACCTCAGTGCTTCTCCCACTTTCCCATGCCTTTGTGATGATAGAGCTGTCAGCGTGGGACACGGGGAGTCCAACGTATCGGGGAATCACAGTATGAAGTCATTAAGTTAACAGCAACCTGATTCCTTCACCTTCAGGCCCGGCCATCTGTAATAATCTACAAAGCTCCTTTCCTGCTAACAATCACCAATAAGTACTCTCACTCCCTGACAGTATCGAAAGGCACTGAACCGTTCAGCCCATCTCACCGGGGACTCAGGGATGTTTGGCTCCTGGATTCTTGACAACATTTTTCATCATCCACCCAGCTCATGGCGACATGACCCTGAGCAAGTTACTAACACCTTCCTGAGCCTCAGCTTTATCACGTTTAATTAAGTTAAGGTTGCAGGCCACGTCTTCCCAGGCTGTTCTGAACACCTGGATTAGCCAGTACATAAGAAATCACTTGGAAACTGGAAATCTTTATTCAAGATATTGATGAAGACAACACTGAATCACATGCTGGTC
Source organism: Miniopterus natalensis (assembly GCF_054644295.1). Lineage (NCBI taxonomy): Eukaryota > Metazoa > Chordata > Mammalia > Chiroptera > Miniopteridae > Miniopterus > Miniopterus natalensis. The sequence goes on along the minus strand of NC_142087.1, from coordinate 39,358,086 downwards.
CCAGGAGCTGGTCTGGAAGTTCAGTTCTCAGATCTATTATGTAGCGTTTTTAGGATGGTTAACCTGCAAAAGGGTTGGGGCTCTTTAAAGAAGGTGGTTCATTTTACCCTAGTTTCCAATACGTTGCCCCCAAATCCAGGTAATTTTGTAGACAGGGCTTATTATTATGCTTTCTTTGACAGATACATTTTGGGGAGGAAACAAGGATAAGCCATTCCCTGTATTCATTGGTGTTTTTTTTAAATGCAGCCCTATTGAAGCCATAATCCTCCTGGTGCACACATGACCAAGTATACGATACTTGTACTGCGGTACCCAGATGAAACACACCATGGAAACAAACACATTCTAAAGTAACTCAGGCCTGCAGCAACCCTTCTGTTTCTCGTTCCTCAAACATCAGTAAGTTCTTCGCAGTTTCCACCTGGCGCCTCTTCTTGCTCTGCCCCCTTTCCCCTATTCTGTATCACACAAGGTTGAGGACAGAGTTGGCAAAAGCAGAATCTCCTTAGAGGGCAGGTGGCGAGGGTGAGCCTGGGTGGGAAGGCCAGAACCCTGACCAGGAGGCGAGGGGGATGCTGAGGACACTCATGCACTCAGGACTTCTGGCTCATCACAGGTGTGGTGACGCAGCAAGGATTCTTGCTCGAATCACATCAGGATTTAGACATGTCTGGGGCTGGAGTCCTGGAGGAGGGAGAACTTCTAAGGGTCTCTGTACCAGGAACCAAGGAGGACCCTGGAAAAGCAGGCAGGCAGACAGAAGGAAGAATTGAGCAGGGCACACAGATGGAGGGGTGGGGCAATCCTGAATAGGACAGGATATTTGTCCCTGTACCACCCCCCTGACCCAGGTCCCTGGGACTCACGTGGGAATCCTGAGAAGAGCAGGATGCAATAAAAGAACCTGTGAAAACGAAAGAGCCAGGCCATTGGAAGAAGAACAGATCGGAGTTGGGCCAGCAGCTGCTGCTGAGACAGGAGATGCCACTTCCACATGAGCCACAGTGTCCACATCAGGCGCAGGGCATGCAGGCAGACCTTGCAGGGCAGGCTCAGCAGACCGGCTCTGGTCAGCAGCCTGCACCTTTGGCAGGCACTGGAGGTGTTACTGATGGCTTGAGGGTCAGATGATGGAACTGGAGTAGGGAAGGAGGAGAAGGCCAGTGCCCCAGAGTGGCCAGGATGCCTTGGGACGGCACGGGAGGGGTTTTTGGCCTTCCCACATATGTGTTTTTTTACGAGTATCTCTGTAGACCGTAACATCAGTGTGAGTGCCCCAAAATGCTCCATTTTTCTCTCATGCTCACCCTGGGTTAATGACACACAATTCATCAACATGTTAAAGTTTCAGTTCTTAAAAGAATTAGATACTTTCCAAAGGAAACATAAGTTAGAGACCATGTAAAACCATTATGAAATATGTCAGCAGATACAGTCCAGACACACGATCTGGTTTAAGCTTTGCTCTTTCTTGTTGTGTGTGGCCTTCGTGTCCTTGTTTGCAAGACAGGGGATTGATCTACATGATCCAGAAGGTAACTGTTAGCTCTCAGCTTCCTCCCCCGAGTCAGCCACACAGTTAGCTGCTTATTAGGCTGAGGGCAGAAGGCTGCCTGCATATGAAATAATCAGAAGGTAAGCATCTGGTAAGAAGGCATGTTTGGTTTAGGACCTGGCCGAGAACTTGGGGGGGACACTGGCTTGGAACATTAGATGATGCTGACTAGAAAGGGGAGAAAGGCTTGTGATGAGGGATAGAGGCCGCCAGTCCTCAGGTAAGAGGGGTGAATTGAGGTATTGATAGGGCTCTTGATGAGGAAGCCAGAGGAGGTGCTTGGCAGAATTTTGGTGTGGTGGGCATGTCCTGTCTCAGCATCACAGCTTGTCCACAGCAGAGTCACTTTGAAAGGGGGACCCAAAATCCTACACATTGAGTTGGGTCTTTAGATGCTGAGGAGCCTGAGGGCACATGCCTGAATGTGCCCATGAGCATAAGAAAATTTGGAAAATATAGAAAAGTACACAGAAGAAAATGGAAATGACCCACAATCCCATTATTTACAGGTAAAACTTGTTAACATTTTGCCAAATTCCTTTTCTGTCTTTTTTTTTTTTTTTTAATATTTTTATTGATTTCAGAAAGAGGAAGGAAGAGGGAGAGAGAGATAGAAACATCATTGATGAGAAAGTCATTGATCAGCTGCTTCCTGCATGCCCCCTGCTGGGGATCTAGCTGGCAAGCCAGGCATGTGCCCCGACCAGGATTCAAACCGTGATCTCCTGGATCCTAGGTCAATGCTCAACTGCTGAGCCACGCTGCCAGGCCCTTTTCTGTCTTTTCTTATATAGATCTGAAATATTACTCGATGGCAATGTACAATTTTACCCTACTTTTTTCTTCCCTTAATATATATGAAAGGAAATATAATCTGGTTACTTAGCATTTTTAACATAGGTTCATCGTAATTAACTTGAACATTCTTCCTTTGTTGTAAATTTTTACTGTTATGCATATTTTCTATTATAAATAATTTTTAAAGAAACATACAGTGTGTCCCCCAAAAATGTATGCACACCGACAGCTGATAGCTCAATTTTGAAAATGAAATGTATTTTAATAAACACTGCCTTTATAATTATTCAAAGTGTGTGTGTTGATTTTTTGGGACACCCTATATTTGCGCAGAAATAAGAAGCTGGGTTTCTGATTATTGAGCTAGATTCTTTGAAGGACATGCACATTTTAGTAACTTGTTACCTATTCCTTCTAACCTTTCAGTGAGCACTGGCTGATGGAAGCACATCCCAGGTTCCGCGGCTATTGAGAAAGGAGTAAGGGGTGGCAAGAAACCTTGGGGAGCTCATATGCTTGCAGGGGACAGAGACAAATGCTTATAATAAGCAGCCCCATGTGTCAAGATGTGGGAAGGTCCTGGTGTTGCCAAGACAAAATAGCAGGAGCTCCTAACCCTGCCATTGGGGGCCAGGAGGCTTGCTGAAGGAGAGATGTGCCAAAGACAGTGAGGATCACCCGGGAGCGCTGGGCAGTGGGAGAAGGTGTGGAAATGGGAGGTATGAAGATTTTTGGAGAGAGAACAGTTGCATGCAAGCTACTGAAAATGACTGAAAGAGGCACGGTAATGCTGAACCATAAGGCATCAGAGACAGGAGCCTGTATAAACCAGCAAGGCTATATTACAAGAATCTTCTAAGTCATTTGAGGAGTATGGTCATTATCTTGGGGACAATAAAGAGCCATTGAAATGACTTCAGTGGGAGAGGGGGGTTATCAAACCTGTATTGTATGAAGGTTACGTGGGCTGCCAAGTGGAGAGCATATGAAAGGTGGGAGGAGCCCAGAAGCAGGGAGGTGAGCTGGGAGGCTGTGGAAGTAACCTAGGTGAGAAAAAAAAAAAAGGTCATTTAAATAAGAGAGTGGCAGTGAGAGTGGAGGGGAACAACTGCCAGGTTAATAGGAAGTGACATCAACAGGATTTAGTCGCTGATTAGACACAGGGAAAGTGGGTGAGTGCAGAGTGGGTGAAAGTTCCTGAGCTTGTCTGGTGTGTATGACTGGGTGGGTGGGTGGGTGGTGGTGCCAGCCAGGCAGAAGGGGTGCTCGGGAGGGGACCTGGCTGGAGGTGTGCAGAGAGCAGGGACTGAGTGCCTTAAGCTTAGTTTGGGGCATCTTGAATTTGAAGGGGAAATACAAATAGAAGTCAAGTGAGCTCTCATAGCTGTAAGTCTGGAGGAAAAATAGGCTGAAGACAGCAGATTCTGAAGTCACTGATCTACACTGAGGTGAAGTGAGGAGCAGGCCAGGAGTTAGTGATCCAGGACCCTAACCTGGAAAGAGGCCTACATTTTGCCAACAAGATAGAGAACAATTAAATTTGCTCAAACTCTCATCAGGGAGGAATATTCTGATAATCGATTGGGGTGAAGAGCTGAAATCCTCAAGGACCAATAGATAATTAATTGTCCTCTTCCTGAAGGCAGCTGTCTTCTGTCTGATCAATTGTAGGGCTTTTGGCTTTTCTGGGTGGGCCACGCAAGGCCTTTAGATAAACGTTGAGCAATTACTTAGAGAATATTTCATTTGAAGAGGCGCCTTCCTGCAGCAATGCCTCAAACAGAGCCTGCCATCAGGTTGGTGAGATGGCCCAGCGAGAAGCCATCTGGGCCGGGCGGAAGGCAGGCTGGAGGACACCAGCCGAGGAAGGCGGCGCGACGGGCGGCCTGCGAGGCGCAGGGCACGAGGGGGGGACAGTAAGGGGCTGGCTGTCAGTGCTCACGCCGCTGGGTCAGCAAAGTGAGGAGGCAGGAGTTCGCTTTGGGTTTAACCACAAGGAGCCGGCTGGTCGTCTCTGGCAGCGCAGATTCCGTGCAATGTGGGCCACACAGACGCCACACTGCTGGGCGTCAACCTGCGATACGGCGGCAGAAGAGAAAGGCAGGCGGTTCCACTCGCCTCCCAACAGGGCTCCCCGTCTGTGGGTGGCGGGGAGACGGCGCGTGCACATGCCTGTTCCATTGCCGCTGATCTCACAGCCGTGTATCATTTGGCTAATGTTTCTGAATCAAAATATGGTGTTGCATTACTTGAACTTTTGACATTTATCTGATTACTAGTCATGCTGAGTCTTTTCTCTTATGGTTACGTGTGATTTTACTTTTATTGATGACCTTTGCCCAGTGGTTAATACTTTATTCATTACTGTCTTACTCATTTTGAAGACATTTATATATCATAACCTCTTTGCAGTTATATTGGGAGTAAATAGGTTTCGCAGGGTTAATTGCATTACTGCTTTTAACAAGCAATACTGTTTTTATTTTTATGTTATAAAATTTCTCAGTGGATTGTTGCGTCTTAACAGAAAAGTGAGCAGCAGCAGTCTGAGCCACGTGGCAAGGCGGGGTAGCCTGGGGACCAGTGTGAACGCTGCTTGACCCGAGGGCTGCGGGAACACTGTGGAAGATGCCCCGGCGGCGTGGAAACCAGCTTTCCGCTGGCAGGAAGGGAGCGTCGCTGAGAGCCCACAGCTGAAAAAAACCACCACGTTTTTGGCTTTCGCCCTGCCCAGGACTAACAGACACGGGCTGGAGAAGGAGTGAGTGTGCCCCATGGGAAAGGCCGGCGGCTCACAGATGGCGCACAGATGGACAGGCTCGGGGTTCGGAGGCCACATAATCTTCAAGGCCACAAGGCCGTGCACCTGCTGCTTGGGCCCACAATGGACAGCGTGATCAGCCCTCCAAAGACCCACTTGGCGCCCTTGGCTTTCTGTCTTTAATGTGGCACAGGGGACGCAGCCTGAAGAGCAGGAACACTGCAGTGAGTCCTCAAGGCCAGGAGTCAGGGGCCCAACCCCAGCTTATTGCGGGGGGAGGGAAACGGATGGTGATGGGCGGCAGTGCAGTTGCTACCAAAAGGTCCTGGGGCACTATTGTTCATGATGAAGACATCCAAGGCATTTCTGCTCACTCATTCATTCATTTATTTTGAAGTTGTTAATTGAGTACTAACCCTGTACAATTCACTGTCGCTGCTCCAGAGCTTGACATGGTTTAATTGGGTAAAGTAACTGCAGAGACTGTGCTGGGAAAAACCATCAGAGGAGAGGCCCATGGATTGAATTCACACAGGTGTGCAGGGGTCAAGGCTCACTACCAGGCTCACTACCAGGACCTGGTCACCTGGAAATGGATGTCGTTACCCAGAAAGCCCAGCCACACCTAGTACATCCTGAGCGCTCAACCAATATTTGTGCAACACAGGAACAGACCTGGATATCTCTTCTGAAACCAAGCACTGTAGTATTCATTGGTGTGCACTTTATGATCCCCTAATAGCATGAGGGTTTGGACACCTTCCATGCTCTGTCCCACCTCAGGGTGACCTTATTTGGTAAGGCCAGGAGAGCAGTGCGATGGACGTATCTTCAGGCAGTTACTCTGTGCAAGGCTGACTGACCCAGATTTGCTAGCAACTACCTGGACAAGATCATCAGAAAAAGACTGAGGTGCAGAATGAGGGGAGTGGCAAATTTGGTGATTTTTTTTTTTAGCATCACATTGTTGCTGTGTTGCTAGCATAATTGTTAAGCAGTGTGGCCTGTGTGCCCAGAACACCTGAGTTCAAATCAAACCCTACTTGCCACCTGTGTGACCTTGAGCAGATGAGATAACCTTCCTGGGCCAGTTTTCCCCATCTGTGAAATGGGGATAGTAAAAGTACCTACTGTGCCCAGTTGCTGTGAAAATTAAGGAATTCGCTGAGTGAAAATGGCTACATTGATGATGATTATTATTGCTACCACTACTATTATTGTTAGCAGCTACCGAGTCCACTGCTGCTTCCTGAGGGGTCTCCATGAGAAGGTGGAGGACCCTATGAAACTCTAGGAGGTCATATCCCCACTTTCTGGTCGGTGCATCAACAGAGCCCAGCCTTTCCAGAGAAGTCTCTATGTCGCAGGCCTGGGGCAGATGGTGGCTCTGTTCACACAGACAGGGACTTTGCTATTTTTGTTTTCCTGAAGGGACAGGGTTTGCCCTCGCCGCAGTGCAGCGATGTACAGCTCCAAGGAGGAAGAACCGGCGCTGAGCAGAGGCGCTGGTGGTCAGGAGAGAAGCCTTGTCAGCTTTGTAGCTGCATTAGAAGGGAACCGAGGAGAGAGGGAAGAGGGGAAGGGAAGGGCCAGTGTTTTCCTTCACCCACCTCTGAGGCGGTGGCCTTCCTGGCCTGCGCCCCACCTGGCTGGGCTGCCTTTCAGCACAGCCCTGCTATGGACATTGGCCCATGTAACTTTAAACAAGTATTTCACACAGAACAAGGTGACTTTGTCTTTTTTTCCTGCCTGTTCTTCCCCTCCCATCCTGCAAGCTGGGAGGTGAGCAGGATGCCGAGAGAAGAGCATTGTTCTTGACCCTTTTCACAGCCCTGAGGCTGAGAAGGAAAGTGTGGGAAGGAAAACAGGAATTATTGTCTCCTTTGTTGTTTCTTTAAAAATGTCAAAGCAACCCTGAAAGCATGATCCAGAGGACACCACAGGATTTCTTTTTTTTACATGAAAATATTTTGAATAAAGATCTGTTTTCTGGGTTGGCATCGTGTTTTTCTAATCTGTAGTAGCCGTGAACTGTGGTCATTCCTGGAAATAGACAGAGCAGGACCCAGGGGGTTCATCTGCCCGCTTTTGCCTTTCCAAGGCTGACTCTAAAGTTCTTGGCTCTGTGTCCAGAGTGACAGCTCAGGGCATTGCTGCCCAGTAGCGTTTTCTGCTACGATGGAAGTGATGAGTAAGACGTGCTGACTACAGGGCAGCCACTAGCCACGTGTGGCTATCGGCCACTGAAGGTGCGGCTACTGTGACTGAGGACCTAGGTTATTTTAATTTTAATTTAATGAATTAGATTAAAACAAATCCAAAACATTTAAGATTTTAGCTAATTCAATTGAAATAGCCACTGTACTGGCTGGTGCTGGAGAGCAGTCGAGTAACCGCCTGGGAGCCGCATCCATGAAAGCTGACTGAACGCATATTGTGCACACGGGAGGGGAGGGAGGAAGAGAAAGGCCTGAAAGCCCTGAGGCGCGATTTTCACCTTCCACAGAGGCCTGGAAGAAGAAAGTGGCCAGAATCTGTGCCTTTCAGATATTTGGGCTGCCGCCTTTGCTTCACTTTCCCGCTGTGAGAGTAGTGATCTACTTTCCTAAAGAGGAAAGAGGCCCAGACCACATCAGGACACAAAAGTGTATCTCGCAGCATCAGTAACCTTTCTACTTAGCAGCTGTCCCTTCAGGTCCCAGATCTCAGGGGCCGATAGATCATTTATTCTAAGATTCTGAAGTGATGACCATGGGACTTGTTCAGACCTCGGGCGAGTGACAGTGCCCTTGAGTCCTAAGGGACAGAGTGCTGGGAATGACACTGGAGTGGTCAGAAGGCTGTTGTCACTGGCCAGCAAGCCCCAGGGAAATGTGCAGATGGCCTAGAGCAGGGCAGTGACGGCAGCAATGACATCTCCAGGGTCAAGGGTAGCAGGTCCTTATGACATAATGCAGGAGCAGTGAGTGAATGCAGAGTGTAGTCAGAGAGCCCCTGAAACCAACGAGCAGGAGCAGGAGCAGGGTCAGGCTCCAGGAGAGTGAGAACAGGCACAAGGGACTCAGGCTGAGGCTTGGGCCCCAGGGCATCACATCTCTGCAGTGCAGAGGCTGGCTGTTAATAATCATACCTGAGCACCTACTATGTGTTGGGGATGTGCATGCATTATTAAGACTATAAAGCAGGTAATATTATTTTCATCTTATGAATGAATAAGCTGAGCTTTAGAGTGACTGAAATTTAATATTCTCCTGACTCAGCTGCCTGCTCCTCCCTTTTAAAATCTCTTTTCTCTGTCAGGTCTGTAAATGTTGGAATTCCAGGGTCCCCTTCTCTTCTCATCCCCTACTCAGCACAATATTAACTACTCTCTAGGAACTTCACAATTTCCTCTTCAGCCTGAATCTCTCCTACTCAAGGAATGGAAAAATTAACCAAAAGAATGGACAAGGAAAGAATCCACAGACATTAACATAAACATTTCTAATTTGTTAATTAGAAAAGCAGGAGCACAGATAATGACTTATAGGACTGCTTTTAATTTAACCAAGAAAAGAGATAAACCATTAACTGGTCCAATAAAGAAAATGGGAGAAAACATAAAATTAAAATAAGGAAATACTTCAAGAGACCACTTTGCTTAAAGCTATGTCAACCCTTCTGAAAACCTAAATGAAAAATAAAATGTTTAGGAAAATATTTCTTACGAAATTTCACACCATAAGAGGCTCTAGTAACTGGGGTTACCAGACTTAGCAAATAGAAAAATAGGATCCCACTTAAGTGTGAATTTCAGATAAATAAGAATTATTTTTAGTATGTTCCATGCAATATTTAGGATACTTATACTACAAATTACTGGTTGCTTTTCTGAAATTAAAATGTAATTTTAAAATTTAAATGTCCTGCATGTTATCTGACAGCTCTACTAAAACAGATAAATTACCACAGAGAAACATTAAGAACTTGTCAAAGGCTTAAAGAAGCATCATGTTAAAATGTTTTCAGGTGAATGATATGAATCTAACTCAAAGGATACTTTAAACTCCACTTAAAGTATTCCAAAGCATAAAAGATGATTAATGGCTCCTAAATTATTTTTATAAAGTTGCAACACACTGAAACTAAATCTGATATATATAACATCTATTATATAATAGATGTTAACTTCTGAAATAATCTCAAATTAAAACTAATTATTTTGAAACTACTTCTCAATGCAATTAGATAAGAGAAAAATATGAAGCATCGATCCTTCAGCTGAGAACACGAAATTGTGACTATTTTTAGACAATGCAGCTGTTTACATAGAAAGTGAAAAAGAATCAATGTCAGGTTATTTCATTAGCAACAGATAATAATTCAGTTAGGTCGACTGGTTTCAAAATTAATATCCACATTCAGTAGCATTTCAAGAAACAAATAGTATTTAGCTGTTAAATATAATAAGTCAAGCGATCTCATTTATAATAGAACATGCCCTGGCCGCTGTGGCTCGCTTGGTTGGAGCATTGTCCTGGACACCGAAAGGTGGCAGTCAGGACACATGCCCAGGTTGCAGGTTCGATGCCTGGTAAGGGTTGTGCAGGAGGCAGCTGTGCAATGTTTCTCTTTCACATGGATGTTTCTCTCTCCCTTATTCTCTCTCTGTAAAAAAAATTTTTAAGGAAAAGGAATGGAAAAATATCCCTAGGTGAGGGAAAAAAAAAAAAAAGAATACTTGGATGGGTATCCCAAGGTCAATGTAACAACCAAGGCAGAACTTCCCTCCTGTTAACGTACTCACCCAGGTGAGGATTATGGTTGGTATGGATTAGGCCATACTGCTCCTGGTCACATCACGTTATCACAGATCACACTGGCCTGGGTCCCTTGCCGTGACACAAGTTAGTCATGAAAGATAGAACCAGAAAGAATTTGGCTGATGTGGTTTTTATTTAGAGCAAGTTACATCATTGATAGTTCCCAGATCAAACATAAGGTCTTCAGAAAAAACATATCAATTTTCTATACAATCGATTTTACATAACTGAGCAATTTTATTGAGTTACTATAGTCTCAACCCTGCATAAGGTGCTGCAGGAAATATTTAAAAAAATCAAAGTTGCTTAAACCATGAAATAGTAATTAGAAGTGAGGAATAAATTCAGATTGGGCAGAAACAAAATGAAGTGGGCCACATGAAATCTTCAAACCAAATAGCTAGGCACATGGAATATCAAGCGTAGGAAATACAATAGAAGTACTCAGGTAACATCCTGAAGCCTGAAACTGGATTCTAATTTGCCTAAATCTCTTCATTAGGTGCTTGTTTTGTGTAACAGTTTACAAACCATTAACAAAATAACAGTCCCTGGGAATTCTCCTCAGGATAAGGGCCTAGCGTGTCATTCTGATGAGTCACCTCATTGTTGTGTGACTCTGCCTTTCTGGGCTGTTTCCACCTTGTGTCCCACAGATCACACCTTTTCAGGAGTTTACAAGGACAGAGAGTGAATAATTAACTGTTAGCAGAGGTGAGCATAGGACAGAATGACAACAGCTGGCTTCTAAAGGATTATTCAGAGATGGGAGTGGGGCTTTCTAATACAGCAAACAGCTGTGAAGGTACATGCAGATGGAGGCTGCAAACCGCCCAAAATTAGTAGTAGAGGCAAAACTTGAAAACATCAGAGCCCAGCCAGGCGTGGCTCAGTGCTTGAGCATCGACCTAGGATCCAGGAGATCGAGGTTCGATTCCCGGTCAGGGCACATGCCCTGGTTGCGGGCTCGATCCCCAGTCGGGGCGTGCAAGAGGCAGCCGATCAATGACTCTCTCATCATTGATGTTTCTCTCTCTCTCTCCCTCTCCCTTCCTCTCTCCGAAATCAATAAAGATATATTAAAAAAAAAAAAAAGAAAACATCAGAGTTAAAAACCTATGGAGACAGACTAAATGAAGGGGGATGGATTTAGTCCAGAGTAGAGAAGGCTAAGGGCTGACTTCTGCAGGGTCTTCAAAAATACAGCAAAGATGATGTTATAGGAACAGGAGGCACCAAGTCTTTTATATCTTACGCTGAAGTTTGAATGATTGTGCTAGATCTGAAAAAGTACATTGTTATTTTTTCTCTATTTATTCAATAAATATTTATTGAGTGTCTCTTATACATCACCCAGTTGTTAAATATTAAGTTATATTTACTCAGTGGGGTAAGGCACTGTGCAAGCACTGAGAGGGGCAGGACATTTTACAAGACATAATCTTTCTTATCAAGGGGCTATCTTGAAGGAGTCCCTGAAGGAGAGTGTATAATTGCTTAATGAGGGATTTTTGGATAATGAAGGTGAGTATAATCACATGACCCAACAATTTAAGTCATGTTCTATTTATTATTTTATTTTCAGATCTTTCTCAAGGTTGAGAAAGCTATGAAGTTGCTTCTGATGATGCGTGTAATTTATTATCCACAGAAAATGGAAAATGGAGGCAAAAAAGATTTGTGGGAACAAATATATGTATTTTTTACCAGCTTAAAACAACTAAAAAATGGAGTATGTAACTTTGAGTTTAAGGTTTTTAAATCAGTGAGTTCTTGATTTCTTTATTTCCTTCTGGAGGAAGATGTTACAATCGTCTGCACAGAATGTGGATTGAATTGTGAAATAAGTTTCTGTCAGTTCCAGTCTGCTAGGAGTGAGCACAAGTTTCAAATGACTCTTCAGGTTTCAAACAGCTACGCAGACATGAAAAGGTCACGAAGAGTAGCCTGCTACAAATTCAGATCTTGAAAAACTGGTGTAGACTTTTCAGTTTAAGAGAATTTACCCAGAGCTGAATAAGTAAATGAATGAATGAATGAATATCACTTTTCCTAAACTTGTGCATCCTTTAAGGCTAATTTATTTTCAAATGAACATGCACTGAAATGATTGATTTTTATAATTTGCCCTTTCGGGGGCATCTAAAACAGTTGTAACATAGGACCTACTCTAGGTAATAGTGTTGACTCACACAAAAGCTCAAGTCTTTCTACCTTTTTATCAGACATGTTTCATCAAGATGTTATGCCTTTTAGTTCAGTATGGCACTAGTGAATCACATTATTAATCTTTTGCTAGGAGAATTAGTAGTTGGATAATTTTGGGAGGTGGCAGGATTACTAAGCCTAGCAATGTGAAAAATATTCATATTTAAAATTCTTATGTATGTATAATAAATATTAGAACAGGACTGAGCTAAAATGAATGAGTTAAAAAGCCTGGCAGTATTTAAGATTACCTGCCTGATGACAATTTTACTTAATCACATTAGAAGGATCTCTGATTACTCTGGGTTAATGCTACTTAGAATCTAGAGGTAAAAAAAGTCCAGAAATTTCAAGGTAACAGATTTTTTAATTGCTAACATCAAACTGGTTCTCAAGATAATATTCCCACCCTTGAGGCAGCCAGTTTGCAATATGTGCTGAGAGGCCCCTCTGCGTAGAGGATTGGTCTTGGTCCTGTGGGGAGGTAGGAGACCATCTCTGCAGATGACAATGGTAGAGCAAGAACAAAGATCTAGAAAGAATCGAAGCAACACCTGTGCAGGTGTGTGTCATGTGAATCACACCTAAATGCCAGAAGATTCCCCCGACAGTACCACCTGACCATATTATCTATGCGACCTGTAAACGAGCAAGGTCACATTTCCATTGCTGAGACCCTAGACTTTGTCCCCTTATCCCCTTCTATTCATCTTCATATTTTTATGCTTATGGTTCATTCTCTGGCTCCACCCAATTGAGTTCAAGCTCCACAAAAGGAGATATTCTTATTTGTCCACGGATGCATTCCTAATGCCCTTAGTACCTCGCACATACTAGGCTCTCAATACATATTTGTTGAATAAATAGTTTCTTAATTTCCACAATGGACAAAGACAAGGACATTTGCCCTGGTGAATTTGCTGATTCTTTTAAAGAAAATTTCCAAATCAGTATGGATGTGTATCTGTGACATATTTCCTTCTACTCATAGGCTTAGCTTTCCCAGCCTAAAAGGCATGGGGGTAAATCTATTCCTAAAAAGGTAAAGTAAAAAAGTAAAAAGAGTAAGCTATTTGTTCTGGAGGATAACTTTGCAAATCAGTCGAAAAGTGAAAGAAAGAAAAAATCCATCAGGGACACCAAGTAACCTGACTGTGCTTTGCTTTAATAAACTAATTTTTTACTGGCTTAACTTTCTTTTTTGTTGGAGAGGCCAGGTCAAATGGAATTCGAATTGCTTCTTCTTGGAAAGAACAAACCTAAACAAAGCAAAATCCTCCCTGCCTTCTGAAGCAAACCGTCAGAGCAGATCCTAACCTCAGATCCTGGAGAGGTTATAGAGAAACAGCTGCCTCCCCGGGAGCGCAGGCCACACACCCTCCCGTTCACATAACCAGCTGATGAGCAAAGCATCATCTTGGAGAACCGAAGCTGTAAACACACTTTTTATTTTTTTATTTTTAAAAAACGAAACTGAGCTAATGCTAACCAGGAGTTCTTGACATTATTTTCCAACTAAGAGACCTTTGCGGCCCCAGCATTTCACAGTGAAAAACAAGCTCCTGTGTTTCTGAACAGTCCGCATGGGTATTTAGTACAATTGCTATCAGTTGCAGCTCAAGGACTGTGAAAATCCATTGTGGGAACATCTGGGTTTAACCTGGGATTTCTCAGCACTCTGTGTTCTTCCTGCAGCAATTTGCCTTGATGTATAGATTCCTCAAACAATCAAATTTCAAATTGAAGTAAATGGGAAACTGATGGGTGTTCCCTTGCAGGCAAAACCACACACAACTGGTCTGATCCCAGGAAACAGAACTATTTGGAGGAAAAACCTCAGTATTCTGAACTCAGTCCCATTTCTGCATCTTTTGCTTTCTGTTCTTTATTTAATGGTGGTTCTTCTTCTGTTTTTTTTTTTTTTACCCCCACAATCCTTTTGTCTCACTTTTCCCCATTTCTGTGGTATTACTAGGGCCACAATCAGCAAACGGTGATTCGTGTATCAAAGCTTTGTCCCTCAGTGTTCAGCGGGCCCCAGGGGAGGGAGGGTGCCTCTGTCAAAGTGCCCACGGTCCTCTGCTGTCATCACTCGAGGGCCGAGGCTTCGTGGCTGCGTTAGGCCCTCGGACGCCCTGTGTCCCAGCTGGGGCACCCTGGCGCCTGGACATTCGGGCCCCTGGGCATTCAGGCACCTGGGCGTTCGGGCCCCTGGGCATTGGGGCGCCTGGGCATTGGGGCACCTGGGCGTTCGGGCATCTGGCAGTGGCTGCCGCGCTGTATCTTACTAATCACTGGATTCAAAATCCACCAGCTGCCTGAAAGGAATTAGGGTGCAAAGACTTGGGAACAGGCAATGTCGCTGAGCACGCAAGCTGTGATTTCCGGTTCACCAAATGGCCCGGTGAGCAGCGGGTGGACTCATTTAACGTGAGTTTTAGTTGAGCAGTTTTCCCTTTGTCTTCGCAGTGGCACACTAAGGAGTTCAGTCGTTCCCGCTCCCTGCTGCAGCTGGAAATGCAAGGGCAGAGAGACTATAACAAGAACATATCTTTAAAGAAATATTTCTTGTGAATATTTATATACTCGATATATTTATTCATAGGAAGAATACTTAAGGGTTCTGAATATTCAAGGACCTATTAACAAATAAATTCCTTATAAAATATATTTATAAGAATACATTTTTAAGAAGGATTTATTTATAAGAAATAACGTTCATGAAGAATATATTCTTGAATATTAAGAATATATTCATAGGAATACTTCACATTTAAAAGTATATTTTTCAGCCCTGGGAGAGAAAAAATTAATATTCTTTAAAATGATATGAAGCAAAATGTAATAATCAAAACTGATACTTCAAAAGAAATGAGTAAATGTGGCAAGTTGGTCATTTGCTGGGTGCTTAAGAAATACTTCTAATTAGGCACCAGGGTAGACACAGGCCTCAGGATTCAAGCCTGGGCCTCACTGCAAAGCCCAAGTACTTTCCCCTACACTCCCCAGCTTCCAACCCTTGCTCACAGACGGAGATTCCACAGACAAAGGCGACTTAACCCAGGGATCCCAGGGATGTTTGGATCCAGGGATGTTTGAGAGTCGGCACTCAGCAAGGGAAAGATGTCACAACCCACTGCCCCGAGTTAACGAAGTTGTCGCCTGATCTGTTGTTCCTGGAATCTGTTTAGGACGTGGGTTATACAAGGTCAGCACCTAATCACAGAGAGAAACAGATGTTTGGAACTGATTGAGGACAGATTTTTTTTGGAATGTCTGTTTGTTGTTGAAAGTGAAATTTATTTTTGCAAAAATTATCTGAAATTACAGGCATTCAAAGACCATGGTGTCAAAAAGTCCTAAGCTCCTTGAGGATTCTTGCCAGTGATCTAATTTCCAGTATCCTAATGTGTACATATGATGTGTTGTACTTTGGGGGAACTAATTCTAATAACCTAGAAGTTTGCTTTGCTTTATCCCTGACTCACTCATGTTCCACCGGTGGGAATCAGGCTAAGGGGGGAGTAAAAGGCTGAGGCTGGTACCTAGGGGCAGCCGAGGCCTTCATATCATCTGGGCATTTCCGGATGCTGCCTGATTCTTGAGGGTGGCAGAGCTAAAGATTTCAACTCATAATGTTTCCAGACCCTCTGGAGAGCTTGGGGAGAGGGAAGGGAACTGGTTGGCGTGGCAGCTGGGTATGGGAAAGCTGAGCCAGGGCAATCAAGGCCCCCCAGGGTCTGCCCTGCATGCTCCTGGGCCCCCTGTCACAGCCACACTAAGAAGAGTAGGCCCACTGGGGTCAGGTTTGATGCAAACTTACAGGGTTTGTATGTGGGAGATTCCTGGAAGAATGTTCAAGAAATGGATTGCTGTTCCTGTTATTTTCTTGACACCTACTTAATAGCTACCATCAGGTGTCAGGCACCTTACATGCATGTTATGTCGGTTACATTTACATACATGCACACATCTGCAAAATACAATTAAAAAAACCCCTTCAGGTAGGAATTATTTTCTTTTACAGAGAAGTTACACTTGTTTAGGAAGGTACAAAGCTGAGATTTGGATTTGAGTTTGATTGATTTGTTCATTCATGAAACAAATAACTTACCATGTGTCAATTAAGTGCCAGATGCTTGAGTGGTCTTTGTCCTCACAGACCCTCTAGACTAGTGGGGAATCACAGCAAGTAATAGCAGTGAGGAGGGGCAATATGATGGGGAGCAGCGGGGCCACTGGGGGGGAACCTAACAGTCAAGGTGTCAGGACTACTGAAGGGGGCGGGGGAAGTGGGACAGATCGTGCCAGTCAGAGGGACCAGCATCTACAAAGGTGAGAGGGGCCCAAGAAGAAGCTGAGTGTGGAGAAAAGAAAGAAGTTCAAGAGAGTAGAGGCAGGGAGGTGGGAGGTGGGAATGCCTTCAGGGCTCTGGGCCAGCAGCAGCAGCTCTCTGTCTCCATGTTCAGTGATGTGTTGGTAGAAGAATTTATAGCCTAGAAATGGACACGGTTTTGGTTTCCTGGCTTGAGCAGCTACTGTGATGATGGTATTGTCCACTCAGGTGAGGAATACTTGGGCGGGGGGGCCATCTGGGTTGAGGTATTGGGTGACAAAGTGAGGAAGTTCAGCGGGCGGCTGGATGCCTGGATCAAGCTCTTTCTGTCTGATCACACTGTCTTCTTGCAACACACAGTTCGACCCTAATTTGGCTCAGTATTATCTGTTCTGCATTAGATCCTTCTGTTGAAATGACACGTATTAAATATACGAACCTAATGAGCAATTTTGAATTCTGTTTTTTTAAATTAAACTTCTCAAGTTATTAACAGCTAACTTTACTTCCCTAAGGAAACATACCCCAAATGCTCAAAAATGGTGACTCTTCTGGCTAAAGCATATAGCGCAACCTTTATTCGTCCAAGGCTGTGATAAAACAGCCTCCAGGTGTGGCACGGGGACAGGTTATAACAACAGATTCATTGAGGCAGAGAGGTGAAGGTTTTATTTTATCCATTTATTATCATTTAAAATATATTAAAATTTGAACATAGAGAAGCAAAAATTTTAATTGTACATGGCAGTCTATAGAACAAAAACAAAACAAAGCTCCACAGAAACAAAAATTTACATCAACCAATAATATATTAAAATTCCATTTGAGTAAGGATCTAAAGAAATGTAATATTTGCAACACCTCTTAGAGAAAATTTTTTTCAGTGACCTACAATTTGAGAAACTCTTCAAGCAGAATCAGTTTTCTTAAACCATCAGATTCTTACTGAAGCCAATGGGTCTTTCTATCCATTTATTTCCCCTCTCCACCAAAAAGGACCCTGGAGCTCCACTTCGACGGGGGCATTTGTAGCACTTACTAGAGGTGTGTGTCAGTAAGAGGTGCTTGTCTTTAAAACTATGGGGCTGGCTCCATGTGGGTAACCAGTCTCAGATATAGCCCCTTACACAAGACAAATAAGGTCTGATAACAAATCAGAACTGTTCAAACAAATAACGTAGCAAACTTCCTCCATCAGAGATCTTCCCTTTTAGTGATGTGTCCTCATAAAGACATACACAAGGCCCAGATGTACCACAGCCCCTTATCACACAGACAGACTGCAGGGCCTTCTCCTGAGGCCCCTCAGAGTGGTAGCCAGGAGGACTTTGGTGCCGGTGGGCATCTGGCCCACTAGCCAGTAGAGGCGTCAGGACGAGGTCTCCTGCGGTCCGGCACGCACCTGTGGGGCACTGCTGGTGCAGGGTCTGCAGGAGGGTCTCGCCAGCTTCTGCTAAATGCCCAGGCTGCTCTCCTGCCACTCCCAGGAGCACAACCAAGAAACGGTTAATGGAACAAAAAGAATTGATGAGTCATGAAAACATGTGCTTATTATTATTTTTTAAAGATTCACACTTTCCTGAGTAAAGTACACAAAAATCTCATGAAATCTGTTTAAAGCACCCGGCCTCTGTCTCTCAGACTCACTGCACCCAGATGGCAAATCCGAGCCAAGCTCAGATGTTCTGGTGAAAACATTAACAATGAATTTATGAATTCTATTTTCCTAATATTTTACCACTTGAGAGTTGTATACTTTCAAAATGGGAAATGGCTTCTTTTATGGAGAGGGAGAATAAAAGTGTATGTGTGGGCTTCTTTGGTCTGTTTGTGGCAACACATCAGAGCTGAGGAAAGGCATTCACAGACCATACACGTGCCCGGGCCTCTGCCTCACTGGCACTGATCGGTCATCAACACCCTCTAAACATATAAGCCACAGCCATTTAAAAGGTCCAGATTAAATATGGATATGACCATGGGGACATTAAAATCAAATCAGTGTGGGCCAACTTTATCGCTGGAAGAACCAGGTCGCAGTGTCGCAGCAGCTCGGGTGGTGCGTTTAGCCCCTGATGTCCGCGCCTGAGAGAGTATCTTCAATGAGGTCCTGGGAATTCCTGAACATGAGGATAGAATTATAGATCTTCAGTGCTGGGCCCAGTTTGATGTTCATCACCTTTACGATGTCCGTCTGTGTCAGAAGCAGGAAGGCTTTGCCATCAATCTGCTGCATGTAAATACATAAACAGAAATCAAAGTGGAAGCCATTAAAGCCTGTCTACCCTCGGTCACTCTTGGGCGCTGAGCTGCACCACGCGGAGCCTGAGCTCCGCCTCCCTGCAGAGCTCGGTGAGGGACGGAGCTCTCACACACCCGAGTCCCCACCACTGCTCAGCTCATTTCCCCTGGGACCCAGGAGCGGAGTTCAATGTAAAAGGTGTTCACTTTGCTAAATATGAATTCAATAGGCGCTAACTGATGCAAAGGCTAAATTTCTTTTGTTATGTTTTAAATATCTTGGCCTGAATTTGTATCAGAGCCTTAAAAATAATCCACTTTCATCCACCAAGTAAATCTCCAGGAATTTTCCCTGAGAGAACCATGTACAATGCTTGCACTCTAGTGTCATTTATAATAGTGACTTATGGAAAACAACCCAGCATCTCAAAAACAGCAGAAGTAAATAAAGTAAGTCTCACCTGGGACTCGGTAATAGGCAGTTATCAAAATTCGTGTCTCAATGAAACACATAATGATTTGGGAAATTTTCATGCATTGTTAAGCACAAGACATGATATGATGATACAGAAAGGTGTTTTAATTTGTAGGATTAAATGTGCATGATCGCATGTATCACATCTATAGTTAAACTACTTAAATCTTTGTACCAAATGTTGAGCGAGGTTATCTTTGGCTGGTGGAATAGTGGTTTGGTTTTTATTTTCTCCTTTTAACTTTCCTGTATTTTAATTTTGTCAATGATAAATGTTATAATAAGTGGAAATACATATAAAATAAATGTTTTATTTATTAGCCTTTAGCATACTGTGGTCTGAGATGTCATAGCTTTCCTGAGATTCTTGTGACGGCAAGTGGCCACTGTGCAGGCTGTTTTTCCACAGCTTCTACAGAGGGAGAGTGTGCTGCATTCCAGAGTCTCCATGAATAGGTATCTTGGAGAGTTCTAGAGCAACGTGCAGGCTCTGGAATCAGATGGATGTGGGCTGGACCATGACTGCACTTTCCTTCCAAGACCTTAGGTCCTTCATTGGTGAGCTGCCCTTAGAGCTGTGAGGACCCAAGGATGGTTGCACAGAGCCTAACACACAGCAAGTCCCTCCATAAACAATAGCTATTGTTATTACCTGCCTTACTGATCTGTAGCTGGTCTAGTCTCTCTTGGGGCCCCTGGAGCTATGGAAACTAATTCTGGGACAAATGCTAAGCAGCTCCATATATTCATACAGAGAGGAAGCAGGAAGAGAAACCCCATAGAAGGGTTTTGTGGCTGCTCTGTATTCCCCTGGAGCAGCCGAACAGCAGGATACACAGGATGGTTCCTCTTGTACTCTGGCGCAGGCAGGCCCCTCTCCTCCTGGGGCAGTCACCTGGTGGGATTCCTCTCTGCCCCAGGGTAGCCTACAGTCACCGGGCAGAGGCTTCAGGACACCTGTGAGTATTAATTACTTGCGTGTTCAAATAGTCTATTTATTCCGCAGGCTGTGTGAGCCGAGCACCACAGCAAATATACAGAGCCGGAGACAGGCTACCCTGCTGCGCCCTCTGCTGCTGGGCTCTTTCCTGCCCGGACCCCTTTCTGTTGCCTCCCAAACTGCTCTTATATCTACTTACGTAAATGCAAACAAAGCCCCTCTGGGTCTAGAAGTACAGAACTAGATGTATAATTTTACATTTCTTACCTCCTTCTTGAAGCACTTTGCATGCTCTTCACAGCCCAGCAGAGACTGCACAAACTCAGCCACCTGCAGCGCAAGATAAAAGCCTGACTTAAGACATGCACCTGAAATAATTTCTTGGGTTGTAGAAATTCAACATTGGACTAAAATATACTTCAAATCCCTCAAACACTTAAGGGATAGTTACTTAAATAATAACTATCAAGTCACATTAGCATTAGCTGGCTCAGAAATTAGATGGGCCCCTAGTATCTTTTCTGGCCTCTTATTTCCAGGCTGACCTACATGATGACAGTGACAGTCTCCACCTGTGAGGAGCTCTGGCATTCTAGAACTGTATCCCATCTGATCCCCCAGTCCACCCCGTGGGGTAAGAGAGGGCAGGGGGCAGGGGCCTGCGCACGGCACTTATCACGATGACTGTCAGAGATGAGGAAGTGTCCACTGGCCTTTCAGCAGACCAAAGGCCCAGGTCCCGTCTCATTATTTTGAGTGTCCAGTTCCTCCCCGCATGCCTGGCCAACAACAGGGACTTAGGGAAGTGGATTCCCATGTAAATAACTGTGAAACTGAATCTCAAAGAGTCTCAATAACTTCCTCAAGGTCAGGCATGGCTATTAAGTGCCAAAGATGGTTTTGGAACTCAAGTTTTCTGACTCTACCCCAGAGTTCTGGAAAATCAGTTTCTTCGGCTCAATTTCCTAGACTTACCTTTTTCCTCCCTCTCTATCCACACATGCCCTGAATTCCTTTTAATGAGAGATCAGGCAAAGGCCTGGCTATACGCTCAGGAAGCCACTGAGTGCTCCCAAGTGATACTTTTGAGGAGCTGGCTGAACAAATGTGAATGACAACTGGGTCTGGCCACCTCCTGGCAAGGCCTGGCACCGCTGTGGCAGGGGGGGTGAAAGGCAGCTAAAAGCAATGGCAAATGACTCCAGGGAGGAGCTCCTTCTAGGAGGAGCTATCTTGGCTTTTGTTTTTTCTTTCTTTTTGGCTCTCTGCCTCTGGTGTGGACTGAATTGTGTGCACTTGCGCTTCTCTCCTGTGTCCCATGGGGAAGGCTTATGAGAAGGCCAGGGAGCACAGTGCCTGTATCGACGTGTCCTGCAATCAAGAGCTCTGGGAGCACCTGCTCCCTGCAGATGCTCCAGAAGATGTGAGCAGATGTCAGCCCCTTCCTGCACTTTGCAGAAGAGAACAGCACAGGGTTGGCTTACTTCCAGCTTACAGAGCTGCCCGGGCCAACACCCACGGGCAAACCTGGGGCCCGACACCTGTGTGCACCCTCACTGCTATGCTCAGTCTGTCTAATATGAAGGGCTCAGAACATCTTTTTAGAGGCAATCAGCCTGTTGACATCTGCTTTACTCACCTCTGATGCCACAAGTACATCTTATCATGAGTCATTTACAATCTTCCTAAAGTGTGGGATGATGAGAATTAAAAAAAAATCCTTATAAACCAGTCATTACGCTGCCACACAACGGCATCTTCAAGCCTTAGGGGCATCTGGGAGTTGTCAGCAGGCCTCAATCTGGCCTCCTCTGCTCTTACAATCTCAGCTATTGCACCCAAGAGCCCCAAGTTCTGGCAGTCCACGCACTCAGAAGCCCAGTCTGTTCGCTGAGTTAATATGGTTTTCTGTTTCCTAGGCAGACTGGAAGCATGGAGAGTGTGTTTGGTATTTTCAGGGAGCTGAGAGAAGCCTTGGAAAGTGATGGTCAAGTTGCGGACACATGGTCACTGGGGCAGGGCTTAGTGTTTCTGGGGCTTAGGACACTGAGAGGTGTCCCTCATTCCCTAGGCTGCTCTTCTGGCCAAGTATGTCCCACCCACGGCTTCCTGTGAGCTTCTGCTGGGTGCTGGGAAGGCTGGGCCTATGACTGGGTCAAGCCTGAATTTTCAATGAGTTTAAGGTTTGATTAATGGTGTGAGAACAGCAGGAAAATGGCTAGTCGTGTACATGGTCCAATATGCTAAAATCCAGAAGAGGTGTGAAGGCTATGGGCTTCTGGAAGGGACAGATGGTATCTCAGGTGGGAACCCAGCAAACACACCATAGGGAGGTGGTAGCAGAGACGGGCACTGCTCGTTGAGCAGTATTTCCACAGGGGGCAACTTGAGTGGCGGGGCAGAGAAGACCTTCTTGGCACTAAGCATCACAGGACCAGGGTCACAAGCAGGACACACAGCCTGCGAGTCATCAGAAATAGAATCCAGTTTGGCTACAGCTGCAGAGCAGAAGGGGAGATGCGGGAGAGGCAGGAGAGGAGGGCTGTGGTTGCCACCCTAAGCACACGAAGGCCACAGGCAAAGAGAAGTGTGTGGAGAGATGGCCTCTTTAAATACAGGCTCCAGGAACTTCTGCTCTCAGCACAAGGGCTGCATGTTGTTTTGATGGTTTGCATAGGTCAGTATGTCCTTTTTTGAGCAAACAAATGAAAAATGGATCACATTCCCTCTTCTTAGTATTGTTAGCCAAGAAATCATTGTTCATGGCAAGGAAGGTTGGATTTTTAAATGGGAATAAATAATGTGTTAAACCAAAGAGTAAACAGGCCAGTGCTGCTGAGCAAGGTAGCCCCGAGCCTGGTGTCAGCGCAGCTTCTCACTGTCCCGCCTCCTGCGTCATTTAGTCTGTCTTCCTCAGGCTGCGGGGGCAGTGACATCTAGTTTGCTTTACTA
The DNA here is from genome assembly GCF_054644295.1 of Miniopterus natalensis. Classification (NCBI taxonomy): domain Eukaryota; kingdom Metazoa; phylum Chordata; class Mammalia; order Chiroptera; family Miniopteridae; genus Miniopterus; species Miniopterus natalensis. Next base: position 39,335,015 of record NC_142087.1, on the reverse strand, counting down.
TGTCTGAAATTCTGTCTCTTTCTGCAGAGATTCTGATTCTATTAAATCTGTTTTTCTTTTTCCAAAGTGAAGGTCAAGTTCCATGGAACTTCCGAGGCAGACTCTTCTGGCCGGCATGTTAAATGTCCAAAGGCCTTGGTTGTTATTCAGCACCATCACTCAGTGCTGTACTCAGTGCTTAGTCCCCTAAGAAGAAATTCTATTGTAAGCTTTAACAGAGAGCCCATTTGGCTGCCAATGTCTAAATGTAAAGTGATGAGCTTTAACACCGCAGTGTAGCATCAGAGTTTCCCTCTCATTCTCTCCTTAAAACTTTCATCTTCGAGTTTGTGGTACTTGCGGGGAACAGTTCAGGTAGATGGGAGCGACCTCCACGAAAGGGGAAACTGCCCCCCGTTCGCGCCCACCCATGATGGCTTGTGGACCTGTCTGCTCTCCCAGGTAGGGGCTGCTCTGCTGGAGCCCGGGGCCGGCGGCCTTGGCCTTGGCTTTGGGAAGCACACCTGGTGGAGGCTGAGTTCCCAAGAGCCCGGCGTCCCTCAGCTAAAGCCCAGCTGTTTGGGAAGGACACTGGGAAGCTCCTCGGAGTGACACGGCAGTTTGGAGCAGACTAAGAGGGATGCGGCTGTGCAGGCTCCTCGAGGAGCCCATCGCTTCGCCCAGCTTCCTTCCCCGGCGGCCTACTTTTCCTGGCGTCCTTCTGGAGCTCAGCAGGCCTTGTTTTCTTCAGTGGGGATGCGGCTCCCCTAAATCTTTCCGAATGGTGGTGTTTTCTGTTTTGCTGAGCCCATAGCTGTGTCCTGACTGTACTGGCTCAAAGTCCACTGGGGACCATGTTTCCAGCCTGGATCTCATTTTTTAGCAGTGGAGCTTGAAGAGCTCAATGGTATAAGCGTACTATGCTTAGTTAGCAATACCCTGAATTTTTCAAAACTCCCTCCTGTGTGAAGATTGCTTTTAAGGTGACTGCCATCTTTTAAAGTTAATGGACATTAAGGGGGCACTTACTTGAGGCTCGTGAGATTTATATGTGCTGCTTTGAAAAGCAGTTTTGAAAACAAGAAATACAAGCACCCATATGTGAACCAAACACACCCCAGTCATACTTGTGCTGTCACGTGCATGTGACATGCCGCGCCCGGCCCTCGTGCGCCCACGGACACCCGCGGGAGGGTGCTGCGGGACGCTTACCTCCCCATTCTCTCCCTCCCCCTCACATTCGTCAGACACCTGCTCTGGGCGAGGCACTTCGCTATAAAGACGTACAAAGATATAAAGATGTTTTAGTCCATACCCTTAGACACCTGTACTCTTCTATAGAACATTTCCATCACCCAGAGTAAGAAATACACTTCACGCTGACTATGACTTGTGTGCACACAGCCACCCATTCCTGATAAAGGTTTCGCAAAACAACCGCCTTTCCTACAATTATGTGCTTTCATCTTGCCCTGTCTTTCATTTAGGGCCACTAAACTGACTTCAAAGCCCACCTGTGCTCTGGCAAACACGCTCGAGAAGGAAGAGCGCAGTGACAGAGGAGTTAAAAGCAGCTCCCATGCTCTGGAAAATGTTCTGAGGCCCTGCTGGGCTGGCTCCTCTTCACAGGTGACGCAGAGCAGAACAGGGGCTTCCTCCCGACCACGAAGGAAGACAAAAGGGAATGTTCTGGCCCTGCTTCACCTTCTGGCATAGACAGTCCCACTGAACGGCCTTAACACAGAGACGCACAAGTCCATTTTCAACACGCTCTGTCCCTGTCTGCTGTGCTTCCTCTCCAAAGGGAACAGAGCACAGAAAACACCCCTCCTCCCAATGCTCCCGCCGGCCCTGAACTGCCTTTTCAAATCCTCACTACCCTGCATGCTTTTTTTTTTTCAATCTTCACCCAAGGATATGTTTTTATTGATTTGAGAGAGAGAAGAAGGGAAGGGGAGGGGAGAGAGAGAGAAAGAGAGAGAGAGAGAGAGAGAGAGAAGCCCCCTGATCGGGGGATGGAACCCACAACCTAGGTATGTATGTGCCCTGACCGGGAATTGAACCTGCAACCTTTTGGTGTATGGGAGGACACTCCAACCAACCGAGCTACCTGGCCAGGGCCCCTGCATGCCATTTTTAGTGTGGTGTACGTAACAGTTGTAAACTCGGTTGTTGGGATTCTCTGGAATGACCCCTAAGTGCACTCCCTTCTGAGGACTGCTTTATTGTCAAAGATACAAACAGAACCATAACAAAGTCCACACTTTCAACCCATGAAATATTCTTCTTGAGGACCTAGTTTGGTGCCAGGAAATGTGCTATAGAGTGAGGATAGTGAAATAAATTTAGGATGTGGTCCTTGTCCTCAAGAGCATCTCATTAGGTAGATGAGAACATTACCCAGGCAGTGTTCTCTGGAATGCATCCTTGAGGGGGCCCATGTAAGGAAGCATCAGGAGCAGCAGCCTCTCCAATGGTTGTTTTATTTTTAATCTAGAAAATCTCTAAGGGATCTTCCAGAGATACTGGCTGAGGTTCCATGTGTGTCCACCACAGAGACGCAGGAGCGGTGATCTCACCTCCCTCATAATCCCTGTGGCATCCTCGGTCTTCCGCCCACTGAGTCTCTTCCTCTTGAGGCCTTTAACCTAAGGAGACCTGCCCTTGGACCATCAACTTCCTTCGAATCACCCTCTCATCTCTCACTTTTGTTGAGTGCCAGACTTGAAACTTGTCAGATCAGAGGCCTTGCAAATGTCTTATCCACTGCTCCATGTTCTTAAAACAGTGGTTCCTATTCTTTTTGGATGATGAGCCCCTTTGAAAAGTTAATAAAACTTTTGTTACTCTTGCCCTCCTCTTAAGGAAAAAATACATGTTGCACACAATTTTTCCAAATCTCCTGAAGCCCAATTCCACAGTCCCAGCCTTTGAACACTCCCAGGAGTCTCCCCTGACACTCTTCTTTCACAGCTCCTCCACTTCTCTCGTGTGCCCCTTTCCAGGTGCCCCCTGCACTTTCTAACTTGGTCCCACTGACCCCTCTCCTATAGCTCTCTCTGGAGGATCACCTCCTTAGTGAGCACTCACTGTTGTCTCATGCTTCTGCCCATTGGAATGACTGTTCCATACCCACTGGTGTCATCTGCAGGGGTCTCTAATGCAAAATGTCCTGTATTAAATTCATCATCTTATCCGCTGCCCCCAAACTGGATCCTTTCCCCAGTTTCATCTCCCTCTACAAACAATTTCCCATTATTTCAGGGGAACCCCAGGGCCCTGCACTCTCCCAATTATTATCCTGATTCAATTGTAAACTGTGTAGTGCTGGACTCGGCATGGAATCGGAACCACATTTGGCTCATCTCTTCAACTCAGTATCCATTTCCCTGTGTTGTTGATTTTGACTTTAAAATGTCTACTGGGCTGGATCCAGGTGGCTGCTCTCCTCAGGACATCTTCCTAAGCAGGACAAGTGATGGTGTGAGGGGCCAGGGGCAGAGCCACTCCCAGTCTTTAAAACAGGTAAACCTTCAGATGAACAGCTTGAAAGGAAAGAACGAGTAACTTGCCATTGTGTTCTTAGTTGAACTCCTCATTACGCTCAGTGTTGTTTCAAGGGCAAGACTGTACATGACTTGATTATAGACACAGTAGGTTTTCATTCAGTTGGCTTGGTCATAAAGCTGATGCATGCTTTATAAAATGGTAAAAATTCATAAAAAAAGGGTAGAAGGCCAGGCTTTGCATAGTCTTGAAGCAGCAGGATCACAGTTAGTCATGTCCCTAAACGCCCAGCCAGCTCTTGGGGAATTCAGCCTACTCTCTGTTACCAGGACCATCGGGGCTGTGTGGAAGGAGTGGAAGGAGAGGGGCCGGGCAGGGTGTGCTGGGGAAAAGATGTCTGCCCCTCTGCTCCATGTGGAGGAGTGTTGGGCAGGGGAACTCACCAGGCAGATTTTTTTTTTTTAATCCTCACCAGAGGATATTTTTTCCAATGCTTTTCAGAGAGAGAGTGGAAGAGAGAGAAGGAGGGAGAGAGGGAGGGAGGGAGGGAGGGAGGGATCAATTGGTTGCTTCCCACACACGCCTGGACCAGGGCTGGGGATTGAGCCTGCAACTGAGATACGTGCCCTTGGCCGGAATCGAACCCAGGACCCTTCAGTCTGGAGGCCAATGCTCTAACCACTGAGACAAACCAGCCAAGTCCCACCAGGCAGATTTTGTGAGGTGCCTGGGAGAAAGAGGAGGGAGCAGGGCCCACTCCAAACCTTTACCTCTGGGTGGCCTTCGCCACCTGCTGCTTGTCCAAGGCTGGAAAGGAAGGCTTAAACCAAGGTTAGGTTGACTGTAAATAGTGCTCAAAGAATATGTTGTGACGAATTTAACACCAGCTCTGGATCTTGTTCTTAGAGTAACCCGGGGTTTTCCTTCATTTAAAAAAATTAATTAAGGCCTGACTAGTGAAAATAATACCTTCAAAAAGAATGTCAGTGCAAGACACCTCCCTCAGAAGATAACTCTTTCTAAACGTAAAGCATTCCTGCAGCATTGCAGTGAGCAATGGGACTTCCCTGGTCCTTATTAAAAACCAATACTCTAAGGCATGTTTATGTTAAAATCAGGCCCACTTTTCTCTCTGGCACAGCATCTTGTACAATTCTGTGATCTAATTTACTTTAAAACCTGTGACTTCAGATGGACAAATGGGCAGCACGGAGCTGCTCTGTAGTGAGAACACAGGGTCCTCAGGGCACACAACACCCTGGGGGTGGGCGCTCTCCCAGAGAAGATGTTGTTTGGGATGGGAGCTGTCAGCACACAAGGCTGAGATGCTTATACATTTGGGCTTCCTCAGATCCATCTGCAGTGTGGGGCTGGAGGCTTGGCCCCTCTGCCTGAATGAGCCCAGGGCTCATGGTGCTGGGATACAGTTGGGGAGAGGAGAGCAACACTCACTGGACTTTTCAAATTTCCTCCAAATCATGACTGTCTTCTCCTCAAATGTGGATCTTAAATTTGATACAGTGAATTCAGTGCCTAAGAGAAATTCTCAGCTGCTGGGCAGTCCACTTACCTCATCCACAGTCCATCGGGCCACTTCGCCTGCCCGGATGTTGGCCACGCCTGGAAGCAGCTTGCAGTGCTGCTCCCTGCCGAGGGGCAGGTCCCGGAAAGGGTGGGCGGACATGGATGTCATGAAGACAGACTGGTGCAGGGCCTGCTGCGTCTGCTCCGCTGAGTATTCTGAGAGAGGCAGGGGTTGGGAAGCAGAGGGTGCGAATTAGTCAGCAGCATCTAGGTCAGCCTCTCGTTATAGAGGTCCAGAGTCACGCTAAGTAAAGTGCAGACACAGTGGGAAGCCTGGTCGTCTGGCCACACTGCATCACTGCCAGGAGTCCCGAGCACAGCCAATGCCACAGCTATATAAGGCCTTGAAGACTGTGGCTAAACAAGTTCACATAATCTCTATGACACACTGTTGGATGCCAGCGAAGAGCTAGCTTGTCACGGCCACTGGCTTCTCTCTCCCTAATTCAGGAGTCAGGAAGCACAGCACCTGGCTGCTGGGACCATCAAGTGGATGGGCACACAGAGGTGGGCACCCACACAAAGAACGACTCCTTCCTGGAAGCCGCTTTACCTGTTTCCAAAGAAGGAACGAGCCCAGGTCCACATCTGGCTTCATAGGCCCCCTGGGGGACACTGAACAGAAAATTCAGCACAGGGTCCCCCTGAGAACCTGGGTGGCAGTTGCTGCTGTAGCTTCCAGCCAGGATGACCTTATGGGACTTGCAGAGAGCAGCCGCAGCTGGGATGGGACTGCCCTCGCGCACACACCCTAAAGGGTGCTCCCTTTTTGAAGCAAAAGCTGTGAATGTGCCCTGGTTGGGTCTATGGCATGGGGAGCAAGGGCTGCTGCTTGCCCAAGACTGGCAGTTATCACCAAGGAGTAGGACTTCCTTACGCCCCACACTTCTCCCCAGCCTTTCTGAACTTGTTTTCCGCTTTCAAGAGTGACTTTTTATATCCAACGTGTAGTTGGAGCTCAGGTTCCCTTGTTATTTTGCTTTGAATGTACACATAAGGAGCAAAAACATTATAGCAATTTCAGAGAAAAACTCATGCCTTTTTAACATCTTTTAAGATACTTTCAATACACATTAGCAAAATAAAGTTAATATTTTAAGACGTTGAAGAGAAAGACCACAAAAGGAAATGCGTTAAGCCCTTTAACAGCCTGCCTTTCCTAATGCAAATGGAAGGCTAAGTAAGCAGTAGCCACATAATTTAAAGTCTATTATGATGATTTGTGTTTTACTGACGGAGTCTGAAAAGCTATTATGCAAATATCTCCACTCAAATTAATGACCAATTTTTAGTAGGTGAGGCTGACTTGCACTTTGCATGGTACCTGATAGTCACCAGAGAGTTTCTAAGCTGTGAAGGAGCCTGTCCATCACCCCCTGGCTGCTCGGCACAGATGTCCCACATATTTACCAAAGCTTGTTGTCTACACAGATAAAGAGACAGTGAAATTGCAGCCTCCTCCCAAATTCTTATGCTCCAGTTGCAAGCAGCAGCAAATTTGTCTCTAAATGCTGATTGTCCAACACTGACCTTTTTAGTATGTAAATAGGTTATCTCCCTCCCCATAGTGTAGTTCAGCCAACCGCAGGTTCTGAAGGGAAGCTTCACATCTTCAAAACGCCGGTACGTTTACAAATGTGAATGTTCCTTAATAAAGTTGTCAGGTTGGACATGGGGCACGTACAAAACAAGCCCTGAAAACCCAGGCTGGGAGCGTCACAGAGCAAGTCTGCAGCCCCAGCTATGCAGAGTTACTGAGGGCTTTCCTGGGAAGCCAAGAGTTAAAGCTCTGTACTCTTAGGGATTAAGACCTGAGCCAAAGCCAGGCTTTATTCTGGAAAAGAATCACTGCATCAATCAATCGGTTGTTTTTGCCGAAATAACATGGACTTAAAAGAGAAACAAATCACATATGTATCTCTAACTCGTGACCTTTGTAAGTCAGTTGTGTATAGTTTCCAAAATGTATAGGACTCTGAAAAGACACAAGTAATGGATCTTGTGTTGTGGAGGTACAGAGATGTTGAGTGCTGATCATCAGATTCCTATAATTCACAAATAAATGCTGAAGGTATGTGACATAACCACTGTGCTCCCAAACAATAAAATTTTCCACATAGTAATTTTGGAAGCAAATTGCCTTGGCTGTTGAGACATCCACTTGGAAAGAAACTGAGCTCTGGAAGATCAGGGACTTCAGTCAGTGCAAGCAGCAAGTCGACCTTCAGGTTACAACTAACATCGGGAGCTCTAGCTCTATGCTGCACACCTCAACTCAGGCTGGCTCTATGCTTTCTATGGCTTTTGAATTCTGTTAACTGTGTCCTTATTAAATCAAACTATCAAACTATCTTTTTATTTTATTTTTTAAATATATCTTTATTGATTTCAGAGAGAAGAAAGGAGAGAGAGAGATAGAAACATCAATGATGAGAGTCATTGATGGAGCCTGCAACTCAGGAATGTGCCCTGACTGGGAATCGAACCCCGATTGCCTGGATCCTAGGTCGATGCTCAACCCCTGAGCCACGCCCAGCCGGGCATCAAACTATCTTTTTAAATGGAGGCGAATTCTAGAGTTTTGAAAGGATGAAGAGAACTGAGTGGGGAACAGGTCCTTTACGCCATGGTCAGCTGGGAAAGGTCTGCTACCACCTGCTAGGCTGCGGACCCCCTGCCGGGTGCCAAGTTCCCTGTGTCTGTTTACGGGCAACCTCAGGGTTTGGGGCATGCTTGCCAGTACAGGTTATATGCTCAACATGAAAATAGTTTTTTTTATTATCAATTTTACTGTATCAACTTTATATTATCAGACGGAAAGCGTGCAAGTTGAGTTTTCTTTCTCATTTCTAGGAAAGACTTGAGTTAGGTTAGAGAGAGTCCCCGAGTAGGGGGCCTGGACACCAGTCTGCCGTGTCTAAGACATGACTGGGCTGGCAACACTTACCGGCAGGACTGGCAGGAGGGGAAGGAGGGTGCGCAGAAGGGCGTGCTTAGTGTGGCCCCAGCATACTGCACCCACTCAAACGGTAGATGCGACTCTAAACTCGACTGCAGGCTCCTAGAGGTCAGGACTGGTGTTCCATGAAGGGAATTTGCATAATTAGAAATTAACACAATGCAAGACTAATTTTCCAAGAGTAACAAAGAGAGAAAATGCATTTTGGAGAGTGTTTCGTGGTGGTTGTTGTGCCTTCCTTGTGTCTAATGTCTTCCAAAGCTGTTGGTTTTGGGCGAGATCTTCAGGTTTAGCTGGAAGAAGGCCAGGACAGGTGTGCCGCAGAGGAGTGCACCCCGGGGGGGGGAGGGGTCTGTGCCAGCCGCCTGGCTGTGAATCTTTGTCCCCAGGTCAGCAAGAGTGGCCGTGGGTGAGTTACTTAACACCTAGGTATCAAAGTTTCTCATCTTAAAAATGGGATAATAATAATACTATACTCAGTGAGTTGCTGGGATTAGAACAGCTCTTGGTACATTATAAGTGTTCAGTCCATGTTAAATATTACATTACTGTTATAAGATGCAAAGATATTAAATAGTGTAACAATAGTGACTATGGGGACATATAATATTTCCAAAGCCAGTATGGCTAGATTGGCCTAAAATCTATAAAAGCTGAAATTCAGACTGAAACTCGGTATCTTCACTGCCACATTCAGATTTCACACCCCAAGGGTCCTGGAATGACTGTGTGGTGTTCACCAAAAACATCTGTGAAAGTCTTAATGGAAGAAAATGAGGAATCCACAGGGCACTGCCATGCAGGGTGGGGTATCTGTTTCCCAGGCAAATGGTGCTGATGATAGGCACCCACATAACTGTGTTAAAACATGCTCAGCCTGCCAGCTTTGAAATTCTGTGGCTCTTGACAGACTTTTAAAATGTGGGATGATGTGTATTATTTTTAAATTCTGTGCATAAAATTCTACTTTTGAAATGATCCACTTACATTTTTGTACACTTTTATCTAATGTGAACACACTGATTTTAATTTTTACAAAGACGGTACAGCTCATGTCATATTAGTTCTTACTAAATAGCTGTTAATGAATTAAAGAGCATGAGCCTTTGATGGAGGGGTATGCTGTTTTCAGAACCATTCTCACTGAATCAAAAGGATCGGATTACTCTACCTTGGGGCATCTTAAATGAACAGTTTTCTAGGTTAGAACTGTCTACCATGAGCAGAGTGCAGAAAGGGTCTTTTTAACTGAGTAACTTCTGTATTTCTTCTACCAGGCCCAGCATCCCGGCCCTGTGTCCACCCAGCACAGCTCAGGGATACAGGATGCTTCTCAGACAGGCTGCCTCACTGTAGCAATGATTCCTACCCAGCTCCCCTAAGTCAGCCAAGGAAATTCGGCCTGTAAAAGCAGCCCTCCTACTGGAGGTTTTAATATTCTAATCAATCAATATGCCTTTTGTGCCAGAAAATGAAATGCATGTATAATCCTGGTTTGCCTCTAGCACTAATGTGAGAGTGACAATAGATGACTGTCCCTACACTGAAGATGGCTTCACCTTCCAGAAAACTGTAATATACATAATACGTGTCACCTCAGTGGTTTGCCATTTGTAGAACAGTTTTGTTGGAAGAACTCTTTTGCTACAATTTTCTCTCATTGGGTATTTCTTTGGGCTTTCCTACCTTTTAAAAAATATAATGAAGTGTTTGATGATTTCAGTCAAGGTGCTGGAGATTTGGAGCCTTCACAAGTTTCTAAGGCCAGAATCTTCAGCTCTGAGTCTAGCTCCAGGATCCAAGAAGGCCCTGGACTGGAGCACCAGAGACTTGGCCACAGGTGAGTCAATTCAGCAGCATGCAGGAGCAAATATATAGTTTCATCCCCAAAAATGTCATTACCTTTTTTTGTAGGGGCAGAACCTGCTGGAATCCAATTGACTCCCTGATGTCATGCTCAGCAGTGCTTTCTGCTTCTGCTCTTGAACAGGGAAAACCCCAGCCACGTAAAGCCGTCTTCTCCACATCCCTGGGACAGCCAGACTGGGCCAACCTTGGGTGGGGTAAGACTCAGGGGTTGCCTTTCAGGTGAAACAACTGAATAGATGGTGTACAGGACCGTCTGCTTCCTGATTCCACAGACTTAAAAAAAGTATTTGGCTACTAAAGGTCTTTAGTTCACCTAAAAAGTAAAGTACGTCCCTGATTTCTTCTCTGCCCCTTTCACTTATCCTTCCCACTTCTGCTCTACAAATCCTTTAAGGAAATGTTCTTTTAAAATATGGCTGTTTCTCCACAAAAATTCACACAACAAAACAGAAGCAAGTGAGTCATAAATGGTAACCAGAGACTTCATGGCTGGGCCTCAAGTTATTTTTGATCCCACTAAAAATGGAGACCCATTTCACAAGTAACAGGCCTGTCAACGAAAGGGGTAGCGGTTCTACCGATTCTCACTCCGAAAATGAGGAAGGGCACGAATGAAAATGCAGCCGGTTCTGATGTCCAGCCATGTGATTTTTCTTGCCTGCTGCTTAGCCTGCGGCGCGCTGACTGGCTTTCATCACTTTGCCCAGCACTTGCTGGGAAGTTGCGGTGTTGGGGCCGCTGCGGTCCAGTCGTGACTTCTGCCGAAGCAAAGGAAACGCTCACGGGAGGCTTCGCACTTGGTAATGTTTCCGTCTTCCCACGCCCACGTGTTTTCAAGGTCTCTGTACTTAATATAGTTGGAGCATCATTTCTATGCTGCATCACCTTCCCTTGATTTTGATGGGTTTGGACTCAGTCCATCCTCATTTTCATTTCTTACCCCCATGTTCCTCAAAACAAAGGCGACCGATAGGGAGTCGCGCAGACACAACGGGAAGAGTGTCCTGTGGCGCCGCGCGAACATCCTACGCAGCCATGGCACCTGGACGGCTCTCGGCACACCTCGTTCTCAGACGCTAGGTCACGCTAGACCAAAACTAGTGGGTGACTTGTTTGCTATACCATGTTCTGTTTCCTCCTAGCTGTACTGTTTAGAATTCAAAATTTACATCTATAGAGTGCTTTATGGTGGTAGCTCTCCCTCATCCCTCACCACAAGCCTGTTTCTTCCTGATTTTATATAAATGTGGGAGATGGCAGCACAGAAAGGACAGAGGTCTCCCAGGGACTCCCCAGGGGGCTATCAAGAGAACCACACGTTGAATGAAGAACAGTGAATGTTCTAGATCTGTACACTATCCAACACAGTAGTCATCAGCCACACAGAGCTATGGAGCACTTGCACTGTGGCAAATAACACACACACCCTGAAACGGGACTCAGTCTCTCCTGCTCTGTGAAGCGGTTTAGCCCCAGCTTTTATTCCTCAGGGCAGGGCTTTAGCTCCTTTTTTGATCCTATTTCAGCAAATGCGCTTTTTAAGGGGTTCCTAATCCCAGGCATCTATCCATCAGGTTCCCAAACCCAGAGGCTCAGGGTTCCTGGCACAGAGGCCCTCTAGCCTCATCATGGCCACAACCCTCTCCCAGCTGTCAGGGGGTGACCATGCCTTCTCAGGGTGGCTGCTGTGGGACCCCCACCACTTGCTACCCTATACTGAAACTGTCTCTCTACTCTGCAGTCTCTATTAGTGCAGTGTAAATTCAAGGGCAGTCATTTCCAATTCATCCTCACCTCCCCGTGGGCCACATAGCCCTGCCACATGGCACAGCACAGTGCAGGTGCTTACTGCCTGATGCGATGGTTGAGCCATCTGAGGAATTGTACTGCAGAGACAGATGATGTGGTGGCAAACGCTAACTTAGTCTGTGCCAGTGAAAACAATGGGTTTCCATGCTGTGGGCTCTTGTTTGCCAAATACATTTATTACTGAAAGACTGGGAATTGTTTGTGACATGGAATCTAGCTACTCAATTTTATACATAAGAGGCAGACATCCCCTGGTTTCATTTTAACAAAAATGCAGATAAATCCATATTAACTTTTGATATATTAGTCATCCAATGAAAGACTTAGAGTACAGAATGTTTTCTGATGGCTGAAGGGTAACCTTCTAGTTTAACACCCGCTTCACACAGCTTGCAGCATCATTAATTACCTTCTTGTGCCTGAAAACCATGACCAAGAGCCAGCATGTATTTTTTACCCTCTGCAAGACCGTTTTCTTCACTTGTAAAAGTGGAATCATAATTGAAGGAAGACTAGGGTCAACTTGACCCAGGACTGCAGTAGCTCTTCTCAAAGCGGGCACCTCCTCCCCGGTTACTTCCCATCCTGACTCTCCACGTGCAGCTATAGGAAGACGAGCCATGTTTGGGTTGACGTTCACAAAAAGGCCCTACCATCTCTATACACGTGCCAATTAGACAAATGAAAACACTACCGTGCATGAAGAAACAGTTTAATTCTAGGTTAATTCCAGCATTTGGATGGTGGTACTGGATTGAAAGGAGCAATACATCTTTGAGCAAATGGATTTGGAAGCAAAACCCTCTGAGTTGAGGGCACCCAGTGCTAATGGTGTGGAAGCCAAGGCAGGTCTGTGTGCCAGACTCTTGACTTGCTCAGCCATTAATGTAGAGTTTGGGAAGGGCAAGTGAACTAATACAAGTTATAACCCTTAAAATCTTACACAGCCAACCTCTGGGGGAGCAGACACCTTATGTTATTTATCTTTGAGCCCCTCACTCCGCACGTAGCGCCTAGTATGCAGGAGGTGCTCAACAGCTGTTTGCTGACAAATAACAGGGCAGGTATAAATTGTGAGAAGGGGGCAGGAGAACGCATCCCTCCTGACTGATGGAAGGCCTGAAGCTCCCCGCTATCACGTGTCATTGTGAATGCCTTGGTGGACTTTGCCTTCTTTTTCTCTGTACTGCCCTGTTCCCAACCACTGGATATGCTCTTTGAGCAAGGAGTCTGTGGATGCTCATCCCCATCAGAAAAACCCCAAGACACCATGGTTTCCTAGGCTCAGAGCAAGGCACAGTGAGCCCAGGGCACAGCACTGCGCCTACCAGCCAGGAGCACTCCGTCACAATGACAAGAACTGCATCAGACAGAACACACCCAGTGGCCAGGACCACTGGGGGCTTCTGAGAGCTCCACCAGCAGCTGGGAACCAAGGGGACAGTCGTGCTAGGCATCTCTTACTGTTTATTTTCCTGACTCCACATGACTTCAGGAGGGGTGGCGCTGTCAGACCTCTTTTTCAAAGATAATGCAGTGGTCTCAGAGAAACTAAGTGACTTGGCAAAAGTTACCCAGGCAAGGGAAGGGGCTGGAGGCTGACCCCAGAGGCCACCACACTGGGGGCATTCCTTCCCTCTAATCCTCCACGTGGGCTGTTTCTGTCTCTGCCTTTACATTTCTGTCTAAAGGGTTAGAGGCAGAGTGACAGTGGGAGTAGGGGTTGTGTGTGGCTTAATCATTACAGGAAAGACAGCTGCCCCCTCTTTAATACGGAAAGCCTTAATGAGGAAAGCCTCTACGCTGCAATACTAAGACCGCTTCAGACAGGTCTGTGGAAGTGTTGTCAGATTTACCTCAAAATAAACTCTCTTCCAGGGATTCTACCTGGGACTCAGGTAGACCTCATCAAAGAAGCACTTCGAGCTCTGCAAAGAAGAGGGACCCTGTGCTCAGCCTGGCAGGAGGTAAAAAAGCAGCAGTCTCGAGAGTGCTAGCAGGGGGCCTGGGGACAAGGCTCTGCTGCTCATCCCCTCTCATCTAGTCTCTGGCACCAAAAGCTGCCTCCTTCCTTGGCAAGGAGCTCAGCACAGATGCTGGTGCTGAGGCAGTGCCAAGGGCTCTCCTCGTGGAGGTGCTGACGTGTTCACAGAATTGGAGAAATCAGCTTGTGCCATGGGGCGCTCTGAGGTACATGTCCTGGGTGCCAACCTGTTTTCACAGGCCTGTGCGCTCCAGCCCCTAGAAGAGCTGTGCCCACTTGAGAGTGGTCCTGGGGAACTTGCAACACAGGACAGCCCAGAGGGTACCCCCTCCCACTCCGGGAGAGGCAGGACTTAGGGGGAGCTAGGTGGCCCCTCATGAATTCAAACTGAGTGCCCCTGTTAGGTGTTTATCACATCATTTACTTGTGATCTTTTCTTTTGTTGAAAATGCTCAATTACACCAACATTTAAGAAAATGGCTTGTTCTGGAGCCAATAAAACATGCAATGATGCCATCCTCTTTGTTACATGATTCAAGTCTTGTCAGAAACTGGGTGCTAAGCCTAAAAGCTATTCTCTTCACAGTCATTCTCTCCTAAAACAAACATCACTCGATGCCAATATGCACAGATAATATATCCAACCTTTTCTAGCTTATTAGCATTCAAGAAAATAGAAAGCTTTTGCTGTTCTCGGGGGGGTGGGGGGGTGTTTGAAAAAAATGGAAAGGAGAACAAAACTCCAAACTTTTAAATGGCAGGAACAAGTATGTGGCCCAAATTAAAAACAAATTACTAAGCAGAGATAATGAAGGAATCAGATCAACCACTACACCCCGCATTCCAGCCTTCTTCTGAAAGCCAGGAGTCTGGCTGACGGAAATAGCAACTCTCCCCCGGCAAGGCCTGCGCAGCCCTCTCCCTCCACGGCCACCCGCTGCCCCTTGGCCCCCTTCCCGCCCGCCCTTCCCCGCGCTCCCGACGCCCAGAGCCCCCAGCAGCCTGTTCTTCCTCTAGCAGCGCGCAGTGCAGGGCTGACTCCCCCCTCCGCCGAGCTGGGGAAGCAGTCGGAGGCTGCTGCTGATGCTCCGCGTTACCAAGGAGCCAAGACATGGAACCAGTCTGAAGCAGGATCTGTGCTGCCTGGAATTCCCGTCCTTCCACCAGGATTCCGTGTGGAAGCCGGGACTAGAGGGGCCACCAAACAGAACCATTCAGGAGCAGGGCTCCTACATCACGGACAACGCCCGGCATACGGTTCGTCAGCACCCATCTCAAAAACACAAGTTGAAAAACAGGCTCTGTGCGGTTTTAGAAACTCACCAGGATAAAGTAAAGCTCAGAAGAATTAAGCTTCTGATTCTCTCATAGTTACAGTATACATCTGATTCAGATGCTAATTTTACACATTCATGATACCTTGCAAAAATGACTCCAATTGCCATTTTTAAAAAATGCAAGAGGTTGGATCAAGTTGTTACATTTATCACATGCATGGGTAGAGGAGTAGGAATGTGGTGGTATAAGGGATAGTATGATTTATCCTGGAATTAATTAATTGACTATTGTTTCTCATTTATGTGAATATACCAAAAGATGCAAAATTTGGAAATTACACTTTTTATGAATATTAGTAAATGTAACTACTAAATATTTCCAGGTAACTTGTAAGTAACCACTTCAAATCTATCATATCAGAAATTCAAGTAACAATTAAGGGGCAACTGAGGAAATGGGCTGACGGCTGTATCACCTGGGCAGAAAGACAGTCTCCTTGGGTCTTTTACTTCTGCACGTGGCTAATAATAAGACAAACTGGCAGGACTTTCCTATGGGAACCTCAAGGTTCTCACGTCAAAAGGAAACACAGTCTGCTGTACACTGAGGCCTTTATTTCCAATGCAAAGGGAACACCTTCCGTGTAATGACATGGTAAGCCCCTTTCTTAAGCAAGTGATACTTGTATATAAAACCCTGCTTTACGCCTCTGCTAAAAATAACCGCATTTGGAATCAGTAATTTTCTCTAAAAGCCTACTTTCCACCTGAAGAAACTGTGGAAGTGGTGTCACTACAATGAGGTGCTGCCTCCAGGACTGAGTGCTTGAGGATTACTCAGCTGCGAGATAGCTGGGCCACTATGAACTGCAGAAGGTGAGAACGCTGACACTTAAACTACAACAAAGCCCATTCTTGATTACCAACCTTATAGGCAAGATGCTAATACCTGTGTGTCTGTGAGGGTGGTTGGGAATTGAAAAAAAGCAGCAGCCTTAGAAAAGAAGGGAATCGTAATGAAGCCAGTGTTTGAAGGAAACTGCCGCAGGTGAGCTGTCACCACACTCTCGAAATCCTGTTTGTTGTAATGGGCAATATTTAGAAACATTCTGCAGAGCTTCTAATAAATCATTTGAAAGAGAAAACACTGAGAACAAGATTGAATGGTGACATAATACAATGGCAGTAATGGAAAATGTGCCTGAAATAAAAGAGAAACAGCTACTTTCTGAGGCCTGATGACACCCGTTTCCCCAATTGCCTGTGAACTTTCAGGGAATGGGACTGCCCTCATTTCCAATGTTCCTTAGGACTGATAACCTCACACTGAGTATTTCCAGTTACATAGTGAGATTTCATTGTATCAAATTTTCCTCTAACCTGGAAATAGCAAGATCATCCGAAACTCATTTTTTAAGGCCATGTAAATTTATTAGGACATATTAGTATAATTCTTTGGGGGAACGCAAGGAAAATGACTGTGGCTACATTTCAGAAGAACGATGGTACTGCTGAATCCCATTAGTTAGCTACACGTGATTTTAGATCGCTCCCCGCCACAAATCTATTGTTACAATGTTTACATATCACCTAAAAATGGCTGCTTTTCAGTGATTTTAATGGCTTCCTCTCTTCAGTGGTTTCCAGTGTTATGCAAAATTGAAGATGATGAGAGATGAATAAAATCTTCAGAGAAAATGTTACACATAATTATGTAACTGCAACAATACAAGAAATCCCTAATGTAACTGAATATTTGAGAAAAAGGCATTTCAAAATATTTCAGAGGCCATTCCATTTCAGAATTTGAGCAGAAAAGGGAGACTTCTGAGTAGTCCCCCTACCCTTCATGTAATCTATTCTATCAAAGGTAGCTATTGCTGCTTACCTTCCCATTTCTTTCTTGATGAGAAAATTAATTGATATACTGAAATAATTTGCTTTCAGAGTGAGTCTGAACTTTGTTTCTGATTTTTTTTTCACTTTGGTTTTCCTGAGTCATGACTAATGATCTAGATATCTTTAGGAGAATTATTCTCAGAGAAAAACTTGTAGGTGTAGATTATTGGTCAAAATCATATTGGTCAATTCTAGGTTGGGAAAAGAAAACTGCTGCTTGGGCCTCAAAAACTGCTTCCTTAATGACTAGGGAAACATTCTCAACGTCTCCTTTCTGGGAGCTTCGGATAACAGCACTTTGGGAGGGAGGAACAATTTAATGAAAGCTTTTACCTGCTGGCTGAAACTAAGCAGCCTATTTATAACCTGCTCTGAAATTTAAGTAAAAAGCTCTTACCTACTAAAAGTTCAAATGAGAGAGCAAGACAAACGAGTGAAGACACAAAGGAGAAACACAAGCTGGGACGGAAGTACATAATGGATTGAACCAAAGGCAATAATGTAAAAGCCGATATTAGGGGAATCAGTGGGAAACCAGAAGATGGATCTTAGTTAAGGCTGACCTGAAACAGCCCTGGAGAGAAGATAACGTTGTAGGTGAAAAATGTATTAACTACTGGGTAAAATGCTCTGCTCACTCTGGTCCCGATTACTATGAAAATCCAGTCGTCTTTCCCTTTGCCTTCCCAAGCTGAGCCCATCCTGAGGCCCAGCACTCATATAGTACTGACTATGTGCCAGGCACTGTTTGGAACATTTTAGGTGAGGGAAATGAGGCAGAGAGAGAGAGAGAGAACTGAATTTGCCTAAGAAATCTTATAGACAGTGGCTGGGAGTTAGAGTTAGGCTGTCTGGCTTCCTGGTCTGTGCTCTTGACCACTATATTATACTGCTCCGATTAAGGAACTTATAGGTACCTATGTTATAAAGAATATAGTCAACATATAGGGCAAAAAATGGTCTGGAGGTGAGGATTTAGGAAGATAACATGCTGATCGAGTTATTTACCCACCTGGGAGGTAGGAGTCAGACCCTGAGGTATGGTATGTATCGGGTGGAGGTTAGAACACACGAGACTAGGACACAGAAGAGAGAGCAGCTTATGGAGTAAGGGGCTTGAGGCAGGAGGACACTACGGATGTACATCAGGAGACTGGGTAGTTCAGTGGGCAGATTTTGTAGTGAGGGTCTGGGGATGGATGGTGAGGGTCAGAGAGGGGCATAGTGTGGGAGTGACTGTGTGTGCATAACTAGGACCAGCCAGAACCAAGGGGTGCAATAATGTAGTCTTGGTTTTAGTCTGCAAATAGGAGTGACCTGGTCAGAGAGCCACCAGTCCACAGAGATTATCCAGGTGAAGTAGCTGGGTCACCTGGGAATAAAATCGGAAGGTGCTGAGAGAGACTGAAAGAGAAGCATGCCTTTACTGGTCCAGACTACGGACAAGTACATATGCACAAACGAGGAAACTTTCACCCGTGAAGTCTTTTATAGGTTCATTGCAGTTCACATGCTACGGCATTTGAGATACCGCTGTTACCGAACCGCAGGTTGCTCAGGATTCATCAGATTTGTCAGGTCATGGAGCTAGCAAATGGCAGAGGTGGGAGTCAACCCAGCACCTGACTTCCACCTCACTGCTCTTTCCATGAACTTACTGCTGCTTTCCCATCTCTACCGTGTCCAGGTCGCTGTTCACATGCAGCGTTGTAATATGAGGTAACATTTAATAAATCTTAAGGGAGACTTCATCTCCCTGCCTCCCTCTGGTAACTGAGTGCTTTTCTCTTGCCTAAACTTTAATATGCGCCATTAAGAAAGATTTCAAAATAGGCATCATTAAATTCTGCTAAAAACCAAATGGAAAGTTCTGTGCCAGAGGGCCTATGCCTACCGGGGAACTGCCCGAGTGCTTCTGGCCACTGTGACTCGCCGGCGTGCAGTGGTGCTACCTTGGGCTTGGGCAGCAGACCTGGATCCAGATTCAGACCCCACTGTGCATTCACCATGTAAACTGCATCTAGATGTCAAACTTTTCAGAACCTCAGTTTTTCAACTGGAAAATGGAGTTAGTAACAAAGGGCTGTTAAGGGAATTAAATCACTTGTATGGGATAGTACTATATAAATGTTAGGAATTATCTGAGTGGCCCTCCTGTTGCTCTTGTCTTTCAGTCTTTCTTGACTTCATTGGGGAAGAGAAAAGGTGCCATGAAGTGAGAAGTGGAATGAAGGGGGAGAGAGAGAGTGGGCGGGCACTCTAACATGGGTTTATTTCTCAAAAGTAGAATGAAATTTAAGCCTCAACAAGGTCACATTAATCTTAACACTTCTCCACCACCCTCCCTCACTCAAGCCGAGTGCAGGCAAACCCCAGGAGTGTGGGAACATAATCAGAAACACTGCATTACGGCTTAGCAGCACGTGGATGTACTAACCAGAAGTGAGCTATATTATAGTTCTTGCTATTTATGTCTATCTTTGGCATCAAACCACAATGGACAACACAGATACTAAATGAAATCCCAAACCTCATCCTGGGCATTACTTCCAACTCCTTCTTCCTCTCTACTTTTAATGGTGATCATAATAAATAACATTATTTTATATGTTTCCCAACATTTCCCTCACTCAGACTGCCTTTTGGTAAAATTTCACCAACACAACAGAAATTACTAAGAGTAAGTTAGTGGAAAGGTGAGAAATACAACTTCAGAAATAATTCTGAAACAATGTAGGATGTGGGGATTTAGCCAAGTAAACTGATAAACTAGGCCATTTAAATATAATTATGCCAATATTTTCTCTGGCAAGAGATTGCTTGTTAGATTTGCATTCAGTTTCACTTTAGGACTTAATTCCTTGTTTTAAAAAAACTGGAGGAAAATTTTCCATTAGCTGTATTTTCCTCAGACCTAGATCCAAAGCCTAGCCAAAGCATATTACGATATATAATTAACCATAATTACATTAAACTATTAAATCACTGTAAGCTATTAGAAATAATGAAATTTCTTGCATAAAGTCATCACATGAATTACTCTGGTGATTGTCACATTCTTATTCAAGAGAATCTGCCTGAAACAGCAGGACTTCAGTTGCCAGAACACTGCAGCGCAGAGATTTTCAATGGGTGTGCCACAAGAATTTTTAAAACATGCGAACCTGACTACTTAGTTAGGGGCATTGACCTCTTTTCCCTTAGATTGTCAAATAAAAAGTGACAACAGCCAACACAATAGCAGTCCAATGTGAATGAATCAAAATTATACCTATTATTTTTGTGAGATCAGCAAAAAATACATTTATTGTGTGCCGCAGAATTTTAGTAATTAGTTTATGTGCAATGAGATGAAAAAGGTTGAAAATTGCTGCTATAGCGCATCAGCAAATCTGTGGACCTGGGACAGGGAGGGGCCCCATTAAAGCTGCGCATTAGAGGAAGTTGTCTTCTAATCATGCCCTTGTAAGAACAATTCTGTGGCATAAACAGCTGAATTCCAGCAGTAATAAACATTATTCTAAAGTAATTAAAGTATTAATAGAATTTTAGCATATGTAATAATAGACAAGGTAATAGAAACAATTCTACGATTGTTGGAGGGGCTCTGAATGATATATTCACAGTGCTTGCTGGTGTCTTCCAAATTTTTGTTTCTGTAATAGGGAATTTAAATCCTTAAAAAAACAATCTAGTTTCTATAAAATATTTTAAAGCAAACTTGCTTATAGTACTCATTTTTCTATAGATGAGACAGGTGAATGTTAGGCCACTACACAAAACTATCATACATCTTGAATCACCAATATCCAGAGTAATGAGGCTTCAATGTAAATCCTGACAATTTATGTATGTATGCATACTCATATATATATAAATGCATATATATATATACACATACACACACACAAGTAGGTTTACAGTTGTGAGTATGCATAACACAGAATTTAGTCTTGTATAACTATTTATTAATTATTGTATTATTTGACATATGAACAACTGTAAACCTATTTGTGCCCACCCCTGTATTTATGTTCTCTCTTTTTTGGCATGTTTCATGTTTCACTTTTTCCCCCCAAGTAATGTAGATGGGTTAGATCAGTGATTCTTAAATCAGATTAGAATCATGTATGGAGATTTTAAAATCTGGTGATGCCCATACCAATTAAGTCAGAATTTCTGTGGGGTGCAGACGGGGAGTGGGCACTAGTACTTTTACAAGCTCCTGTCAGCAGAGTTGAAAATTGCTAGCCTAGGGGTGGTTTCTTTGCCCTCGCAAAAGGTATGTTCCCTTCTTTGTTTTCATGGCAGCTGCTTCTGTACAGAGGCCCTGAAGGTGACTATAAAGGGGCAAACTCCTTGAGGCAGGTCCTAGCATGGGTTGTCAGACCCCACTGTTCAGGCCTGGAAAAGGAGCCAGCAAGATGGGTAGGGCTGTGATGAACTGGACATGAAGATAAGAAAAAAAGATAGAGGCAAGATTTGAAAATTTCAGAGTTAAAAAACCTATGGAAACAGGCTAAAAGAGGGGGGATTTAGTCCAGAGCAGAGAAGGCTAAGGGCTGACTTCCGTAGGGTCTTCAAAAATACAGGAAAAGTGATTTTACAGGAATAGGAGGCACCAGATCTTTTACATCTTATGCTAAAGTTTGAATGATTGTGCTAGATCTAAGAAAAGTACATTGTTATTTCTTCTCCATTTGTTCAATAAATATTTATTTAGTGCCTCTTATATACCACCCAGTTATTAAATATTAAATTATATTTACTCAGTGTGGGTAAGGCACTGTGCAAGCACTGAGCGGGATAGAACATTTTACAAGACATAATTTTTCTCTTCAAGGGGCTATCTTGAATGAGTCCCGGAAGGAGAGTGTATAATTGCTTTAACTAGAGATTTTTGGAAATGAGATAACGAAGGTGAGGTTGTCCAGTTTGTTGGCGTATAATTGTGGCATTCTCTCATGATCCTTTGCATTTCTGTGGTGTAGGTTGTAACTTCTCTTTCATTTCTGATTTTATTTATAGGGGCCCTCTCTCTCTCTCTCTCTTTTTTCTCTTGATGACTCTGGCTAATGGTTTATTAATGTTGCTTATCTTTTCATAGAACCAGCTCTTAGTTTCATGAATCTTTTTTATCTTGTTTAGTCTCTATTTCACTTATTTTTCCTCTGATCTTTATTATTTCCTTTCTTTTGCTGACTTTGGACTTTGTTGTTCTATTTCTAGTTCCTTTAGGTGCAAGTTTAGTTTAAAGATTTTTCTAGTTTCTTGAGGTAGGCTTGATTCATTATAAACGTTTCTCTTAGACCTACTTTGCTGTGTTCCATTTGGGAAGTTGTTTCCATTTTCATTTGTCAAAAGATACTTTTGATTTCGTTTGATTTCTTCTACCTATCTTTTTCAGTAGCATGTTGTTTAGCCCCCATGTTTGTTTTTTTCTTCCAGTTTTCTTCTAATTGATTTCTAGTTTTATACAGTTGTGATTGGAAAAGATGCTTGATATGATTTCAATCTTCTTAAATTTATTGGGACTTGTATGTCGCTTAATATGTGATGTATCCTGGAGATTGTTCCATGTGCACTGGAAATTCTGCTGTTTTTGGATGGAATGTTCTGTATATACCTATTACATTCATCTGATCTAATGTGACATTTAATGCCAATGTTTCCTTGTTCATTGTCTTTCTGGATTATTTATCAATTGATGTAAGTGAGGTGTTAAAGTCCCCTACTATTATTCTATTACTGTTAATCTCTCCCTTTATGTCTGTTAATATTTGCTTTACGTATTTAGGTGTTCTTATGTTGGGTGCACAAATGTTTACAAGTGTTATAGCCTCTTGTTGGGTTGATCCTTTTATCATTATACAATGCCTTTGTCTTTTGTAACAGTCTACATTTTAACGTCTATTTTTTTTGATATAAGTATTGCTACCCCAGCTTTCTTTTCATTGAGATTTGCATGGAATATTTTTTTCCATCCTTTCACCTTCAGTCTAAGTGTGTCTTTAACTCTGAAGTGGATCTCTTGTAGTCAACATATATATGGGTCTTAGTTTTTTTTAAATCCATTCAGCCACCCTATCTCTTTTGATTGTAGCATTTAGTCCATTTACATTTAAAATAATTATGGATAGGTATATATAATTGCCATTTTGTTGATTGTTTTCTGGTTGTTTTTGTAGTTCTCTGTCCTTTCTTCTTCACTTGCTCTTTTCCTTGTAATTTGATGGCTTTCTTAATTTTCATTTTAAATCCTCACCAGGGAATTTTTTTTTTTCCATTGCTTTTCAGAGAGAGCGGGGGGTGGAGAGAAAGAAACATTGATGTGAAAGAAACACATCGACTGGTTGCTTCCCGCATGCGCCCTGACCAGAGCCAGGACAGAGCCTGTAACCGAGGTACGTCTTTGGCCAGAATCAAACTTGGGACCCTTTAGTCCACGGGCCAACACTCTAACCACTGAGCAAAACTGGCTAGGGCTTGATGACTTTCTTTAGTGTTATATTTGGATTCCTTTCTCTTTGTATTTGTGTATTTATTATAATAGGTTTTTGGTTACCATGAATTTCACATATAACAACCTAAGTACATAGCAGTCCACTTTAAGTTGATGGTCACTTAAGTTGAATGCATTCTAAAAACAGTATTTTTCTCCCCCCACCCCGGCATTTTATGTTTTGATGTCATATTTTACAACTTTTGTGTGTGTTTGTGCATACCCAGTAACTAATTATTGTAGCTAGAGATGATTTTACTACTTCTGTCTTTTAACTTTCCTACTAACTTTATAAGTGATCCACTACCTTTATTATGTTTGCCTTCTGAGTTAGCCTGTCTCTTAGTGTGGGTCTCTTTGGATTCATAGTGTTTGGGAGTCTGGGTACTACCTTGACTTCAAGGTCTATTTCCTTCACAAGGTTAGGGAAGCTTCAGCCATTACTTCTTCAAATAGATTTTCTGTCCCTTTTTTTCTTTCTTTTTCTGGGACTTCTATAACACAAATGTTAAGATGCTTATTGTCCCAGAAGTCCCTTAAACTATTCTAACTTTTTAAATTCTTTTTTTTTTTTATGTTCTGATTGGGTGATTTCTACTACCTTGTCTTCCAGATAACTGATCTGTTCTGTATCATCTGATCTGATGTTGAGTACCTCTAGTTATTTTTCACTTCATTTATTGTATTCTTCAGTTCTGGTTGGTTCATTTTTATATTTTCTATCTCTCTGTTGTTCTGTTTTCATCCATTCTTCTCCCAAATTTGGTAAGCAGCTTTATGATCATTATGTTTAACTGTTTTGTAGAATGCTTATTTCCATTTCATTTAGTTCTTTTTTCTGGGGTTTTGTGTTATTCTTTCTTTTGGAACGTAGTCCTTTGTTTCATTATTTTATCTGATTCTCTGTGTTTGTTTCTATGTATTAGGTAAATCAGCTATCTCTCCCAGTTTTGAAAGAGTGGCCTTACGTAGAAGGTGTCCTGTGGGGCCCAGTGACTCCATCCCCTTGGTCACCTGAGCCAGGTGCTCCAGGAGCTTCCCTTGTGTGAACTGAGTGCTCCCTCCTGTCGTAGATGAGCTTTAATTGCTGTGGGTGTGCTGGTGAGTGGGGTTGGCTCCCAGGCTGACTATCCGGGAGGCCTAGCTCCAACTGTGGATACACTGGTGGGTGGGGCTGGTACCAGAGTGGGAGCCACTTTGGGGAGGCACCACTCCTGCCCAAGGCATCCCATTGGGTGTCATGAAACAGAGGCCACTTTGGAAGGGTGCTGGGCAGGGCAGGATCTCTGGGGAACACTGGGGCAGAGAAAATGGTGTTAGCAAGGTCAATGGAGAGTGTCAGACATGGCACCCACTCGCACCAGGTGGAAGAAGAGTAAAAAAAAGGTGCCTGACAGCACTTCCATGCCTGGAAAAAGTTCCAACATATCTACACAACTCTGGCACTCACCCTAGAATTAGGCAATGTACCTCCACATATGACTAGGGGCTTTTCACACTGCTGCTTCTTTGCTGGGACTCAGAGCAAGTGAGCTTGTCTGTGAGCACTTTAAAAGTAGAGTCTAGGTTTCCTACAGCCCTTGAGCTCTCCCAGATGTAAGCCCTGCTGGTTTTCGAAGCCAGATGTTATGGTGTATCTTCTTTCTGGTGCAGGTCACCTGAGCTAGGGAGCCCAATGTGAGTCTTCGGCACTTTGATCCTCAGGAAGGACCTCTGTGGTTTTGATATCCCTCTTGCCTGTGAGACACCACACTTGGGGGATGTGTCCTGATTAGACTGCATATCTGCCACTCCTACCCACTTCAAAGTGGCTTTTTCTTTATATCTTTAGTCGTAGAAAACCTGTTCTTGTCTTGAAGTCATTCTCAGCAATAGTTGTTCTATATGTAATTGTAGTTATGTGTGTCCATGAGAGGAGGTGAACTTGGGATCTTCATACTTCACCATTTTGACTGCCTCTCCTTTCTTTGTGAATCTTAAAGCTGAGCTTCTCATACTCTGTTGTGCAATGCAGATCATGTGGATATCTTGTTAATACAGAATTGATGGTTGGGGAGCTGAGATTCTACAGCTATTACAAACTCTCAGATTATGCTAATATGCCTTGTCTAAGGACCATACTTTGAGAAGTAAAGCCTTAAATCACATAGGTTAGTTATGATCACATGACTTATCAAACAATAAGATTAGCTGTTCCCTGAGGGCAGCGGCCTGTCTTCTTTCACTATGCCTGGCGCATATTAGGAGTTCAATAAATACCTGCTGAACAACTGAGTGAACAATCAATTTGGATAGTTTCTATTACAGAGCAAGCAAAGTGCTGGGCAGATGCTGCTGGAGGTGGGTGTTGGGGGGATGATGTGGAAGGATGAGGAGAAGTAAAAAAGATCTTAAAGTCCAGTGGGGGGAAAATTACAACCATCCAGACAGGTGGAAATGAGTTCAGCTTGCAGTTTCTAACATGGGAACCGTCAGAGATAGCATCTGAAAGATAAATGGTGAAGGGTGAAACTTCTGAATATCAACCAGAGGGATTTGGGTTTTATCCCTTTGACTATTGGGAGGCATGAAAGGCTTTTAAAATGGGAAGTAAGAGTATCAAGGAGAGATTTTTAAGAAGATTATTTTGATAGAGATTTGATGAAGGGTTGCTAGGAAGAGATCTTTAGATTAGATACCAAGTTTATTATGGTAGAAAGGTTACTTGTCCTGGTGGCTGCTGTGCCATCAATTTTCTATTCCTGCTACAAAAAATAAATCTTCTAAAATGGCAAGTGCTTTGTAACTCTGCTCTTGCTTAAGTGCCTGGTTACAGATTCCAGAGAATCTTTTACCAAAAGAAATCTATGTCTCCTTACAAGAAATAAACCTGAAGAAAACAATAGTACAAAAAGAAGACAATGTTTGTCTGCTATTATTTCACATGAGAGGCTTCAGGATACACTGCAACTATCTTGTAGAAAGAATGCATCTTACCTTTAGTAAAACTGAGCAACTTTATTTACAAACAAATGAAATTTAGTCACAAAGCTAGAATTAGCTGTTTACCTATGAAAAAGGACTGCTATTAAGAAAATAAGCATGTCCTACTTCCTACATCCTATCATTATTAATTTTGTTTATGTGCATATATAGTAATTTAGCACATTTATAAATAAAAAAGAGCTCAGGTAGAGCTATGAACAATATAAGCCAGAGCCCTTGCCTTTAGCAAGACACAGAGACCCTTCACAGAACCACAGCTTTTTGGAGGTAGAAGGAACTAATATATCATTTGTTCTGCCCCAGTCATTTTACTAAATGAAGGCCCTGTAACACTATCCCTATTTTTTCTTTGCTCAAATAAAGTAACCTTTCCTGTTTTCCACAGCAATGAATACTTCTAAGATAGCTATTATTTTATTTTGTCTGAAGTATATTGTTGTGGAAAGAGGAGGCATAGGTTTTAGACTCAGAGATATCTGGATTCTAATTTCAGCTATTCCAGAGTCAAACTGTGTGACCTTGGGCATGTTACTTAACATCTCTGAATCTCACATTTCTTTCTCTATAAAATGTCATTTCCTCTGAGACAGCAAAGATAGTCATCAGCTCAACTTAGAGAGCTGAGTCCTGAAAATCCAGTAGATATCTTGAGAATTCCTATCAGTCTTTAGTATGTTTCACTTTTTTTTTTTTTTTTGCAATGAATGAAGATGAACTACCTCTCTGTTCCAGTGTCCAACAGTATTCTTTCCTCTTGGAATGCTCCCCACCTTCTCTTTGCTTGGCTGACTCTTAGGAGATCAGATGCAGTGGAATTTCCACCAAATATAATTTAGGTTCCTCTCAACCTTGTACATTACTTACACTCTCTCCAATAGTATATTATCCTTTTTATCTTCCTACTCATACTCCATACTTACATATGTGTCTGTGTTTCCTATTACTGTACACCAGGTGCTTAGCTTAGTGCCTTGCACACAGTAGGGGCTTAATAAATACATATTAAATGAGTGAATGAATATTAACATTTTTTAGGGCAGAGTCTATTTCTCTTTTGGATCCCAAGATGTACAGGACTTTTTGGTTAACAGACATTTAAAAGTTCTGCTGGCTGACTTTAAATGACTCTCTACAAGTCACACTACTAGTCATTTGATATTTATATCTTTTGTCTACACTCGAGCTTCTCATTTTTTTTACCTGCGTGCTTATTCTCATACTTATACTACTATAACTGGAATGGGGAAAGGAAGATAATAAAGGTACAACAAGGACAAATTCACAGCCAGCAGTGTCAAAAATTGTTTTAACAAATTTAAAATAGCAAATTACAAAAATGCCCGTTTCTTAGTTAGCCCACCTTTAAAATATCTAGAATAAAATTTTAATGTTAGTCAAATTAGAATTTTTGGGAACTGCTTCTTGACTGAAGTTCTACTTAGCTGTAAAATATTATGATATCCGAAAAACTCATCACTGGCTGTCTCAGTCTGGGGTGGAACTGGCCACCCTGAGAGATGGGAAGGTGGGCATCCTTGGCTTGCTTTTCCCCATAGAATTGGTGGTACACTTTTTCATACCTCTTTTCCTTTTCCTCCCTCTTATTCAAGGACTCCTGGGATATAGACTTTTACCAACAATGCATTCATTCATCCAAGGCTAAGCCAGGTGGTTGGAAGACAAAAAAAATAGGCTAAATTTTCACCCTTGAAATTATGGTCCAACAGGAAAGGCAGAGTTGCAAAGGATTAGTTGATACAATGCAATAAATGCAATGACAGAGTCATGTACTAAGTTCAAGGATGGAACGAAGAGAATGATGGTGGGTTATGGGAGATGTTCAAGTTGGGTCTTAAGGTGAACACAAGCTCACTAGGTTGGAGGGGCTTGGGGCCTTCCAGGCAGAGGAACATGTGCTCCATTAAGGAGATATGGAACTGCGTGGTATATGCAAGCAACTACTGTAAGTTGATACAAGAGTGAACTCTAAAGTAGGGGAAGACATGAGACATGAGGCTAGAGAGCAAAGTGTGTACAGACCACAAGATGCCCTAAGCCACATTAAGGACTGTGAACATTTCCCTGAAGCTCTTGGGAAGCCAGGCAGAGCTTTACACATGGAGAACTCTATCGGATTTAGGTTCTGGAAAGGTCACTTTGGGGACAGGATATGGACTGATGGACTGTGAAAGAGAGCAGATGAGCATTTTAGGTAGTCCACTGTGTCTGAAAGTTCTGAGAAAGGGGCTCTGGTGGCCTCAGGGCCTTGTTCTCTTTACTACACTTTACATCAAAGTTGTTTTAGGGCATTTGTGATGTGTAAGGAAGACCTCGTAACACTGTTCTGTTTCCCATACTAAGTAATCTCCATATAAACTTCTCACTAGAGACTTCCAGGTCTCCAAGCAATGCTTTCTAAATAAATACCCTTGTCTTTCCTAATGGAAAGAATGTTCTAGGTAAACCCGAGGACAGCTCCAGCCCAGGGGAAATGGGCTCCAGAGCACCACATGTTGATTTCCGTGGCTGATCTCTGTGAACTGAACTGACAGGAGTTTAGGGCATTCCACTAAGTTTGAAAGAGAATATGCCTACAGGTAAGGAAACAACTTTTGCTATTTTACCCTTTATTTCCACACTTTTTTCCCCCATACCCCCCCCCCCAGTGTAATGGTAAGCTATCCTGGATAAGCTCTTTGAGAGCATTTTTTTAAAAAAAGTTCTTTTCAATTTTATTAGATTAGGCATAATCAGAGCTGTTAATTTACACCAAATGAGCTTCACCATTTGTAGCTCACAAAAAAAAAATAGTAATTCCACCAAGAGATCTTTCAAACAAAAATTTAACCAAATTACGCATTATAATAATAATTACACAATTCTTTTGGTTATTTTAAGTTGTGCAGTAAAAATAATTAAAAAGTGGAATTGTGATTATTGTCATTATTTTCTACAAGGACACAATGTGAATAAATGCTGTTTTCCCCAGCAGTTTTATTCAAATAGTAGAATAGAATTTACAATAATTCAAAACACGTATGTTTCTAAATAAAATTCTTATTGGTAATTAAAAATTTACCTTTTTGCAATAAGAAGTTCTAGATTTTATCTGTTAATAAAGTTAAGTGAATGAATGAATGAATGAATGAATGAATGAGTCAGGAGCTGTAAAAAACCATGGACCTAAAAGAAATGAGCAGAGCCTCTAGGGGCAAGCAGCAGCCTAGGATACTGGGAGGAAAGTCAACAGGCCCCAGCTTCCCAGGTTCATGCCTCTTCCTCTTCCAAGTACATTTTCCATGCCCCCCCACCTCCCCAGTTCACAGCAATTCTTCCCCTGAGTTCTACACATCAATGGGAGCCCCTGCCCCAAGCTTTCTCTGTCACAGAAGTCCTTTCTATGCCACAGCCTGGCCACCTGTCTCTCTCCAGCAGGGGCTGTGAGCTGCATGGAGTTTGGGCCTGGGTCCATCTGGTTTATTGCTTAGCACAAAGGAGGAACTCAAGATCTTCTCTGGAGTCTCTCAGACACCTTAGAAAATATTTTCCTTACTTACACTTAACAGTTACATGGCACTTACCATGTACCTGTCACTCATTGTTCTAAGTCTAAAATTTTTCTCCCAAATATAGATTCCTCAAAATAATCAACCCCATTACAGAGGAGAAAACCGAGGCACAGAGGAGTTAAGTAATGTGCCCAAGGTTACAGTTAATAAACAGAGGGAGCAGGTGTGGAGCCAGGCAGTGTGCATTCAAACTCAGTGTAGGCTCCAACTCCACTGCGCCGCACTGGCCCCTTGGAGGGAAAGGGACCTGGGGATTTTCGATGCAGGAGGTGACTCCAGCTGGCCACCTCTAGCAATAGTATCACCCCCACAAGGTAAATTGCTCCTCTGGAGCCTGGCTATATATGCAGCTGGGCTTTCCTTAGGTTGAAGTAAAATTGTGTCCTTACACTTCCATCCATTAGCCCCACTGTTGCTCTCGGGAATTGCCTTGAAAGAGTCCATTTGCTCTTCCACATATAAAATCATGATCTTGTACATTTATACATCACACCTTTATATGCCTTTACAAACAGCTCACAACTCAGGTTTTTTCCCCCTAAGCTGAGATAAGCCTGCCTTTAATCATCCTGATTTAGTAAGACTGTTGTTAGAAGAGGCTGCATTGAGAAATGTGGCTCGCGCGCACACACACACACACACACACACACACAATTTTCAAAATGGTAGGAAAGCAGCTCCATGGAGATCACCAGCTAGAGAGATGGCTGCTTCCAGGAGGCTATGGGTTTGCTGCACAGCTCTGACAGTCACCATCTGCGCTTTTTACAGGGCAGCCACACCGTGCAGGGATGTGCAGGGTGAAGATGCAATCGAGGACTTCTCAAATAAAGCAGCAGCAGGCTCCCTGGATTTGATTAAATCCAGTGTCTCACCATTGTGTGCTCCACCAAGCCCCAGCTTTGCTGCCACGTGGAGTGAATGCTGAAGGCCAAACCTGAGACTTGGCTTTTAAAAAATTCAACATAATACAGAAAGGCTGCTTTTGAAAAGTTATTTACAGGACGGCTTTTTTTATTTATGAAACTAAGAAATATAGAAACTCAGAATTCAGCCTAGGTGAAGGTAAAGGAAATACATTTTTATACAATCTAGATGTATACCTAGCTTTGCTTTTTTAACTTTCACTGAAGTTTGAATAATCATCTCTCTGGAGTCATTTAGGAGGGCACACCTCACATGTTTGTAGATATAGACCTGGGCAGAGAGAGCTGAGGGAGAGCTCAAAAGACAGATTTTGATGTTGTAGGAACAAGTGCAGCAAAATGAAAGCAGAGGCTGAGGAACAGGAACAGGTAATGTGAAGGGCTGAGGTTGTGCAGGGCATGGGAGGGTTGGGGCATCCATTGGTGCTTTTTATTCTGAGCAATGCCTTTTCAGTTATTTTGAATTCCCATTAAAGGAGAGAGTCTTGTGTATGAAACAGGTCAGGGCTAAAACACCACAGGAAACACAGACGAGGAATGGCAGCCCGGGAAAGCTGTTGGGCGTTCTCGCTGCTGCAGGTTTCTCGGGCACCGGGTGTGGTCTGGGCCCCATGCGCGCACCTGTTCTCTATTTCATCATCCCGAAAATGGAGGCCAGGGAAAGCTTTCCTATGGAAAGGGCTGTGCCTGACTGTGTCCATTAGCTGTGGATTAACATAAGTGGAGATCATGAAGCACACTGAAGAAGCTAAGAGTTAAGCATTTCAAGACTAACGATTAACAATCTGGAAAGCTTCAGAAAGCATGCTGGGGACGCCAGAGGGTTGAGGGGTGGGGACTATGGGTAGCAGGAATATCTTATAAGGAGTAGGACTTGGGGGGCTTTATTTTAGATATTAAATTCATGGATCTTTTCAATGGATAAAAGGAAATAAAGCTAAAATCACCAATATCATAAATGGCTCAAAATATTTTATTTTCCCTCCTGATTTCAACTCATTTAAATGCTTGGTAGTTGGGGATTTAGAAGATGGAGAGGAAAACTAATTTAGGTGGGATGTATTTTAGAAATATAAGAACCACAGAGATTCCCCCCCCAGTTATATATTTCTTTCATATGTGAAAAATAGAGAAATTTATCTCTCCCCACAAACTAAAACTAAAACTAAAACTACAGACACAAAACAGCAACAGAAAGACAAAGGGGCCCTTTTTTCTCGTTCGCTGCCTTGGACCCAAATCTCTGCCCTGCTCAATTCCTTTACCCTAAACTCATTTTATCCAATCAGTGGCCAGGTTGGGGTGATGCTGCCTCTTAAATGATCGGAACCATCAAATAAAAACAAAAAGAGACTTTATTCAAAAGGATTATTTGTAAGGGAGAAGAAGGATATAGCAACAGGGGGAAGCTCTGACCATAATATCAGCAAGCCCTCGAAGGCTAGGCAAAAAGGGCTTTTCTTTTAGGTAGAGGTGTATAAAAGGCTAGAAAGAATTGGGCGGGGAAAGGTGGATGGAAGGGCCACAGGATCTGTTAGGAGCTCAGCTTGTTTTCTTGGAGGGCCCTTACAGAGGGGCTGTCTGCTGGCTCAGGCTGAGGGTGAGCCACAGTTTAGAGGCCTGGGGGATGGAGAGAAATTTCACCAAAGGTTGGTTCAGAAGCCTCTTGAGTCCAATTCAGCATCCGTTATGAGGTAATCATGAGAATTTGGAGGGTGTGGGTCTGGCCTTGTTACAGGTGAACAAAGGGGCATTTGCAAGTGCTCCCTAAGTCATATGGCAAAGGGTGGTAACTTTGCTGTAAACTGTTTCCCATGACACGAAGTGTGGGAGAGTTCTTAACCTTTACTGTTTCCCAGGAGCACAGGACTTAGATGAAAGTTCACGTTGCCAGTCCTAGTCCCTGTTCTGGCTTCCTGTCCTCACTGTCAGCATCTCATCTGGCTACTTGCTGCAGTGGCCTGCAGTGGCCTCTGCCTTCAGGCTCTTCTATTTCTAAATCTCCTCCAATCTGCCTTCAGAATTTTTCTTTGGCATAAATCTAACAACGTCACTTTGCTCAAATCAAAACAAAAAATATGCTGAATTAAAACTATTCCCTCCCTGGACAGTGTTTCTCAGTGGTTAGAGCGTCCGCCAGTGCACCAAAGGGTCCTGGGTTGGATTCCTGGTCAAGGACATGTACCTGGGTGGTAGGTTCATTCCCAGCTCTGGTCTGGGCGTGTGTGGGAGGCAACCAATCTCTATGTCTCTCTCACATTGATGTTCCTCTCTCTCTCTTTCCTTCCCTCCCTCCCACTCTCTCTAAAAATCAATGGAAAAAAATATCCTGGGGTGAGGATTAAAAAACAAAATAAAAACCACACACACACACACCAAACTATTCCTAAACTCTCTCCCAGCAAGTCCAGGATGAAGTATATCTTTCTTAGCATGGTGTTCAGGGCCTTTGGCTCTCACAGCCCTATCAACTGCCTCACCATGACTTTCTCTCTCTCCAGGAGTCTTTTTTCTCATATTTATATTTGTTGACAGTTTACCCACTATTTAGGATCCAGTTCAAATGTTATTTGCTCCTGAAAATTTATTGATTCCCATAGACAATGAATCTTTTGCCCTCAGTTTGAACCTGTGAAAGTAACACTTATCCCGTTACCTTGTGTCTGTAATAATTGTTTCCACCTCTAAGACCTCACCAAAGAACAACTTCTTCTCCTGTATATGCCCTACAGTCTTAACAGAAGGTGTACCATTTAATGAAATGTGCTGAATGAAAGAAAAGAGAGTACGGTTTCATTACAGTCATTTAAAATATGCTCAGTAAGGAGTATGGCTGTGAGCATTTCTCTTAACCTTCTAGAATTATATAAAAACAACAAAGAAAATAAACAAATAAAACACCACAAATTCCATTTTCAGTGAAACTAGAAGGCAGATATATTCCTTAAATTCCAATATATCTGCATGAGGGGCCAGCAGCAACTGTGACTGGCCAGAAGGTGTACAGAGGAAGCGAGGAAAAGAAGGACCCCATGGTAGCAGGTCTCCGTAAGCACCCAACCCCGTAATGCAAATATGCAACTTGCTTCCAAAAATGGGTGCAGAAAATGGGGTGAGAGGGAAAGCGGAAGGAGCCCTCTGGGCTGCTTGTTTCAGTTAGAGGAGTGAGAACTCCATAAAGGACGATTCAGACAAGCTGTATCTGCAGGAAGCGCTCTGTCTGTGTCAGGGAAGAGGGAGAAAACCTGGAGTGTGGAGTCCGGGCCCATTCCCATCGCTCTGGCTGAGTGCATGAAAACCCAACCCATTCAATAACGAGTGATCTGTAAACAAACAACAACAACAAAAGGAATAAAAGAAAAGGAACTGACATGGTGTTCTTCAAAAATGTTGAGGAAAACGTGGCACAGACCAGCATAATTTATTATCAAAATGCACCCAGAAAATATGTCGTCACTGAGGAGACAAAAAGAGTGATCAGATGTGTTGACGTGCATTTAGAAACACAAAAGAAAGCTCAGTGAAGGAACTGTCTCCGTGAATGAAGGACACAATGTAGGAGTTCAATAATTTAAGGAAGACATAGCAAGTCGACAGGCGGAGAGGCAGAACCCAAGAAAGAGGTAAAAGAAGAGAAAACCATCACGGGAATGAAGATGACACTGGAAGGAGCAGGTAGGAGGAGCAGGCTCTGTCCAAACCACAGCAAGGAACATACAGACGAAAAATGAGAAATGCAAGCAAAATGAAACTGAAACTTAAGAAGAATTTTTTAAAAAAATGACTAGAGTAAGAAATCCAGCATAGGCACGACTAGCATTTCTAAGGAAATATCAAACCAATGAAACAAAACAAATATTTAAGTAATAAAAGCGATCCTTTCCTCAACATTTTGAATTTATATGCTTGAATATACTTGACTCTGCATATTGGAAGGGTACACTGTATATCACATGAGTGAAATGTAATTCAATAATGAGAAATATCTTAGTAAATTAATTAGAGTTTAAAGATAAACACTCATTTGGGGAGCCAGGCGCACCTCAGGTATCTCCTCAGAACCTTGAAAACCAGTGCAGGCGTTCCGTCAGGGCAGAAGCGGGTGGGAGGTTCCAGGGGTCAAGCCTGGCATGTGCGCTCAGAACACTGCCGCACAGCCGCGAAGCTCCTCTGCAGGTATCGAGCAGAGGCTCCCTATATGCAAATGGGAAATCCCCAGGGTACATTATTAAGTAAAAAAAATTCCAGCGAGAACAGCGCATTAGAAAAAGGAGGTGGGAAAGGAACACATGTTTACATTTGCTTGTGTATGCATGAAAATACTCGAGAAGGATACACGGGAAACTAATAGTAGCGGATATCTGTGTAATGGGGGCTGAGCACTGTGTAGATGGAGTGGATGAGAGACTTTTCACCATTTACCTTCTTATACATATACTTCCTATTTAAAAATTAAATTAAAAAGGCAAAAAAGCTAAGATAGAGATGTTTTGTGTCTTGCTTTACTATAAAATCTGTAAAATATGGTTCTTTCCTTGTCTTATATCTTGATTTAGAAAAAAAAACCTTTAAGGGAACACTATCGTTTTCTGTCAGTGGGTGACCTATCTTTGCAGCATGAGAGTGGAAAGACTTTCCCACCTGGGTGTTCTGGGGACACTGCTCCTCTCTGTAATCATGTGCCCCCTCCCTCTCCCTCCCAGGAAGGCTGTGGCCTTGCCCTAGGTTTGGTTTCTAGTATATCAGGGGCAGGGGACACCTGGAGGAGGGTCCTTCTGTATCTGACACAGACATACATGTCAGATAATGAAAGGATACAAAATGGGGCAAATTTCTATCCAAGGGTTCGGATTCTGTATAAATTCCCAAACTAGGCACTGTTTGTTACAATTTGGCCTTTCTCTTTGCCAATGCATTTATATAACCTGAAGTTTACTAACTCTAAGTACCAGGCACCAGCTAGTCTGTGTATTCTCTGACTGACAGAAACCATTCAGACAAGCAAGAGCCTCTCCCTTTTCTGCAGACCAACAGCCCTCAGGGGGGCGGGAGCTCCTTCCTGCATGGCCATAAACATTAGTGACTATTTTCAGCACAAGTCCTAGGGCACGGATGCAGGCTGGGATGGCATATGGGTGTGGCAGGCCTGGGGACCTGGGAGTGCTCTGGTTCCAGAAAGGCCATTGGGCAGTCAGGGCCTGGGGGTCTAGGGTGACTTAAAAGTAAGGGCGGCAGAGTGCATTCAGGGGTAGCAGTAGCAGTGCATGCTTTAGAGGAGTGATAACCGGCCGGGAGGAGGCCAGCCCCCTATTCCCAGGAGGAACAGGATGGGCTGGGTGAAGAACTTGGGGTCAGGGCTAAACAGAGCCCCCAGGAGACTCTGAATTCCCCCGTATCCACCAGGCCTCTCTAACTCACCAGATTAAAGCTCTGGTTATTTTCATAGTACACAGACAAGTCAAGGTTGTAGAAGCCAGTTTAAGTACAAGTACGCAAGGATTCTTAGGGCATCCTCCATCTTTAATATTTAAACTTATTTATTTCTTAACTAAAAATAAGACCAAAGTTGCCTACCATCTCTTATATGACTCAGCCATGGCCTAAGAATTATAGTTTAGTTAGTTTCTTACTCAGAATTTAAAAACACACTTCACCCTCCATTAGTCCTTACTTGTGGCTCTTCAGAATCCACATTTGCCTTGTCTGTCCTCATCACCTTTTCTGTGTCTCTTCTGAATTCTAGTTATGATTAGCTACTCAACATGATTTTTTTTTAAGATAGTAAATTGAAGGTAATACATTTCTGATGAAGAAACCTCTACTCTCTCTTTCTTTATAAGACAGGCATCAAAACTTAAAAGCCAGAACATGGAATAAGATGTGCTAATGAAAATGCCACCAAGTGAGAGTTTAGATTTCAAAATGTTGCTAATCTAATAAGAAATACAGGATGAATGTGGAGTGTCAAAAGCAGTCTGATATGATCTGTTTTATGCCTTTAAAATGTCCTCCAAATTTCGCATAAAAATCGTTTGTGATTCACTTTGATCAGTAATGACTCAAATCATTTAAAAGAAATCAAATCTGAACAAGTCTAATTGGAAAGTGACCCCTCTGAAGCCACTGACATGGTGTCTCTAGTCAGTCACTTGTGTTGTGGAGTCTTAATACTGCGCCGTTTCTCTAGCAAGACAAATCCCGTCTCAATCGTGTTTCTTCAGTTTTTATAAATGCTGGCCCAGATTTCCAAAGCCGAGCTAAAATGAAAATAATCATTTCCCCCTTTAACCCATCTGCCTCCTTTTATTTATATAATTTAATATTTTTCCCTAAATAATTCTAAGTGTCTTTTTTGTTGTTTTTTGTTTTTTTTTTAAAGATAAAATGGAAGTAAAGTAAATGGAAAATTTTTCTTCACAAAGGAAAATTTAGGATGCTCTCTTTAGATTTATACCCAACAGGACCTCACGGACCGTCCAAATTCAATACAAATTAGTGTGAGGTGAGGCACAAAAGCAACAAAACCATTTCTCTAGGGCTCCATCACTTCGAAATCTCATTTGTCAAGTGACTAGTGACCCCTCCCAGAGGACAGGATGAAGGAACACTTCTGGAAACCTGCTAATGTTAGCCTCCTTATTCCAAAGTGAGGAAATCAGGCTGGTTAATTACTCTGCTAAGTACCAGCATGGGAAGGGTTCACAATTATGCAGGCTCTGCTCTTGTTACTGTGGCTGACAGAGGTATTTATCAAGTTGTGGTGTCTCGTTGAGGGAACTAAAAAGCACATTACCAGTAAGAAATGATTTCTGAAGAAGACCTAATTACTACTATATGTGTTTTTAATGTTGGCTGAAAATATGCAAGAAGACAAGCTAAAGTGGCATGTGACAAGTCCTCATTTAGCCTGTCAGCAATAATTGCATATTTAGAAGGATATAAAAAATAGAAAAGATCAAGAGGTAGAAGGAGATTCTCTTGACATTTCAAAATAACTGCCGTATTTGCTGGTGAGGTCAAAGTTTCTACAGACTGATACCTGACAAAGATAGTTCTTATAATTTCAAACAAAAATTAGGAGGGGACAGGGGGCAAGTCAGTGTGTAAAGATGCTGATCTGGTTGTATTCTGACTGATCCACATCTGAATTGTTCTTTAATTCATTCCTGTATATCCTGGTTGCCAAGGCTCTTTAACTTCCTACTTAATTTATCCAAAATGAACCACTATCTCCCCCTTCTCCTCTGGCCAGTATTTACTTACCCTTGTGAAGGTGGCAACATATCGATACCCTGCCACACTCCACCATCTTCAATGAGCAAGTGCTCGTCAGCTACTGGCAGGCTGCTCAGCTTAAACACGGTGGCTTTTAGAAATTCAACTGACCTCTTAGAGAGAACAGAGGCCACACTATTTCCCCATGTCCACAATTTCTTGTGATGACACAAATACATAGTACAAAATAATAGAGTTTTTGGCTGAAGGAGAACTGTAAAAGGGATTTTTTTTTTAAATCAAGGAAAGACCGTCACTCCCTGTTTAAACAGTGGCCTGGATTGCTTTTCCAACTTCTGTTACCGGTAAACTTTGCTGCTGGATAGAAACCTCTTTTTCTTTTGTCCTTTGGCCTGAAGCACACTAAAATGAAGCACACTTAATAACAGAATATTTTGGTCACTCCCCACATGTGCAAGCTGGACATTTCAGGTGCCAGCTCCGGCACCGGCACCGCAGTGTGGTT
Source organism: Miniopterus natalensis (assembly GCF_054644295.1). Lineage (NCBI taxonomy): Eukaryota > Metazoa > Chordata > Mammalia > Chiroptera > Miniopteridae > Miniopterus > Miniopterus natalensis. The sequence goes on along the minus strand of NC_142087.1, from coordinate 39,296,425 downwards.
TAACTAACATCTACAAGCAGATACGGAGGAGAGGGAGGCAGAACCGCGACGTTAAGATCATAAAAGAATAAAGACGAGGAGCTGAGGAGTAGCTATCCTGAAGAGCTGCCTGACGGGACACAGCAAGTGCTGTGTCATCGGGAAATTTCAAGTTCTATTTACATGCCTGTCGCCGACATAAAGACCAGGAAAGAGAGAAGAAAGCCTCGTGAAACAAGGCAAATTGCCAGAAAGATAATAAAAAGAACTGCAGGTTTCAAACCCCTGGCATAGAAAATAAATTTTGAAAGGATATGGGAGCATGTGATTTTGAAGTTAGTTTTGCCAGAAATCAACAGGACTAATCAACCATTTTTCTCTTTTAATTAGTGGCGATGACATGAAAATATTTTGCAAACGGGCAAACACTAAACACCCTGGCATTTTCCACCTTGAACTCTGTAGACATCCCTGAGAATACGTGCGCTCTCGGGGGCCTGCGCACTTTGTCAGACATGCTGCACGCTACTCTCCACGCAGGCTCGTCCCTCTTGTCCTATGTCTAATCCACTCTCTCAGCACTGGACTCCTCTCCTCCCCTCCCACGTTCCCAGCCCACGGTCAGCCAGAGATCTTCACTGCTGCACAGTCTCTCAGGCCTGACAGGTCAGAGGGGTCGAGTGGATCACTCGTACACATGTTCACTCTTCCAAGGGAAACCAAATCTCAAACCCGCAGCCACTACCCTCAGGGCGCCTGCAGGTTCAAGTCAGGTGCTACAAGCAAATGTCCTAGTTTGGACTGACTTTCAGTGAGTACCCAGAGGCAGGCACTGGCAGGCAAACACCTGCCCGTCGGCAACAGGAGGCAGTTTTTTAAAGGCTGAACATGATAGCGAAGGGAAAATTCACGTGCTCCTTTTCGGTGCCAGCTTTCTCTCCTCCCAGCTTCCGAACACTTATTCATCTACTTTTTCAGCTATAATTAGCTGGAACACCAGTCTTGTACTAACAGAATAGAATGTTTAAGACCTTTAAGTTTAATACTTTATTTCCTTCCTTGCTCCATGATGATGAAGATCTGTGTGCTTCTTCCGATCCTTAACCTTCCAAGAAACTAGTGGATTGCTGCTTGGGTTGGCACCGTCTTTTCACTCTGCTCATGCCTTTTCCAGCACCAGCCCCGCCCTTGCCATTAAACACTATTGGTCCTTCTAAAGCCTTCCTGATCTGGTTGAATGTCCCCATCATCTGATGTTGAAGCACCACACACACCTTCCTTTCACAGCTCTTTCCACACCTGTAATTTTACATTCCATTCCATGTTTTTCATTAGTTTTCCTCTCCCACTCTAAGTGCATGAGGCAGACACAGCTTTCATGTCTGTTCACTGCATGATTCCTAGTATCCAGCACATAAGACACAGGAGAAACCCAGAAATATTTGCTGAATGACAGAATGAATAAAGGGGATTAATCGAGCTGTATACATATTTATGACATGCTTTCTGAACCATTTTCTCTTTTTCCAAGACTTTGCTGGTAGAGAAGATTACTCTGTTTTCTAACAAGCAGCCCAAGGGCAGGCAGTCTGGGGAAGTGGTCTGTGGGCCAGTGTGAGTAGATTTTCTGTTAGTCACAGGTTGCAAATCCACTGTGACCTTAAGCCACAGACTTCATTATTCTGGGCCTCAATTTTCTCTTTAGTAAATGAAGCTTAATATTTTCTGCTCCTTTTGCCTCATCTGGGACTATTGACTCATGTGAGACTGTTAGTGTAACAAAACTGATGTTTTTAAAGTGCTGTATAAAAATATGGTTACACAAATATAATGCATTTTTAAAATAAAATGCTTCATGGCACTTCTATCATCTTTTACAACTTCACATACCATTACTAAATTCCCTCGAATGTGTTTCTTCCTCTTTAAATGAGGTATATTTCCACAGAAGCTACCTTTCAGTAAACAAACTACCCATCCCCCCACCCATCCATCCACCCATCCTCCAGGAAAATTGTTAGCACAAATGACACAAGCAACCACAATGCAGTGTGAGGAGGTCCATGAGAGAGGCAGAGGCTGCCGTGACAGCAGGAAAGGGTGCTCTGGCCAGACCATGTGGTCAGAGAAGGCCCCCCAGCAAGTAAAGTCAGAACCGAACTCTAAATCTAGATTAGTAGGCGTTAGTTGGTGAAGGATGTGCATGCATGTGAGGGCAGGTAGGTGGCAGGTGAGGGGTGGACATCAGTAAGGGTACAGGCCTAGAGGTGAGAAGCAGACAGGCATCTAACAACAGAGGGCCTGTTGTGACCAGAGTATAGAGCCGGGGAAGGAGAGCAAAGGAGATGGCAAGAGGGGAGTGGCAGAGGCTAGAAGGGAACGGATGATGAAGGGTTTTGTTAAGACAACTTGACTTTATCTAAAAGCAATGAGGAAACTTGGAAGAGCTTCGAGCAGAAACATTACATGATTACATTTGACTTTCAAAAATATGACTTTGGTTTGCAGTGCAAAGAATGGATTAGAGGGGCAATGGTGGAAACAGGGTGAACCATAGGTGGCCCTTGCAGTAATCAGGTGTGGATTTGGGAATCACAGTAGGAACGGAGAGAAGTGGATAGATGTACAAATCAACAAGACTCAAAAACAATAGGATGATATTGGTAAAAGAGGGGAAAATCTTTGCTATTTTTCTGGCTTCTGGCTTCCATTTGTGGAAGAGGATGCCATCCACTGACACAGAACCCTGAAGAAGAAGGGCTCTGTGGGGAGCAGTGATAATGTGGAGGTGCTGGACACATACGGATGGAGTGTCCAGCAAGCAGCTCAATTTCTGGGTCTGGAGAGAGAAGTGGGTTGGAGATACAGGCAGACTTCAAAGTGTTCAACATACAGACTGCTAACTGAAGTCATGGAGTAAGTAGATGATATCCCTCAGAGGGAACGTGTACAGGAAGGAGAGGCGAGGTCCTGGAAAGGAGAGGGCCCTGAGTAACTCAGACGTTAATGAGGGGCAGAGGAAATGAACCTGCAAGGAAGTCCAAGGTGGGGCTGGTGATAGCAACGTGGGAGGGGAGCCAGCAAAACATGGTGCTGGGGAAGCTGCCAGGTGGGGGTGTCAATCATGTTGAGTGCTGCTGAGAGCTAAGATCTAAAGCAAGATGTGTTTCTAAACATCGTGCCAAAAACATGGAACTTGGATTTCTACATCCCCGAGAGTGGGGCAGGGCCACCCTCAATGCCTTCCTTTGTGCTGTGTCCTCTGAGAGTCTCCCTTGACCTCTCCAGCCAGAGGTTTGAAAACCACTGCTTTCAACTTTCTTCTGCACAACCCTTCCCTGTTACAGCACTCAGCATTAATTGCTCCTCCGCTGACCAGCCCTTTGCTTGTCCCACTTGTGTACCCCTCTGTGTGGTGGCAGGGGCTGTTGTCCAGGGTCTGTGTCAGACAAGGACCAGGTCATTTTTACTTCTGTGTCCCCGCCCTAAATTCTGTGCCTAGCACAGTTCAGAAAATATGTGTTAATAGACACTAGTGTTTTCTGACATAACATGTATTTATCACTTTAAACTACAGTGTAAGATCTAAAAAAAGTAAACAAATTTCTGCAGCTGCTGCTCCGTGGTTCAGTGTCAGGATCAAGAGTAGATTGTTTTTCCTCGTCCTGGGGCTGCCACGGGGCCAGCGTCCCTCACGCTGTCACTTCCCCAGAAGTGTTCCATCAGCAAGCAGGCTAGGACTGTTTTTTCATTTAAACTGCATTTAAATTAATTTTACATGTTTCTTTCAAAATCAGCTTTTATAATATTTTTCCCTGGGGCAGGGGTAGGAAGGAATGCAGTCTCTGATGAGGACATCAAGTGCTTGTAGTTGTTTTTCTCTTTCTTTTTGCCCAGTTTCTAGAAAGGGCTGCTCAGAGGAGGAGCAATTAATGCTGAGCGCTGTAACAGGGAAGGGTTGTGCAGAAGAAAGCTTAAAGCAGTGGGTTTCAAATGTTTTTCTCAGAGTTGACTGAAGAGCTTCAAAATTGCTCTGTCTTAGATTCCATTTCAGCTCCGCTGAATCTGAGTCCCTGGGATGGTAGTGTCTCGAACAGGACTTTTTCAGACGTTCCAGGGTTTTTCTTATGCACATTATGGTTTAAGAGCCAGCATTTTAAGAGCTGCGTAGGATTTCAGTTGATGAAAAAGAGAACTGGAGTAGAATGACACCAGGAAGACATATGGTTTAAGTCCTGGATGCAGAGGCGTAGAGGGAGATGGAAAGTTAGAGGCTGGTTGTAAAGACCCTCGAGTGCCTTGCATAGGGGAGTGATTCCGACCTTAACTGCATTTCCATATTGCCTGTGGAAGTGAAAATATATATGTCTTGTTCTCTTTCCAGAATTTCCAAATTATAATTTCCTGGGGGGGGGGGTGCTGGGGGTGGGCTTGAGAATGGGCATTTAAAAGGTTGCAAAGGTTATTCTGACCTTCAAGGGGTGAGTAGCACTGCACAGGCAATGTAGAGCCATGGGAGGTTCTGAAGTGAAGATCATACCAAGGTCCTTCTGTTTTCCACAGCCAGCCAAACCAAGTCTTGACATAGAATACGGGCAGATTCCAGAGTGGCAATTACCACTGTCTATTTACAAAGATTTCAGTGGCATCTACTGTGTCTAAAAATGATAGATATTTCATATGTGATTAGCATGCAATGTGACACTTAAAAAGTGCTAAAACAAGAAAAAGCCCTATCATTTCCTTCTCACCCTGAATTCTGAGGGCAAAATGAAATTTGTTTTTCCTGTAAACATACCACCTCTAAGCATTTACCTAGAAAACTAATTCTTAGATAATTAGATAATTCTTTAGCGAACTTCAAACCCATGGCATGCTTGTACTCCAAAAGAGTTAAGGTTTAGAAAAAAATCTTAGAGCACAGATTTTGATTAGCAAAGCAAAAGAGACCACTGCAAGGATTCCAGCAAAGCTGCCTAAAGCTATGCAAGTTAATTATGATTGAACCTTATATCCCAGGGACCCCAAACTAACTGAAATCAACGTGTTGGCTTTCTTAAAGTGACCTGGAAGCGGTTGATAGATTTCACAATCTCATGATATTATCTCTCAGAGAGTAGTCAGATATTTTAGATCACCAACAACATAAAGAATACACTTACAGGACACAGCTCTTTCCCCAAGGAAAGAAAACGTAATACATGGATACTACCTACAGCTTTTGCTCAGAATTATATTTCATAGCATGTCTTCAAATGCATTCCTACTGTTACACAGCCACAGACTTTATACTTTTAAAGTATCCCTAAATATACGAGGCTGGAGAGGTTGTGGTCCAGGGAAGAGCAGCTTATTAGGTAATATTATGCAGAATCCAAATCATGGGTGAACAGAGGTGACCCAGTGCTGGTAAATGACTCTCTGCATGAAGGCACATGTGCAAATGATTCCCTGGGGTTGTATAAAAGGAGTGCTCTAGAATAAAGGGTGCTCCTTTGGTTCTTAATAGTTTATTATAGTTTAATGGAGACAAATGATAAATTATACATATAGTTCAGCAACTTTCCTCATGTAGACCCAGGCTGCAGTTGCAATCTTAGTCACATTCAAGAAATAGATTCTTTTTCCCTCATTCATTTTCATGTATATTCACTCAAGAAGCATCAAATAAACTCATTTAAGTCAATTCAGGTCATAAAACAGCTACTATCTGAGCACCTACTAGGTGCTGTGCTTTGTATATGTCCTTTAAATCTCACCATTTAACCCTCCCTACGGTTAAGTTTTATTATTCTTACTTTTCCACAGAAGAAAATTTAGGTTCAGAGAATAAAGAAATTTACCCAAGATGAAAAAACTAATTAGCAGGACAGCTAAGTCCAAAGCTGAAGCATCTCATGTTGGATCTTTTCAGTATTATTTTATTTTAAAAAAAGTTTTACTTACTGACTTTAGATAGAGGAAAGGGGGAGAGAGAGAGATCTGCTGTCCCAGGTATTCATGCTTCCATTACCTGATTCTCATATGTGCCCTGACTGGGAATTGAACCCACAACTTTGGCATATGGGGGTGACTTTCTAACCAACTGAGCTACCCAGCAAGGGCCTCCTTTCAGGTTTTAAAGACCAATTTAAGTCTCCCAGAGAAAGTTAGTCTTTCTCTTTTCTGTGCTAATTGGGATGATGTCTGGTTTTTATTTACTGTAGCTCTTATGTAATATTTATTTATAAGCTTTTCTTCTTTACAAGATGATAAGTTCCTAAAGGCAAGAGGCATATCTTCTTGTCCATCTATGCAACCCCGGGGAGTAGCATTTATTCACTCATTCTCGAATGCCTACTGTGTGCTACACACTAAATTAGGACTGCAGATATAGGAATGAAGGGGCCATTCTGGGGGAGAAATGGACAGTTAAAAAAGCAATTAAAATGAGACTATAATAATGCTATAATAGGAAAGGTACAGGAATTATAAGGTACTGAGTGGAGGTGAGAAGGAGATGGTTCTGGGGAGAGGAAACAGTATGTGCAAAGGCAAGAGGAGGCAAGAGCAAAAATGAGAGGGAGGCTGGTGGGGGTAGATGCGGCTGGATACACGAGGAAGGACCAGACCACGAAGGTTCTCGAAAGCTTATTATTCTATGGTTACTGGAAAGGCCACACAAAGAATCTGAGCCTTGAGTGATATGATTGGATTTAAAGTTACTTTAACTACAAAGGGGAGAAATACAGAGGAAGAAGCAGAGAGGCAGGAAGATCACATAAGAAGACATCGTCTTGAAGTCAAGGTGAGAAATCCTGGTGGCTGGACTAGGGTAGTGGCCGCAGAGAAGGAGAGAAGATTGTGGATGCAGAATCAACAGGTTTGGATTCTAATTAGATACAGGTAGTTAGTGAAAGAGAGGAGCCGAGGATGATCCGAGGTTTCTGGCTGGGTAATTGGACAGACACTGAATCCACTTTCTGACTTAAGCGTGGAAGATAACGAGGTTAGCCATGGCCTAGGTTCATGGCTGGAGTGGATGTGGTCATCAAGCAGGTGGGGGTCAAGAGCGGGTGTGAGCTAGACATAGAACTTTGGAAGTCATTAGCCATAAGACTGGGCGAGATTACTCAGAGATTGGTGGAGAAAAGAGCTCCATGGAATGATACTTAAAGTCAGAGAGAAAGGAGGCAGCAAAGGGCCTGGGAAAGAAGGCAAGGCCAGAGAGAAGAAAGTCAGGAGAAGGACATGTCTAGAAAGCCAGAGCAGAAATTTTCAAGACGGTGGGAATGGCCTTCCAGAGCTGAACACATTTCCACCGTCAAGTAAGTGAAGCCCTGGAAATGTTCCATGGACTTTGCCACGAGGGGTCAGTGGTCACCTGGAGCAGACAGGGCCAGGGCCAGGGCCGCAGTGGAAGGCAGCCTGCTGCGGGCTGAGGACTTAGTGGGAGGAGCTCATTATGGCAAAAACACACCTTGAACCTAAGTCTCCCGCTGAAATACAGAGTATGATGAAACTTCAGTTCTGTCTTTTTCAATGTGCTTCCACGTTGCTGTGGGAGATGCATATCTGCAGGGTAGAATGACGCTTGGTGAGCACATTCAGAAAGGAACAATGGAAAAATGGACTAAAGGAGACAAAGAGCTAGGACCCCAAGACAGTTATTTTCAAAGACACAATCTGTTGGAAAGCACAATATCTACGTGCAGTTCCCTTTTGTTACCTGTAACAGGAGCCACTCTCCAGTGGGGGAGATGCTGCCTTTCATGGCACTTCCTGCACTGAAGTGACTCAAAAGCAGTATTCAGACTATTTCTGAGGTGTGAACAAAGGGGGAAATGTTGGTTTTCAGGGTATTGTAAAATCTCATTCAACAGAGACAAATGGAGGTAAGTTGAGAAGCAAAGACACGCCGTGGCGCTCGGTGGTCCTGGTTCTCCTGTGAGTGTCACTTCTCCACGCCTTTGCTGACTCCCACTCCAGCCCCTCCTCTAGCTGCTCTCTGGGCCCTTTCTCTTCGGGCACTGCACTCTCTTTCTGGCCACTCCCTTCCTACCTCTGTTCCTCCTTCCATGAAGATTTACTGAGCACCTACTAAGAGCCCTATTGTGGGATGGTGATTTTACCACTGAATCGAGACCAGCTGGTGGTCCTTCACTCTTGGGTGTCCACCTGCCACCCTCTCCATAAATCCCAAATGTTGACTCACGTCTCAGATGTAGCTTCAGAATCCCTAAGCCAATTTATGATAGATGTTTTCTCTCAGATTTTTTGGTAGAAAATCTAAAATTCAGCATATCTCAAACTAGCCTTTTTATTTCCACTACTAAATCTATTTTTCATTAAATACTTCCTACTTTTGGTAAATAATATCACCATACACCTGGCTGGGAGAGTCCTCAAAGTCACATGCAACTACTCTATTTCCTTATTGCCATATTAAACTGGCAACTCAATCTGTTCAAGTCAACCCCTTTAGTATTTAGGGGTCTGCTTTCCAATTTCTGCCACCCTGTCCTACTTCAAACTTGTATCCCCTCTAACCGGGACCACAGAAAAGCCTCCAACCATGTGTCCTTGTTTCTGGTCTTGCTCCCACACACAAATCCTCCACAATGCTTTTACACTCATTGTTCAGAGCCACAAATATGACCACACGTCTTCTAGACAAGTTTATAAGCTTTCAGTGATTCCTGAAAGTTTCTAAACTGTCAACAGGTTAGAGTCGAAGCTCTTTGGCATTGCTCAAGAGGTCTTTAAAAGTCTGTCTTTACAACCTCACTATTCACTGTGTGCCAGGTACTGCAGTACTTGTTTGGATTGTCACATCTAATCTGAACAACATCTCTGTAAGGTAGGTACCATAATTTTTTGTTGTTTTGCAGAAGTTAAGGAACAAGGAGATTAAGTGCTCTGGCTTAGGGTCACTGGGCTATAGTGAGCCAGGAGTCAAGCCCAGAGTGTGTATATTTCACAACACTCTACTGTTTTTCACTTTTCTAAAGTCAACAAGTATCACTGAGTCTTCATTTCATGTACCTTCTGTTGGGGAGCACAGCTGTCACTGCAGGGCAGCTGTGCACAGCAGTGACTCCTGAGACATTGGCTTGGTCTGACTCTTGCCACCCTCACTTCTGGCCTGGTGACCCTGCCTTAATTTCTGAATCCCCTTAGCCTTCCAGTTACTCTCTGGAAAAACCAGATCATGTGGGATATTTTGAAGATTCAGAGAGATTACAGATGTGAAGGCCTTAGGCTGGCATACCAGGTAGGTGGTCAAGGCTTGATATGGGTAAGGTCACTCCCTGGACTCTGGTCCTGCTCCTTCGGGGTTGCCGGCAAAGGTGTGGCTATACTAAGAGTTTAAAAGAAATCGTTTATGTGGCTAGCCATACTGACTTCTGTGGGAGAGGATACTCTGGAACAATTGCTCTTATTAGCTCTGGGGATGACAGTAAAAGTTGGAAAGGATGATTAAAGTGGAAAATGGTCTTTGCATCCGGGTGCAGTGATTCAAGATGTGCAGAAAGATAAAAGAAAGCTCTATTTTTTGTAGTCCTTAAGCCTCAAATAGAAAAGACAGTAAAAATCTACAGAAAGTGAGTCAGCTTCTCTTTCCTTTTGACAGAATGGAGAAGATTCCAGTGCAAAATGCAGATATAAATGGCTGATGGTCTGTGAAATAATTTAGCTAAGAAATGATAAAGTAAATTAATTGGGACTAAATAATTCAATATGCTACAAGCATTTATTAAGTGCTACTTTTTGCCAAGCACTATGTAGGACATTGTGGAATATACTTAAAAATGGGGAGGAGGGTGTTATAATCTATTACAACTGCTCAGGAGAAATATTTAAAGTAATTTTAACTGAAAACCATTTTCATATAAGATGATAACAACAATAAACAGTTTGCCAAGTGTTCCACTGTACCTTCATATATCATCTCACCTGGTCACAAGTCACACTAGGGCGTATGATTACACTTTATTTACCATGTGGAAGCTGAGGCTCAGAGAATTCAAGAAACTTGCCCAAGTTTATGTTGTTTAAAAGCAGCAGATGCATGATTTGAACCCAAAGTCCTTTCCATTCCCACACATGCGAATGCAAATACATAACTACTACCCTTTTAAGAAGTCTGCTATTCTCACTCTAAACACTTACCAGTGTGGGTTATTTGTATCCTATTTCCCACATTGGAAAAAACCATATTGAACTTCAAAATAAACATGCCTCCACTTTATGCAATAGATGTATTCTTGATAAGTTGTCCATAAATGAACATTTTCTTAATAAAGTGCTATTTTTTTGTTGCTACATACCATAGATTTTTCAGAGATTAACTCAACTTCTCATTTATATAAAGTTGATAATTGTTATTACTCTGCTATAAGTTCCTGCTGATTTGCTATTTGACAGTACTCTTGTAACTCCCTGATTTATTTATTTTGAAGTTTGGATGGTCATCTATTGGAATTCCTTAAAATGGGGAGCAGCATGCATTATTAATATAGAGTTGATCACAACGCTATACTAGGGGATTCCTAATTTTCCCTTTCTTATCATTTCACAAACCCTGAGGACCTAACAATTTCCAAGTATTTCTATATCACAAATATAGCATTTACATTTACAAAATGGCTTTTCAGGGAACAAAATACAAAATAAATCTGGCATTGTTATTTCCTAATATATTGCAGATAACTGCCTTGCTCATTTATAGCCACTAAAGTCCACAGAGACAAAATAACACAAATTGGCCCGGCCGGGCATGGCTCAGTAGCTGAGCATCGGCCTTGGACCCAGGAGATTGAAGTTTGATCCCCCGTCAGGGCACATGCCCAGGTTTCGGGCTTGATCCCCAGTGGGGGGCGTGCAGGAGGCAGCCCATCAATGACTCTCTCATCATTGATGTTTCTATCTCTCTCTCCCCTCCCCCTTCCTCTCTCTGAAATCAATAAAGATATATTTAAAAAAATAAAATAAAAAAATCACACAAACCGCCTGCCTTTCCCTTATAAGGTGCACTGGCTGAAAGATGTCGTTACATAAATAGCACTTCTGCTTATTGATTAGTGCTGTCCAGAGTCATTCTTACTCAACTAAGAAATGAAAACAAATAGTATAATTTCATTTTTTTTGGTCTTACTCTAGTTAAATTAAAAAGGCCAGGATAAACTCAGCTGAAGACTGTTGCTTACAATTCTTTTTTCCTAATTACTTAAATCACTGGGTATTAACAAAAGCCCTCATATTCAGTCTGACTGTTGGTTTTACATGATTGGGTGGCTAATTAAAACTACTGCACATTGTGGCACACTCCAGCATACAGTTTATGATTGTGAAAATGTCATGTACTTGAAAATAAAGTTCAGCACACCTCCCACATTTAGCTAAATAATCACAGAGGGTGTTTAAAAATACTTGCTATTCCTCTCTTCCAAGCAGCTTCTTTTCTTGTCCCTGCTTGCTCATGATTGCCCATCAACAGCACCTTTCTTCCTCTGGGTGATCATACTTATGAGATCCCTCCAAATGCCTCAGCAGTGTTACACTTTTGTGGAGGGCAGCAGAAAACAAAGATTCTGGTTTGGCTCTGGTAAAAACAAAACAAACAGAATCCTGGAAAACTGATATTCCAGAACCAGAATACCTAGCTGAGCACCACTGGATATCTGCCACATTTTCCTTCCAGGTAAATGTAAAAACCAAATCCACTGTGACGCACTGCTCCCTGGTTAAGTAAAGAATGGTGTAGCTTTGCATCTCCTTGGAGTGGTCTCTAAATTCAGACCTGGCATCCACTGGTCCCCGTGCCCCCTCCCCATAGCCCTCACCCATGGAAGGGAACCAAAGCTGTACCTGGTCTTTTCAAAATGAATCATAACTTCAAGACAAACCTAAATCTTTTCATAATGTCAATATCTGATCAACCCATTGGCATATGCATATATCAAGTTTCTCCCATTTCTACAAACAGCCACTCTCCCACACCTTTACTAAGTGTAGTTTCGTACTGTTCATCAGGACTTTCAGGACTTCTCCGTATTTTCTTTTTTCAAATTTATCATTATTGTTGAAAGTATTCAGATATCCCCTTTCCTCCCATTGCCCCCTCTGCTCCCCCCACCCCCCCCCCGCCTACTGCACTGTTGTCTGTTGGTGCATGTTTCGCCTCTCATCCGCTGATGTCAGGTAGGACAGCACCTATTGGTAATCGATAACCAATGGGTTATCATTTAAATTATGGCAGCTGCGGATAAGCACAAACTCAGTAAGTTCACAGGCTCATTGCGTATTACTGATTTCTTTCACAAGTTTTTCTTTTCTATTGGCCTTTCTGCAACAGACTTCTTTCTAGTCTTAGAAAGGGCTGTAGAAAACAGGACATCATTCAGAAAGTAAGGCTAGGGACAAATACTAGTGTACTAGATTACAGGAAAGGAAAAGACGATATAAATAATTTAAAAGAAATCTTGGCAGTGCACCCTTTGACTATTATTTCAAATAGGGTTTACTTTTCTTATTAAAGTATTCTGTAAACCTTCACAATGCTTTTCAATGTCAGTGTCTCATCCCTAGGAGGTTTATCTGTATTTATATTCTTTAGCATTCATTCCCAGTTCGCAATGACTTTAGCAAGAGGCAAGAGTTAACCCTTACCAGCTTTCTGAGAGGGTGGGAGGCAAACTGCAGGGAGGCTAACCCCATCTCCTTGGGCCTTGTCAGGTCCTGTGGCCTCAGTGCTCCCTCTGTCTCCTGTGAGCTCACTCGGCCTCTCCAGGATTCTTCCACCGGCTCTGGAACACTCCCGAGTGCTTCTCATTTAAAACCAAGCACAGAAAACAACTTCGCAGATGCCGGCGCCTCCAGCCCTCCCGCCTTCCCCGCGCCCGCAGCCTTCCTCAGTAAGTTGTCTTCCTCGCCACCTTCATGTCTCTGCCTCCCGCTCGCTCCTCAGCCACTCGGATCTCGTCCTTGACTCCACCAGTTTTTGCTCGGTCTTCCATGACCTCGCCATCGTTCAACCCAAGGTAACTGGTTATTTTAAGTCCCACACATGCTCCTCCGTCTTTATGTTTCTTGACCCCTCGGCATATTCAGCGGGCCCCCTCCTTCCTGGTTAACATGCTCCTTTCTCTAGATGCCCCTGACACAGTCTTTGCCTCTCCTCCCGCCGACCTGAGCAGCCTTTTCTTCCTGCGTCTCTCTAAGCCTCGGCCCATCTGTGCCAGCCTTGGAGTGTTAGCGCTCCTCCCGACTCGGTTCCAGGCCTTCCTGGAGCGCCCTCTGCCCTCCGCACCCTCCCGGAGCGCCCTCTGCCCTCGCACCCTCCCGGAGCGCCCTCTGCCCTCGCACCCCTCCCTGAGTGACCGCATCCAGGCCCAGGAGTTCAGTGCCGCCTCCACGCACGCCCCTCACACGCGGGATCTCCGGCCCAAACCTCGCCCGACCTGTATACCGGCTACTTGACATTTCCTCTGAGCTTTCTCAAAGGTCTCTCAAAACTCCACATTCTAAAACTTCATATTTTGACTCCTCCCAGTACTGTCCTCAAATCCCAAATTTGGTCCTTTTCAAGTTTCCTAATTTTAGTGAAAGGCACCCAAGTTGTCCTTAATGTCCTGTCTCTCATCCCCAATATTCAAGGTCTGTGGACGTTTTGCTCTTGAGTACATCTCGAATATATTCTTGTCATCTCTTCTACGCCACTACGCAACTCTGAGCCACTGTCATCTCCACCCTGGAAATTTCGGTACTTTTCCAACTGACCAACTTGCATCGACTCTGCCCAGTTCCCTTTAAGGCACTCTCCCTTTTAAACTCATCAGTGCCCTGGCACTGCGTCAGAACAAAGACCGGACTCTGCTTCTCCAGGCTCCTCTCCACCAGGCTGCCCTCACCAACATCCACTCTCTCCTTTCAAGCTACACTGACTCTCCTTCAGTCCCTGATACTCTCTATTGCTCCCCCTCCCCAGGCTTTTGTGCACCTGCCCTCTGCTGCTATGTTCTTTCTTCGCTCCCTTTGCAGCATCACCTTCTTATCTCTTAAGTCTTAGCTCTAATATTCCTTCTTCAGTTACTGCACCTTATTTCCTCAATTACATTAAAACTTCTTATATGAAAGCCTCATATAAATTCTTCTTTATAGCACTTGCCACAGTAAAGGTTGATATTTTTAAAATTATATTTTTAAGATTACTCTGTCTTTCCAGCTAGAATATTCAATGAAATATTCAATGAAAATAGGATCTGTTTCTGGTTGTGGTAAGCAATGTAACCCAATGTTTGAAACAGTGATTGTTAAGCAGCAGACTATCTATAAATGTTTGTTAAATAAATGAATTAATGAACCCCAATACTTGTGCTCTTAACTATAATACAAACAAAGATATAAGTTTTTGAGTTAAATTACAGAACAGTGAATTCTTCTATGTCACTTTCAAAGACCAGGATTTTCCAGAGCTTATTAACTCAAAAACTACTTGTTTCTGTATTTCTTTCCTCTGATATAGACACAGTTTGGTTGACTGAAACTTACAGTGCTGGACACACAGAAATTGCTCCATAAAATGTTTGTTGAATGGCTGATCTTACAGTAAAAGGGTCCTTTATTAGGTTCATTCTATTGCAATTTACTGTCATTGAACCAAAGTCAGATGTTTTCTCAAGAGCACTACTAAGGGGTAATTGCTTTGTTTTTAGGTAAAGCCTGGAGTAGGCTAGATTTTGAATGTGTTTGGAATGTAAGTGCTCCGATGACTGCTTTAGGAAAAATTCCTGTAAGAATGCAGTGAATGAACATTAATATTGACATATGGCACTAGTTCTGTAAAGCAGAGTGAGAACACTTTGCCAGTTCATTACTTTTTGATGAAAAAAATACATCTTTCATTTGAGTCTATGACCACAAATAAATGTGGTGGGGAGCTGACCAATTCATCTCTGATGGTGTCTCAAACTGGCACTCAGGAAGGTGTTTCTCATGCAGATTTAACACAGGGTAGAGATCCTGGCCTCTGCTGCCAAACTACTTATCAGGACATTACCCCACCATGCTGCCTTCATGGGAATGACCAAGAATTAGTGCTGGTGCCAGTTAGCCATTTGTTAGCTTTGTGGCCCTGGAAAGGTTATTTATACTCTGGATACTGCATTTTATCCATAATAATAATAATAATAATAATAAATAATAATGATAATAATAATAAAAACTTAGAGTGTTGTGGGGAATAAGTGAGAGAAGTACCTGCTGGAGTCTGGCACATAGTGATCACTCCTTGCTTTCAGCCAATATTCCTTTAGTTTTTGTGGGTTTTTTGTTGTTGTTGTTAATCCTTACCCAAGGATATTTTTTCCATTGATTTTTAGAGAGAGTGGAAGGAAGGGAAGGAGAGGGAAAGAGAAAGGAAGCGAGAGAGCGAGTGAGACATCGATGTGAGAAAGGCCCATCGATTGGTTGCCTCCCGAACATGCCTGGACCAGGGCCAGGGATCAAATCTGCAACCTGCATATGTGCCCTTAACCAGGAATTAAACCTGTGACCCTTTGGTGCAAGGGCTGACGCTCCAATGACTGAGCCACACCAGTCAGGGCAATCTTCTTTCCACTTTTAAGTGGTTCATCAGAAGAGTAACTTTTGCTCAGAAAGATCACAGAATTGGCTTTGCTTCCAATTACCTATTTTTTTTTTCTTTTTTGCAGTTTGTCTTGACAATAGATTTGCCTGGGGGTTGAACTTACAGCTCCCAGAAGACCTACTAAGGGTTTTAAATAAGCCCCCAGAGCACCTGCTGGCCCCCAACAGAACTAGCTGACAGCCACACTGCAGCTTGGCAAACTTTGCACCTTTCGTTTTTCCATTATCCTGATTGTTTCTTGGAAGAGGAGGGAGGAAAAACAACAATAGAAACTTTTTATCTTGTGTTATTAAAGTGGACTCAGAAAAATAATATTGCACAATGACCCCAATCTGTAATTGCACAGAACACCTATTAATTCTACTATGTTCTGTATTTGTTAATAAAAAATTTTAATTGGTCAGGATGTTAGCTAGCAAAAACACTGTCAAAAAACATAGGCATGAGTTCAGGAACACAGTAAGTACAGTATTTTGAGTACTAAAAACAATTTTCGACAGCACTCATGCCGCGTAATTTGGGAAAATAATTATTAAGAGACCAAATTTTAAACGGTCATTACAAAGTGCATAGATCGGACATTATTTAGTAAATGCTATAGAAAATAACACAATATTTGGAGGTCAAAAGAAGCGATCAAAGTTAATTTTCTGTACTCCTTTCCTCTAAATAAGGAACTTTGCATAATCTAACTTCTCATCAAATCCTACTTCCCCCACAGTATGTCAGAGAAATTCTTTAGAAACTTATAAAGTCTGGGCTAATCTAGTTTCAGCCTTTTCCTTTAGATAGAAACTGTGTAAAAACTAGTCAGTCTCATCACCCTGAAAGGCAATTAACCTTGGAGTCTTCAGAATGGTAAAAACATTAATAATGTCACTGCAATTTTTACAATTTAAAAACAAAGTTCCTCATTCATTGTAAATGGTGATATTATTAATACCTATGCACATTGTCTAAAGTATCTCATTTTAAGCAACTCAACAAAATGAATGCCTAATATTTTCCGAAGTGCAAACACAGTCTGACTCCAGTGTGCACAGTAGCTCTCAGATTTGTTACTTGAATAAGAAAGACCCATGTCGCCCAGTAGCTCCATGAGCTGCTGCTGCCAAGTGTAGAACTGGTTTTTAATGGAATTTCTTTTTCTCACAGTGCACTGGGTTTGAAAAGAGCTTTGGAAAGGAGAGAAAGGAAAGGGAAGGATTTTTTTTTCTCTCCCAGTAGGTGATTTGCTCATAATGGGGGAAAATTTAAAAGCAAATTTTGTGGTGGAATATGTATTGATTTGCTCTTGAATTCTCAATTTGCTTCATGTTAAAGGTCATCTGGTCTCCGCGCAAGCTGGGTGTTGCTCTCCTCCTGCGGCAGGTCGCGGGGGCGGGGGCAGCAGGGCGAAGCAGCGGTGAAAGGTGGCGCTGGCAGCTGCTTCCGGCTCAGGGTTTGGCTGTGAGAGCCCTGATTTTGATCTGGGGACTCTTTTTCGCCTGTCACACAGCAAAGTCATCCTTTGTGGAGCTTTCTGTGCTCTTACTCCTGCTTCATCTTCAATATATACTAGTCAGCAGAATGCACAGCTCCGATCTAATTTGGTTGTCAGTGTAGAAGAATTCTGATTAAAATCTTACTGGCCCTGGAACAGTAAGGTGCCACTGAGGCCACCACAATCTGCTTTGTATCTTTACGAATTGTGTAGAGCCTTGGCTGGTATGGCTCTGTTGGTTGAACGAAAGGTCGCTGGTTCAATTCCGTCAGGGCACATTCCCAGGTTTCAGGCTTGATGGCTGGTAAGAGTGTGTGAGGGAGGCAACCAATCGATGTTTCTCTCTCTCTCTCTCTCTCTCCCCCCCCTTTCCCTTCCTCTCTTTCTAAAAATCAATAAAATATATTTTAAAAAGAATTGTGTAGAAATCCCGTGTGTAGAAATCCTGGAGTATCTCCTTGGTAGGATGGATTCAGTGAATGGATGCATCCGTTTCTTGAAAATTTCAGTAGTGGATCGAATTTATTCTGTAACTTTGATGGAGACACTGACCCTAGTCCTGGGGAGGAGTGTACCTTCCTGTACAGTGGTCCCCCCTTATCCAGGTTTCAGTTTCTATGGTTTCAGTTACTCCTGGCAACAGCAGTCCAAAAATATTAAATAAAAAATTCCAGAAAGAAACAACTCATAAGTTTTAAACTGCACACCGTTCTGAGCAGCATGATGAAATCTCACACCATCCGCTGCGTCCCGCCCCGGGCGAGACTCATCCCTTTGTCCAGCATCTCCACGCTGTGTACATTCCCCATTAGTCACTTAGTAGCACTGTCTCAGAATGGCAGTGCTTGTTTCAGGTAACCCTTATTTTACTTAATGATGACCCCAAAGTGAAAGAATAGTGATGCTGGCAATTTGGATATGCCAAAGAGAAGCCGTAAAGTGTTTCCTTTAAGTGAAAAGGTGAGTATAGCACAAGATATTTTGAAAGGGAGAACACATTCCTATAACTTTTGCTGCAGTATACTGTTATAATTGTTCTATTTTATTATTAGTTGTTGTTATTAATCTCTTACTGTGCTTTAATTTATAAATTAAACTTTATCATAGATGACAGATAGATGATAGATAGACAGGAAAAAACATGTTATATATAGAGTTTGGTATACTCTGCAGTTTCAGGGATCCACTGGAGGTCTTGGAAGGTACCCCTGTGGATAAGAGGGGACTACTGTATTTTTCTGGGAGTCTGAAGGACTCAGTACCTGTGCTTATGAAAGGTGTTCTGAGGCGCTTTCATTATATTACATTAAAAATTCCTGGATTTGCAGGGTAAGTGTTAATAGTGTGGACAATTAAAAGCAGCAGCAGGTATCACAGAAATACCAGAGGGTCTTGCAATACTCCCAATCAGCTAGCTACTCTGTCTCATTAAACACGGCTGGTATATATTTGGCCACTGAGCTCTGTGCCTGATTATGGATGGGCTTCCGTCCTGGCTTCTCAAATACCATACTGTTCATGTCTATTTTGAAGTTCTTTGGAAAGCAATTGGAGGTTGTTCTAAAAGCTTACTAAGAACTTAGAGAAACACTTGGCAATGACTATAAATTTGCCTTTAAGTCAGTTTCATAAACAATTTTATTTGATGTTTTGTTTTAAAAATTATGACTATAGATAGATGCTGAAAGCATGTTATTGATTAGAAATTCCTATGAACTGGCACTATCACATCAATCAATAGAGTTTAAAATGATGTTAAATAATGGCTCAGGAGTTTAGGAATTCTCTGGAGTGCTTTCTGAATCATAAAACAATAAAACATGTTCAGCATATTTCAGAACCAAATTAATTGCAACAGACAGAATATGGCACCTGGTGTATAGTTATCTTTTAATTAATTAATATATTGGATTACAATAAATATGAATCATGCCTACATCTTGCCAGGTGCCGGTCACAATGAACACCAGGGTGCACTTCACTTTATATGCCTCTTGTGGAACAAAAACGTCACTCTCCACACATTTAAGCAGTGGCAAAAATAAAGAAGGTCAAGTATCCTTGTTTGACCTTTGCAGCTTATAGGGTTGTGGGTTACAGAAGTCATATGTATTTTTTCATATCTAACCTTCTGAGGTAAAAGAATCTCAATGTAAGTGTTGTAAGTAGCTGACTTCTTACTTTGCAGTGGTGGAGAATTTTCTGTTTCAAGACTCAGTGAGCAAGTAGGCTAATGGGCATAAAGAATTCTGACATTGTTAGTTGTCAGAGAAAGGACAACTCAGCGAGCTGGCAAGCGCACCGCAATGGCCTCAAATCAGGCTGCCCAAGTTCAGGGGCACAGACGTGTACACTGGGTGGTGAGGTAGGAACCACTACAATTCCAGTGAACAGTCTGTCAGTTTATACTCCCCATGACAAACTTAGTATCTGGAGGAAAAGCCCAATGCTTGAATATGGATTTTCATACTTCTTTGTTAATTATGTGTTCCTATTTTTAAATGTTTTAAAGGGATTTCTTATACATTTCCAGCTACTATTAGTTCTTTAAAATATACTATGCTGTTAAGATGATCTGTAATTTGTTTATGTGTATTAGTAAAGAAACTGTTTGCAAAGCTTAAATACAAATTTGACTAGGCCATAAACAGTCAGTAGAGAAAGGGGTAAGGACCATGGTTCCACCAATGCTACAGAACTCATTCAGTACTGAGTGTCCACTGCAGAACTGGCACGAGGCCTGGCCCAGGGAAAGCAAAAATAAGCAAAGATTCCCAGCCTATGAGAAGTTCAAAGTCTAGCGGGCACATAAACTCCATGAACAATAAGGGCAGATGAACTCAGTATTGTGGGAGAAGTGACTGAAGGAGGAAGCACGGCAGGCAAATGCCACCGCAAAGTCTGACTGACCCGGTCCACCTAGTTCTGTCCTTCGCAGACCGCTTCCCTGTCTGATGGGGACACTGGCAAATGCACCACCTCGTTTCATTTTCAAAATATGTTTTCATTGATTTTTTTTTTAGAGAGCAGAAGGGAGAGAGAGAGAAACATCAATTGGCTGCTCCCTACTAGCGACCGAGCCGGAGACCTCTGGGTGCATGGGATGATGCTCAGCCAACTGAGCCATCTGGCCAGGGCAACACCACCTCATTTCCGATGCTGCTCTTGAAGTCCCCCTCTCTCCCGACCTTGGGGACAAAGGATCTCAGTGCTGCCCTGGGTTGCCCATTCTTAGCCCTTTTTTCCTATTCAAGACTCTTAAAACTCCATCTTCACAGCAGCCTGTATCGCAGAGTGGGAATGGCTGATGCCTAACTCAGCCTTCAGCCTGCATCTTTATGATCCTTTTGGCAAACAGACTGTCCCACTCATCACTGTCGCTCCGGCTCCCTCACATTAGGAGGCAGCCCAGGGAGGCGGCCCAGGGTGTGGGCTCTGCAGCCAGACCTGGGTTCAAACCCTGTCTCTTTCATCATTAGTTGTGAGCCCAAGGGTACATGACTCAATTCCTGTACCTTAGTTTCCACTCATCCATAAAACAGGGTCCCCTTAATACAGGACGAAAACTATTATATCAGATAACCCAGGTAAATGATTTAGCACACACAGTACTCCTACTGTAAGAGGATGGAGACACTCAGAAAAGAGCCTTCTTTATTCCCCTCGCCCTCTGCCCCTGCCCTCCCCTGATGTCTGATGCACTTCTCTCCACCCCGAGGATGTGGCCCGTGTCACTTTCTCAGAGGACACCTCACTGTCCTTCCGCAGCCCACACTGCTTTTCCCTGGCACTTATCTCAGCTGCAACCTTACGTGGGTGTACGCCAGTCACCCTCACTGGACCGTGAACTCCGTGACAACTAAGACCAGCTCTGCTCTTGTTCACTGCGGTCTCCCCAGGCCTAGAATAATGCTGGGCATGTAGAGAATGTGTTCAATGGCCACATGAACAAATGGCTGTGGCAGCACCGAAATGGTTTTGTGGAAACGCCCCAAGGGCTCTGAATGGTCAGGGAGGCAGCCCCAAGTTAGTGGGCTGCAGCCTCTCTCCCCTCCCAGCAGCTCAGCTTTTATGTTTCCTCCTAGGTCACCTCTCCCCCTCCATGACGTCATTGGAAGACACTTAAACATAGCTTAGAAACGACTTGTTTTCAAAATTCTTCCCAAGGGCTTACCTCTTTTACCTCAGGACTTTATGAGACTAGATACTTCCACTCTGTCTGTTACTGAAGACCCAACTCAAACCGGACATCTTTTTTTATTTTCAGGGAATAATTACTTCACCCTGGGGGGGGGGGGGGGGAGTGGGGGGGGGGTGGTGTGTGTGTGTGTGTGTGTGTGTGTAAGAAACCATTTCCAATACTGCAACTCCTCTAAGGAATTTTCTAGAGGTAGCGGTTTTGACCTTTGGTGGAATGGAGTCCCCAAAGAAATTGTCTACCATTTTGACATTCATTCCAAGATTAATTTCTTTTGATTGGTGACACCTGCTAATATCATGTTCATTTACCCATACCTTTCAAATTCCTAGGCTTCACAGTTGCTAAGCATTGCACAGAGAGGCAGGATTCTAAGCAGCTCAATCCATGTTGCCATGACTAATAAGACCATTGCTGGAGCAAGTATACCTGGAAGTAAGGTTTCTTTGATAATGTGTTCAAGATGCAGAATTTTTTTCTGGGGAAGGGCAATTTAGGAAGATTTTTCAGGAAACGTTCTTAATTTTAGAGCTAAACAGTAAACAACATTCAAACTAGGACTGCTTTGAAAAATTCTTATTCCTCAATACCTATGTTCACAGAAGCAAAAAAAAAATTTTGATATAAACCTAATGAAGAAATAATCCCCTGTGGTTTAGCCAAATGCAACCCATCACCTCACAGATGTTGTGGGGAAGTGTTGCCCAATGCCACAGAAATAGTGAATGCACCTGGATTCTCAGACACTCAGGGAAGGATTTTTCCACTACACTTCAGAAAGTATGTGGGAAACACAGATGACTAAACATTATTCTCAGCCTCATCTCTGTATACAGCAACTCTGTGGTTTTTTAAAAACATCCCAATATAAACTGTGAACGTAATTGCTTCTGCAAGTGGCCAGAAGGAGATTATCTGAAGGTGCACTTATCAGCAAGGCTGAGAATAACTTGGTATTTCAGGATAGCAGTAATTTCCTCTATTTTTGTATTAAAGCATGGTTTGGGGTAGATATGTCCGTAATTCTTTAAAATAAAAAAGATTCGGGCTGTAAAATTCATTAACGGTAAGGCGGCAATTCTGTCATCTCCAAGGAGAAATTTCTGGCCAAGCAGAAGGGCACTCCTCTTAACAAAAGAAAGACTGTCATCACACAGAATAAGAATGTCAGAGACACTTACATGGCTCCTGACTTCAGACTTCAATGCCAGCCTATTCAATACAAAGAAAAATTATCTAAGTTTCTGCAGAAGTTTGCTTTCATGTTTAAATGAGAACTGAGCAGTGGTCAGAGAGAAAGCAAGTCACATGCATCCAGAGCACACCCACCACCATAGGGGCCCAGCTGCACTGAGGCACCCCACCCAGTCAGGAGGTTAAATTTAAGGTATTATTAATTCACTTCTGATGAATTTATAGAGAAATGTTTGAGTATTGGTCATAACTTCATATGTGTGCTTTTTAAAAGTGCCCTTTCATATTAATTCTCTCTTTTGATCCACACAACTACCACTTTTAGAGGTAGAGAAATGGTCTCCATTTCACAGTCTAATGGCTGAGCCCCACCAGGCAGTTAGTTTGTGGTTGGACTTGAAGTCAGGTCTCTCTGCTCTCCTTCTAATATATCTTCAACTAAACCACACAGTGAGTGAGCTCCATGAGTGTGTCATGATGAAACAGTGTTTTAAAGGGAAAGAGTTTTGAATCTGTAAGGAAAAGCTAAGCTGCATCTCTAAGCTGTAACAGCTGGGTGACCTTGGATAAGTCACCTATCCTGCAACCCCTTCACCTCAACAGGAAAATGGTAACCACAATCCTTTGTAAGGAAAATGGGCCAATTAACATGAATCTGCTTTATAACATGGGAAGTGCTAGATGAATATGTTATTATCATTATCACTATCACAGGGAGCATATTAATAAAACAGGTATTATTTGATGCCATTGCTAAGAACTGTTTTTTTTGTGTGTTTTTTTTTAAAGTGCCCTTTTCAAAGTTACGGAATAAAAAGTAGGCAAAGCATATGAATGAAAATCTACCACCACTGGAGATTTTTTTAAAGCCTCATCTTCCTAAAGGCAAATAAAAGAAAAAAAGTGTCATCTGAGTGGTTACCTCTAGAATAACACAGGACTGTTATCTTTCCTTTTAATTTAGCTTCTAGTTTCCTTAAATACTTTTTATTATTTATTTCCTCATAATTATTTTATAATCTGATTTTCTGCATATCAAAACCACTTGGCAGTCAAAATTTGAAGGAAAATGGTATCATCTAAAATTATTTTAGGAAAAGAAATTAATAAAGAAAAGTGTAAGAAAACAGTGAGGGACAACTATGTAAATAAGAGAAGAAACTGTTGTCTTTGCTAATAAATAGAGTCTACAACATAAATGATACTCGATGTACCCTCACAAGGCAATGGTAACTATGGCAACAAGAAGAGATGCAATGTACTCAGTCATTCAAATGCCTTATTAATATACTAAATATATTTCATGTATATTTTCATATGATACTACATTATTTTATGCACCTATTTATGTAAAATTACTTTAATAGCTACTCCTTTCATTTATAAAGAGATGAAAATTTCTGTGTCTTCCAACTTATGTAATAGATAAACATAACTTTTAAAAATCAACCTGTGACAGGGTGGAATGGGTCACTGGGGAGAAAAAGGGACATCTATAATATTTTAAACAAAAATAAAATTTAAAAATTAAAAAAAAAAACAACTTGTGTACTAGAGTCAGCAACAACTCTCATTTTCTACTTCTCAATAATGATTTTTAAGTCTGAAAATTTTTAGTTCAAAAATGTGGCAATACAACTGTCCAATGAAATAGCTAAGAATCATTACATATATTTAAGACATCAAATCCTGATTATTTAGACATAAAGTGTTTGACATTAATACTTAAAAATCTTCTCCCTCTGCAATAATGAAATGTCAAAATAGCAGTGCTGTCTGGGTAGAGAAACCCAGGCAATCTTTGGCTAAAAGCCTTTTAAAACAAATTCCACTGCCTCAGTCCCTCAATTATTCCAGTCCTTTGAAGCTTCTCTCCTATCCAACCCTTTGGCTGTACCCTTTAGAGCAATCCCTGAGCATTTCTGCATTGACTATATCTTTATGGGGTATAAATCCCAAGTTTAGAAAACTTTTCTCATAAAACAGGCATGTTCTTTCCAAGGAGACTGAGATTCAGGGCATTTTTTTGTTCTTTTTTTAAAGTCCTTGCTACCTATCATCAAGGCAAAAAAGTGTCTCACACCATTGACCTGTTGGAGAGAGCAGGGGCTTCCTCTCTTCGATCCTGGATACATTTCAGAGGTAAAGGTTCTCTGCTGTAGCCCGAGGTACTTCCCTTTAGCATTAAAATTGGAGACAGGGAAGAGAGTCCTGGCAACACCCTGGGAGAAAGGATGAATAAAGGAGATAAATGCTTTACTTTTGGGGTGCCCTCCACCCACATGCACCCATACAATTCTTACGTGTTCATGGAATCTAGAAGGGAAATATCCACATCCCTCAGATCTGACACTGGGAAGAAGCTGAAGTTATTAGAATTCCCTGGAACATTCCCTGGGACGGTGAACCTAGAATCCAAGAATCTAGGAGTCCCATTCTGGTCTTGGAGAAAGAATCCTGTGCAGTGCTGGAACACAAGCTGTACAGTAATTCTATTCCAGAAAAAAGACCTGTTTCTCTGTTTATCTCCCGGCTGCCCACTCTTCCACTACTTGGAACAGTAAACAAGCAGAGGACCCTCAGCTTGGCAACTGGTGTCCGATGACTATGCTGTAAGAACGTCTAAGGGACCAACCGTGCGTGTGGGCTGAGGCCGTGGGGCTGGGTAAGGCTGCGCTCCCGTACAGCCAGCGACGGCGTCTGGGGAAGAGGGTGCGTCACAGGCGGACTCCGGTTCAGGACGGTTATTTTGGGAATGCGCTGAGGAAGCTGATGGCATGGCTGCCCACACTGCACCAGCCTTGGTGCTGCAGAATTTAGTTCTCAGAGTTGTCAGTCCCTCAAGCCTCATAACTAAAAATAAGTATCTACTCATTAAAGCAGGTTTATTTTAATTCAGACTTGTGTATTCTTCTTGCACTATTACTTTTCCCACAATTGAATTTTCAAAATATTTTGTCGATAACACTTATAATTCTTCAAAACCCATAAACTATAAACTATGCCATGATTCTAACAAGAAAACTGCTTCTCTCACTTTCATGTCCTTCTGGAACTTGACAGAAAAAGAGTTTACATGAATAGAAGGGCAAAGGGAATTTTTGGAAAGATAATACAGAATAAACACCATGCTAAAAAAAAAAAAAAAGCTCAGGATATCCTAGGAAGGAAGTTAGAGGCATCCAAAGCCCTGCACTCACTCCCAAGAATTCTCCTCTTGCTCAGAGCCTACGGACCATGTGATGGCAGCTTCCTGCAGGCCCGGGAGCGTAGGTTTCAGAGCATCTGGCCAGGAAACTAGTCATTCAAATCTCAGCACCTTCAAAATCTATAACTTGGCACCTTAATCTCAGCTGATCTCTAACTTGGGTTATAGTTTTCTGTTATTTATTTTTTGAAGCAAAACAAAATTATCTCTCCTTTTTAATGAAAAACATTTGTTATTCTCTATTCTATCTTGAAAACTCTTACTACTAATATTTTAACTGACACCGAAAGAAAATAGCAGAATGCCTGCATGCGGGTGTTATAAGAATAATGAAGCCTGTAGTTAATAAGAACCGGCACATCATTTATGTTGTCTTACAGCACTACAGATGCTATCATAGCTGTTGACATTTTTCTAGACTACAATTGAGAATATTCATTATATACTCTCATTATGCCATCAGTCTCCTTTTGCTTAATTGTCAGAATATCCTCCTTGAGCTGTGACTGCCAAGCCCCTGTCCCTTGGTTCATCTTTTAGCCCAGTGCAAACAATTTCCTTCCTCTTCCCAAGTACTCCAGCTTGTCTCTGTCCCTCCATATGGCCCACATTACCACACCAAATACTGCTGAGTCATTACAAAGATGCTTAAAAAAATTACTGTTTCATTTTTTAGGGCAGTTTTAGGTTTACAAAAAAATTGAGCAGATAATATGAAGGGTTCCCATCCCACACACCCTCTTCTACTCCCCAACCTCCCCAACAGTTTCTCTTATTAATATCTTGCATTAGTGTGGTTCATTTCCTACAAATGACAAACCAGTATTAGTACATTATTATTATGAACTAAAGCCATAGTTTATATTAAGATTTGGTCTCTGTGTTATATAGTTCTAGGGGTTCTGACAAATGTATAATGCTGGCAGCTGTCAGAAGCTTCACTTTTCTCTAGTGTGCTCTGACTTTCCTCTGTTGTCTTTGGGTTTTCTAAAGAAGCCCTTAGAAACTCCTTTTTAAATACATTCTCTGCTGTAATATACTGTTATCCTATTGGAGCCCTATTGATGTAGAGGTTAAGGTGTTGGTGAGGGGAAGTGTTCTAGAGTTTTATGATTAAGACCATTTTATTTTATTAATGGGCTTGGTTCCTGGGCTGTGACCATCAGAAGAGTTTCTTGGCATTTTTTTCTTCCTTCCCTAATGTGAGACATATGGCCTGAGTAAACTAGACTTGTCTGTCTTCCCCTAGGACACATGTTCCTGGTAAAGCAGTTTCCCTTGAGAGCAGGACCTTGATTCTCTGAGGTATCTAAGAAGAGTGGTAGATTTTCAGTTTGTCCAGCCTTTTCCCTGTTGTGAGGATGAGAGTGATGACTTGCAAACTCTTTACATGTCAGAATCATAACCAACAATCTGCTTTTTAACTGTGACGAGTCCCATAAACAAATGATGTCAGGAAGAAGCCTGCACAGAGCCATTTCTTGCTTTGGTTCCCTGTAAAAGCAAGTCCTTAGGGTATGAACCCCGAGAAGGCCCTTAAAATTCAGTATACATATAGGTCATAACATAAGTAGGTCATTTTTCTAAATATGATACATAGTGTGACTACTGATAATTTTCTGTTTCCCTCTGTTCTGTACTATGTAAATTAAAAATGGTAGGATATATTTTCACCAACTTTAAAGGACATGTTAGAGATAAGCTCTCCCCTAATGAAGAAATTACGTGGGAAGCAGGAGATTCATTCCTGGGATCATGAGGTACTTCCAGAGGCTGGGCAGTCATTGCTTGTGGAGCTGCAACTAGGGCCATCGCCTGTCTGAAGAGTCATTGCCACAGAGCAAGATAGATGCCTTGCGCAGACAAAGCACTAATTTCAAACATGAGTCTCACCCCCTCTCCCCCCCAAAAAAGCAGATATAGGTATCAATTTGTTACTAAACTCATTCTCTCATAGGTAACTCTATGCAGCATGCTCCAGGGTGAGTAGCAACAATCTATTAATTCAGTGGTGGTTGAAGATCTTCAGGTACCCTCAGAAACAACTTTTGTGATAGCCCACAAAACCGAAAGCACTGACTCCAGCCATCACACAGACTTGCATCATAATTCTATTAGGTGCACAGAGGCTGCCCAGAGGGCTTTTAACGTGTGTGTAAAACTAGTGCGTTTTGTAACTCACCTTCCACAGGGAAATAAATGAAATAGAAAGATGTCCAAGATTTGTGCCTTTTAAACCTACAGACAAAGCCCTAAGTTATGGCATTCTGATATATTGCTAAATTGCTTAAACCCGTCTGTTTTCATTCTTTGGTTCCCTCGTTGGTTTTCTTCTTGTTGTTAGTTTGATGGTATTTATCTGCTTGCTCAGTCTCCTGATTCTAACTTTTTAAAGATACCTCAGCACTGACTTTCCTCCTGGATTCAGATCTGTCTAGAACAAGGCAGCACCCACAGCTCTAGGTGTGAAGAGAGTCTTGGACACACACACAATACCATCGATGATAGAGCTTTTATGTTTCAAGTATACAACAGAACTTCCTATATGAAGATTGTATTCAAATTAGTATAAAAAGATGAAATATTTTTTTAAATGGTATTAAAACATTAAAAAAATAACAATAAGCTGGAAAATTACCTTACTCCTCATCAAACTAAATTTTAGAAAATTCCATATAATTAACTTAAATGTTAAAAATATGAGGTCACAGATTTTCTAGCACAATATATGAGTTAATGGTTGTATGAACTTAATGTTAGAATAGGATGAAATAAAAAATAGAAACCATGAAAGAAAAAAGCTGGATTGCATGCAACTTATTTTTAGCTTAAAAAATGAAAAGAAACAGTACAGAAGTTGGGAACACAAGATAGGAGCACACACAAAAGTTACTGGTAAGATATAAAATAGATAATGAATTGGTATCCATAATACATTAAGCCAGCTTCAAATCTATAATAATAACATAAATAATAATAAAATGGAAAAAGGACAGGAATAAGCAATTTATAGAAAAAAATGACTGATATGGAAAAATAAAGTTCATAAAGTTCATAAAAGGATGCATATTTTTCTATCAAATTGGCAAGATGAAACAGGTGACTAGTCATTATTTGCAAGGGTAGAGTGAAGTAGTTACTCTCATATGTTGTTTTTAGGAGAGAAACAGCTACAAACACTTTAAATGCAGGTTGAAATAACATGCATAATTTGTAATGTGCACACTTTTTGATCCAAATATTTCACTTTCAGATATTAATTCTATAGAAATATTCCCACAAATGTCTACAAACAATTAATTGTACAAGTATTTACTATGTCTTTGTTTTAAACATAAAGGCTGAAAGTAATAAAATTTTAATGAGTAAGCATTTGATTAAATACAATAGAGTGACCGAATGAAATTCTTTGTGGCTATTAAGCAAGAATATGATAGAGTAGCTTTACTTTAACAATCTTTTTACTAATGACAACAAAAGCAGGCCCACAGGTGTTTCAGGTACTGGTATTATAAGGCACAGAATTAATAACTGTGATTAATGTGTTTAAGAGAGTAGATGGAAAAATAGAAAATTTTACTCAAGAACTAAAATCTATTTTAAAAAATCATGTATAAGGGAATTCCAAAACTGAAATATATGGAACTAATTAAAAATTCCTTGGATGGGTGTACCAGCACTTTGGACACTATTGAAGAGAACATTAATGATCTTGAAGAAAGGTCAGTAGGAAAAAATCCAAATTGAAGCGGGTACTTCAAAGAGGAAGGAAAACGGACTGCACCAATATGCATTCCCACCAACAAAGACCCAGCAATTCCACTTCTGGGAGCATATCCAAAGAAACCTGAAACACTAATTCAAAAGACTATATGCACCACTATGTTCACTGCAGTGCTATTTACAATGGCCAAGATGTGGAAGCAGCCCAAGTGCCCAACAATAGACGAGTGGATAAAAGTTGTGGTACATTTACACAATGGAATGCTACTTGGCCATAAAAATATTGAAATGTTACCATTTGCAGCAGCATCGATGGGCCTAGAAGGTATTATGCTAAGTGAAGTAAGTCAGACACAGAAAGATAAATACCATA
Organism: Miniopterus natalensis; assembly: GCF_054644295.1. Classification (NCBI taxonomy): domain Eukaryota; kingdom Metazoa; phylum Chordata; class Mammalia; order Chiroptera; family Miniopteridae; genus Miniopterus; species Miniopterus natalensis. The sequence goes on along the minus strand of NC_142087.1, from coordinate 39,266,636 downwards.
TAATTGCAGTTATATGTGGAATCTAAAGAACAAAATAAATGAACAAACAAAACAGAAACAGATTTATAGACACAGAGTACAGACTGATGGGGAGGGAGATGGGAGGCTGGTGATAAAGGTGAAGGGATTAAGAAGTACTAATTGGTAGTTATAAAATCATCATGGGGATGTAAAGTACAGCATAGGGAATATAGTCAAAAATATTGTAATAAGTATGTATGGTGTCAGATGGGTACTTGAAATATTGGGGGAACACTTTGTAAAGTATATGATTGTCTAGCTGCTATGCTGCACATCTGAAACTAATACAAAATAATACTGAATGTAAATTGTAATTGAAAAATAAAATTTAAAAAGGAAGAAAAATATAGAATATAGTAAAGAAGATAAATGAACAAGAAAAAGCCTACTATATTTGTAGATGGAGTCTCAAAACAGGAGAAAGGAGAGAGCAGAGCATAGGCAATAGTTGAAGAGTTAATGGTCAAGAAAATTTCAAAGTAAAGAACAACATATACACAAGGACTTGAGAGGCGCTATGAGTCCCCAAAAGACCAAAAGAGAGACGTGCATTAGGCACTTCATAATAAACTGCTAAAATTAAAGACAACAGTAAAATCTTATAAGAAGCCAGAGAAAATAAGATATATTCCAAGACACAGTTCCTTCAAAGGAGACAAAATAAAGGTACATCTGACCTCTTGAGGGAAACCATGTGGATCAGAAAACAATGAGAAGTCATCCTTAAAGCCTGCAACAAAATTAACTGCCAATCCAGAGTTCCATAACCATCAAAAATATTTTTCAAAAGTTAAGGCAAAAGAATGACATTTCTGGACAAAGAAAAACTTTAAAAAAACATAGAAGACGCTCTAAAAGAAATATAAAACGGAGTTTTTCAGATAGAGAAAAAACAAACCTGTACAGTGATGTATTTTATACTAGCTATAATGTCTACTAAAAGAATATTTAAAATGCATAACCAACAAGATAATATAGGAAAGATAGTATAATAAAATAAGTTCTTGGTTAATAAAAATAAACCAAGAAATAAAAGCAAATACAAAACTGTTGAGAAAAACAGAAAACAATTATTAAAATGATATCTATAACCCCAACTTAACAAAAATAGCATTGCACAGAAATGTATTAAATATTCAAATGAAAAGACTACTATCATCAGAGTGTATATAAAAGTTAGTATCATATGCCATTAAAACAAACACACTGAAATATAAGGACAGTGATGATCAGCTTGATTTATGAGGAACAACTGGGGAAAGGAATGCTTTTTAAATAAATGATGTTGGATCAACTGAATAGTCATATAAAAGTGAATCTTGACCCCTATGTTTTTTACCATGTATAAAAATAATGTCCTGGTGCACTCTGAATCTAAATGTGGAAAAAAACCCCACAATAAAGACTCTAGGATAAAAAACAACAGAGTATCTTCATGAACATGCAATAGGCAAACTTTTTAAAATAGGACACTAAAAGTGCTAACCAAAATATAAATGATTGATGAAATATATTAAAATTTTGGATTTTTATTCATCACAAGGCACTATCAAGAGAGTGATAAAGAAAATCACAAACTGGAGAAGGCCTGCAATACATCTACCCAAGAATGGACTCACTCACAGATATCAATGAGAAAAAGGTAGCCTAAAAGACAAACGGTAAAGGTGCTTCATAAAAGAGGATATTCACATAGCAATAGCATGAAAGTGTGATCTACCTCATTAGGCTGAGGGAAATGCAAAACTAAAGGCATAAATAAATATTACTGTAAATCCAAAAGAATGGCAAAAATAAAGAGGCTGACAAAAACTAACTGCTGGCAAGGATATAGAGTACCTGCAATTTCCAAACCATGCTGGGACAAATGTACTGTTACAGCCACTTTGTAAAAATATTTTACACCAGATCCTGAAGTTGAACTTACACAAATCTACTTAGACAGAAATCCCACTCTTAGGCATATCCCCTACAGAAATGTATACACATACCCACCAGGTCACATATGGAATGTTCCCAGTGCCACATTACAATGGATAAATAAACTGTGATATCATCATAAAAGTCAATGATATGCAATAGCAAGAATAAGCAAACCATTATTGGGATGGATCTTACAGACATACTGTTAGCAAAAGTAGCCAGACACAAAAGGGTACATACATACTGTGTGGTTTCACTTACAAAATGTTCAGAACAAGGACCACGTAACTGATGGTGACAGAAGCCAGAATGATTATCCTGGCGCGGGGTGGAAATTGCATAGCGTGAGGTGGGATTCCAGTCGGTTTCTATTTCATGACCCCAGCGCTGCTTAAATGAGTATGATCTGTTGTGTACTTGGCTATAATTTTCACTTAAAAGAAAAGAAAATAATCTAGCAGTGTACATGCACTGACTTAGAAAGGTAACCATGATATACTATATCAGCAAGTGAAAAAATAAAGTGAGTTCTAATCATCAAACGTAATATGATTCTATATTGGTAGAAAAAACAAAAAGGTGAATTATTATATCCAAAATAAATCTATAAATCATTTATTAACAATGTTTATCTCGTTTATCTCTTGCATATTTTGCTTCATAAAATTTTGGGATTTTTAAGGAAGTGCACATTAGTTAAGCATTTGAGTCCAAAAATAACCAATAGTAATAAAGAAATAGTTTTCTAGTTAAACACTCCACACTTTCAAAGTGTTCCCTGGTGTGGCGCAATGTGGTAGCCCTGAGAGCATCATTGTCTGTGGTACCGAGTAGCTGAGTCTTCCCTGCTCTGCTTCCAGAGTTCTCTCAGGGGGCAGAAGGGCAGCTCACTTAGGTGAACAGGTCCTTCATACTTACTGTAAATGCACTTTCATTAGCCTCACTCAACTAATGTTCAAAGGAAAGTGTGTGCTGGTCCCTGTGGAACACTCATTAATCAAAGGTAAAAACCTGAAAGGCCACGGCACGGATGCCCAACTCAGTCCCAGAGAAGGGACGTATGGTACCTCCAAACAGGTCAACTACACGTTCATGCATTATTTGCTTAACAAAAGGAACAAAGGATAATCACCACTTGCCATGTCTTAGGTGTGACACTTAATAAGCTTGCTTGCAAACCTTTAGAAAGAAAAACTGCAACTTCTGCCAATTTCACTACTAACCAGCCTTCTGGATAATCAGGTTTTTCTCAACCAACTTATATTACTATAAATTAATCAAAACTTTCTTTCATCCAATTTTACTTTTACTCACTGTTATGGGGGGAAATGTTGAATCTCTACAAAGCATACTTTAAAAATACTTAAAAAGAATGGGTAGCCTTTAAAAGACTTATTATATTTGAATAAAATTAGTCAATAAAGATGTTTCCAAGTCAAAATCAAAACTATACCTAAGATACGAAAAACACAAGCTACCTGTGTTTGTGTATACATGTATACACAATCTCTAAAAGTCAAAGGTATACTCTTTTCTCTCATGGGAAAAATGGAGAACAAATTTAGCCCATTTTCCTTTAAAAAAATACTCCTAATGAATGAAAAAAGTGTTTATACAAATCTATGACCATATCAAAAAACAAACACACACAAAAAACAAAGGTCAGGATTTAAAAATTATGCTCAGATTTATAGACTTACAAAAAATAAAAGGAAAATATTAAATAATCATTTAATATCACAACAGTAACATATTCCTGTTATTTTGTTTCATGCAGGTGAGAACCAGAGAAAATGAGCTTAGTTATAATAATGAATATGAGGAAGAACCAGTTTGGGTGACAAAAGGCTAGAGTAGAAAGCAGATGCTAAATGAATCCAGTGAATTTTCATGGATTAGAACAGCTCCCAGAATGTATTTTTTCAACAAGAGAGGTTGGGGGCCCCAGCAGCCAGCTGTGTCCTCTGCATCAGGCAGGTGCTTCCCCACCCCCCTCATGCCATTACTGCCCCGTATCTGTGAACACAGACCTTCATTGTGAGGAAATAGAAATGTTTAAATTAAAGAGCACAGTGTATACATGAATAAATAAATGCATATGGTTATAACCTTCGATGCAGAATGATGCAGAAAAGAGCAAGTACATACTAAACATCTTTCCCATTATGCAAATACATTCTACTATTGATATTTTCTATTTTTGCAAGGATGATCCTCATTACTACTTTTACTGTGTGAACTACGAAACTGTATTATCTGTTTTAACAGGAACATATACATAATCACTCTGTGGAGATATTTTCAAAAGTGCCAAAATATGAATTAACACACTGACACTTTTTTAGGGCTCCATGTACCATTCCAAAACATGTTGTTTATAGAGTGGAGTAAAACATTTGTATGAGGCAGTTTCGGAAGTATCAGTTATTTATTTTATTTCCTATAGAACCAGGTACATCACACAGAAATTCCCCTGGTTCGGGAGAAATGTGCAGATGCACAAGGAAACCAGGTTAACTGAACTGCTCCCCATTTTCTAAGGAAAAGATTCCTCCTTCCATTGTGGCTGACTTCTTCCAACCTCAAGCTGAGCTTGGGTCCTCCCAGAAATGAGCAGGTTAGCTTTGCTCATAGAAGTCGCATCCCTTTTGTTCAACGCCTGCCAAACACATTCTTTTTCTCTTAAGAAAAGTAGAACAGATACTTGCATTGGAGATGAAGTACAGTGCTATCAAACTCATCTAATTTGTTGCACTTTTGGCCAAGTCAGCAGAAAACTCACTAATTATCTTTTTCTCTACAAGATAAACTGATCTCCTACCACATTTTGGGAGATACAAACCTAAGGAACTGCTATGGCTAACGACATAATGATAGTAATCATTACCTATGCTTCTATCTGACCAAATAATAATCGTTGCACTAAATTAGCACAACCAAGGGAAAATTTATTCCTTAGTTTGCTACAATATAACCTCAAAATTATAGATGAGATTTTGTCTATATTAAGCCTTAATTGGAAAAAAACATAATTAAATGAAAACACGTAGTTCTTTTTCCTATACTCAGCTTTTAACAATTAAACTTTTTTTTCCAATAACCTTTTTGCCTGTCTTACTAATGAGGTACATTTCCCGGTCCCCCAACTTATAAAAGTGTAATGAGATACTTCTGGTTTCCCTCCATGCCCTCTGCAGATGGCGGAAAAAGATTCTACCACTGAGACTTTTACTTCCATAGGCTTAGATTTGTCCTATCATGAGTGAGTGCCATAGAAAACACACAGTCTGGTCCTTTAACTTTAAGACTGAGAAAATGAAGGTTCAGAGCAGTGAAGTGACAGGAATTATTACTGGTACGGTTGGGACTAGACCACAAGTCTCTTGACTTCTAGGCAGGTTCTGCCCACCACTCCCTACTGGAATGTTAAAACCAACCGACCGACCGACCGACCGACCAACCAACCAACCAACCAACCAACCAACCAACCAACCGAACAAGACATCTTCACAACAAAAAGCATAGTCTGTGTTTTTGCTAGTGTTTTTGTTTTTTACCTCTGAAGAGATTATCCAAGTCATTATCTTCTTTTTCTTTGATTTTCAAACACTTTGCCTGCTGTACAAGTCTGGACAAAGAACAGAAATAAAACCTAGATTCATTATCCTGTGAGGCAGGAATAAACCACGACAGCAGCACACATCTCATAGGAACCACACGGTCAACGACAGAGAATCGGCAGGCATTTTGCTCCACAGAAACTTTGTCAGAATTTTTCTTCAGCTTAATATTTAAAAAATACATTTTTGTTCAGAAATTCTTAACTTTGAAATCAAAACGTAAAAGCCCCTCCTCCTTCTATTATTGCCCAATGTTTTAAACTCTCTGGAGAATAAGCTCTTCAGAGTCTGAGGAGGAGCTGTCAGGGACAGGAGGTGGCCAAATAATAATCGCTACTGATGATCTTAGCTCCCAGCTTCTTTAAATTGGAAGATTACATACATTGTGCACAAACAACTATATAAAGTAATTTGGTTATACTGTTGAATTAATTAACTTTTAAATGTTGCAACAGACAGTAAGGACTAATTTTATAACTCGCATGGAACATTATAAAAATTTGAGGCTCATAGTTTGTAATGAATGTGGTAGTTTCTAAAATGAAACTTTTCATTATCTAAAAATTGCTAATTACCTAATAGTTAATTTTAGGTAGGCAGAACTTGAGATAGTTGGTTAATTTATCTGTGATATTTATGATTTTAATGAAAATTATAATAGCATGCTTTGCAAATATATTTTGTGACTGCACCTGAACAACATCTCTCTCACTTTATCCTCATGGACAAGCCTCTGGGTTAGGCATGAAGCACTGTTTCATTTCTGATTTAAATGAGGAACCTGACTCAGTTACTAAGACCTTACATAGAAAGATAAGTAACTTGTACAATATTTGAGGTAATTTTATCTCTATGTTCCATAAACATGTATGTTTTGGTAGAAACGTTCAATTTATCAGTTAGGCTTTTTTCATAACTAAGACTGCTTATTCATAAGAATCCCAAGAAATGGAGAAAAAAATCCTATTGAAATCCCATTTTTGGACCTTAAAAAGAGGCCCTACATAGCTTCTGTGGAGCACACTAACTCCAGGTAGTTAACCACCAGTGGTGCAATGCAGAGACTAGTCAGCTTCGTGCAGGAAAACCTGGTTCCATGGTTTAGCACCTGCGTCTTAAGTTTGTGACCCAAGGTGCATATTTAAACTCTAGAGGATTCAGCATCCCAATCTGCAAAATAGAGATAGTACCTGCCTTACAGGGTTTATGCTGAACAATTAGTGAAACAATATATTATAAAATAGTCTACAAACTTTTATGCATCATGGACATGCAGAAAAATATGTGGAATATTTTCATTAATTCAATGTGTATAATTTTCATTATATTCTCTTTATATCACCAGAATTTATTGACATTCTGATAGGAAAGAATATAAATGGTAGAAAGAGGGCTTACACTTAAGCAGTGAGCATCTGGTAGAGAGCTAGTCGACATGGAATGCTGGAGGCACAACATGTGCACAGAGTAATAATTTTGCCAAAAAAAATTAAGGTGGAAAAATATTTTAGCTCTGTATACACGTTTTTGGAAAACCTTGGGACTTTTCCTCCAACCTCTATAAATTTTATAAAACTGAATTGATTTTTAAACCATCTTAAAGCATCCCTCTGCAATTTAGGCTGACGAAGATCTTGGTTCTAGCTTACAAAATTAAAGACTAGAAGCTAGTATGCCTTACATAATTTTGATGGGGATCTAAAAAAGCAATGTAAAAATAAATCTACTAAATTTATTGAGTGGCTTTTTATTAATATGCAAGGTACTGCAATTAATCACAAATATGTTTGGGTAGAGTTCTTGCTTTCAAGATTATTACATCACTAGGGAGACACACCAAGACAAACCCTGTGAACAGTTTAGATTCGGTTACATTTCCTGAGTGAGGTAGGGATTTTCCAAGGACTCCCAGGATTCTAGATTTCATTAACCTCATTTCATTCTCACAAAAACTCTATAAGGTAGGTATAGGGCCTTTGTTATTAATAAAGAGATTGAGGCTCAGAGATATTAAACCACTTGCCCATCTCGGACACAGTGAGATGATGGTAGAGCCTGGACATAAACACAAGTCTTAAAGCTCCATATCCAGGTTTCCTTCTAGTGTATACTTCATCTTCTGTTAACGCAGGGTTACTGAGCATTTGCAGAAGGGTCTGAGATGTCACAAGCAGAGCAAAAGAAAAGGAGAGGGAACAGTAACAACACCCCAGCAGGTGGAGGGAGGATACTGCTTGGCACTGGCTAGTCGGGTTGCTCTGCAGAGGCCTCCGCCGTGTCTGGCCCTGAAACGGTGGGGATGCAGATGACTGAAGGGTTTGTGAAGGTTAGGGAATTAGACTGGGATGGGACTGGCATAGCAAAGTGGGAGGGAGAAGTGTTCTGGGGACGGGAATGAGCTAATCAGCTTACTTGGACGAAGCATCTGTGCTGTGCAGGGAAAGACCAAAAGTGAGGCCGAAAGAATAAGTGAGAGCCAAGCTGTGGAGAGCCCCGCATGCTGTTCTCACGTGCCTGGGCTTTTTCTTGATGGCAGAGGAAAAAGGCACGGAAGTGGTGCATCACAGAAGAGCCCATTGCACACAGCCACTTGAAATGTTTGGAGATGATTGGGCTAGGAAGGTGCCAAAGATCCATATTTGTTTGTATTTTAGCTAAAAAGGTAATACCATTGAAATCTGCAGGTATCACTATTTCACCAATAATTCTTGAATGGCTCATACATTTTATATAGTTATCAGGGTTCCAGGCACTCTAAACAATCTTCAAAATCTTCTATTAATAGTACTGCTGTTGCCGCAGCAAGTATCAAGCTAGGTGTCTGTCTGTCCTGACTCACTCTATAGAGGAGCATGCTGTGTGTGACGTCGAGGATTACTGCTTCTGTTGGCCAGACCTGCACTGTCACCCGATAATCTCTGCTACCCATTGTTTCTCCTCTTGCCTTTTCCTTAGGATTTTGCTACTTTCAGTTGAAAAAAGGGGACTGCATGTTCTCTGACCCTCTTTCTATGCTTCCACTACTTTTAATATGGCAAATCAGTGGCTACCATTTCTGTGTTCAGCAAATGTTAGGCCCTGAACTAGACACCTAACATGCAGGAGGTATAATGAATCATGTTTACGTGTTGAAAATGACAGTAAATAGCTTGCCTGAAGTCACACAGTAAGCACAAAAGTCAGAGTAGAAGAGCCAGAATTTGAATTTAACTCAGTCTAAATGCAGCCAGGCACCTTCTAGAGCAGGAGCTGGCAAACTCTAGCCACAGGTCATATCTTGTCCACTGCCTGTTTTGGTAAATGGAGTTTGACTGGAGCACAGCCATGTTCACTCCTTTACTCACTGTCCACGGCGGCTTCAACTACAGTCAAGCTGAGTAATTGTAGCAGAGGTCTTGCTGGCAGAGTCTAACATACTTATTATTCGGCCCTTTACAGGAAAGGTTTGCTGACCCCTGTTGTAGAAGTGAAGGAAAGGGTTCCCAGGGCCAGAATATACATATCACATATGACTGTCGCACACTGCTCTCTTTTCCCAAAACTGCCTTTAATAACTGTATTTAGTTACAATAGGGCTTGAAAGGCAACTACTGGGCTCTGACCGCCTTTTAGTTTTAGACAGATTGTCTGATCAGCGTTTCTTTGAGCTTCTCCTGCACGCAGGCCTTGCATTCAGCCAACTGCATGGTGCCTGCTCCCCGGAGACTGAAAACCTAGCAGAGGCCGCGGCGTGGGCACCGCCGGCTCTCGCCCGGAGCAGGAAGCAGACTAGGCGAGGGCCGCAGGCAGAAAGGAAGGCATCGCTAGGGGATCGCATCGCAGGAGAGGGCTTTCTGCTTAGAGGTCGGAGAGACGAGAAAAACCTTTCTGAAGGTGAGTTTGAACTAAACCTTGAGACAAATTTTAGTAAGGGAAGTATTGGGAGGGACAAGGCAAAGGCATAGCCGTGTGGAGGGTAGGGGGTGAGAAGAATCAGTAACGGGGTGCGGTGTGTGATGAGGCGATGCGCAGGCCGGGGGTAAATTATGACGACTGCAAAAGCTTCTTACGGACATGCATACTGTACATATGCTTGTGTGTATGTATATTTATGTACGTGGATTTATTTATAGTAAAGCAAAGTGGATTAAAGACCTGTCAGACTATCAATCCAAAGAAGGATTCATTTAATATGTTTAGTTTGTAAATAAAGAGTAAACTTTTAAAAGTACTGCATTATAAATATCAATAAATAACACACATATGAAAATGTTTACTGCAGCATTGTTTTTAAGAGGAAAAAGATTGGAAACAGCCTGAGTACCTGTCAGTGGGGAAATTAGTCAAGTAAGTTAAGGTATGTCCACACTGTGGAATATGGTACAGTCATTAAAACTAATGCACTGAACCCACTGGTGTTGATATGGCAAATTATCTATGACATACTGTTAAATAAATAAAACATACTTTTTTAGCTGATGTCTTTTATAGTCAGACTTTCTTTGAGCCAGCAAACAACAATTTTGCACAGCAACTTTCTTTTTTCTCTGTGGGTACTTAGTTGTATCTTTATAACATTTCCATATAAAAATAAAAGTCCAAGACCAGATTATTTTTCTTCTGGTCATAAATGTTGATTTATTTACAAGTGCTTTATTCAATTCTATATTATATTTATTATATTATATTATGGATAAAATATGCATGTATTTTATTAAAGCCTCAGAATTTAGTGTCAGGGTCCTTTAAAGATTTGCTCCCGTGTTAACCTTTCAGGAATGCAGCATCTTTCCCAATATTTATCATAGTTATATCGTAATCTGCCCAGAGCGATACAAGCTAACCTTCAAAGAAGCATTAACAAAAAATTAATGTAATTTTTTAAAAAAAGAGTGAATGTATATCTGCATACCTGTATCTACACATAAATACAGAAAAAGTGTAGAAGACAACATGGCAATCTATTCACACATACAACCTCAGGACGCAGCTTCAGAATTGAGGAGTGGGGAGTGAGAATTTATTATTTTTTTAAACTTTATATTGCCTAAATCATTGCTAGAAATTTTGTTATATTCTTATAAGCCTTTAACTTGCACTGTTTGATAGGAAAAGGTCTGGGTATTATTAATGTTTTTAATTTTTAATTTTTAATATTTCTACTTATATTAATCTATATTTTCTCATTTTCCTATAATACACAAGCATTGCTTTACTTATGGGAAAAAAAGTGTTAAATGCACTAACTTTACTATTTACATGAACGAGAAATTATTATTTTAAAGCTGTATTAAATATGTAGATGAGAGAAAAATACCCACTGGTGCTTGGGCAACACATTTTTGTTTATCTTGGGTGCAAGAACACCAATATTTCCTTTATGCAAAGAGCCATGAACATTTTAGCACACACTGTTCTGCAGCAGTAGATGGGATTTAATTACTAAGAGCCTGGGCCAAGGCAGGATTCCAGAAATCCAGAGATTCACAATAAATTGTAAAATGCCTTAAGAAAATCAGTTCAGAAAAGTATTTGTAAAGGTCTTTTTAAGGCATGCATTGGTTATTTTATAACATTACAGCAAAATGCTACCTTTGTTTAGGAAACACAAGACTATAATGGAAGTGCCATAGGAACCAGGGCAAGTAAGGGCTGAGTCCCCTCATCTCATTACAGTTTCTGTCTACACTCCTGAGCTGATCTTGACACACTTCATTCCATGCTCAATTTGCAAACAATTCAACAGAATCCTGCCCCCTTTCCCCCTCATGACTTGGATTTGCTTATGTCCCTAGGACTTTAAGATAGGTAATGGCTGAAAGCATTTTGAGTGTTACCCTTTTACTCTTTTGTGGCACCCATCACCATCTGTGATTTTCTCTTCATTTATGGTTTACCTTTTTTGACTCCTGCACCTCTTCTACCTGAAAATATACCCCCTGCAGAGATAGGACTGTTTTGTTCCCCTCCATATCCCCAGCCCCTAACACACCACTTGGCAACAGGAGAAGCTCCATACATATTTGATGAATGAACGAATGCTGATGCAATGAGTGAATCAATGTGCCCGCTGCCAAGTCTGCAGGGCCTAAAGTCATCTTGCTTGAGTACAAATCCTCACTCTGCCACTTCCTAGCTTGGGGTGATTTTCTTTATCACTAAGTGAAAGTTGAAAAGGGCCAAGGATTTTAGTCTCTTTTGTTTACTGCTGTATCACTAGGGCTCGGAGTAGTACTTTTCTAAATATTTGTTCAGTGGACAAATGTTGAATGAATATGTCCAATTTTAGCACCTGGCTATGGCCAGGATCCTGAATTCAGTAAAGTAAGTGTCATTCGGGTATTCACATGCCATGAACCAATCTATTCTGCTGCATCTTAATTCTGGGGTAGGGGTAGGTATGAAGTAGTGAGCAGAGCAACGACCTGCAAGTCAGAGGGATTGACACATTGCAATTAATGGCAGTGTCAACAAGGAAATAAATTCCTTGGCTTTGATATCCTTATTTCTATGCTGAGAAAGTTGGATTAGATCATCCTTCCTCATTGTTAAGCTCCAGGATTGTCATACCTGAAAGTGTGGCCTGGGAGGGAGCTTGTCTGGGTGGCCTATGTGTTTCCTGTCCAGCCACAATCCTCTACAGGCCCAGAAGGGGTCTGGGGGTCTTGGTGCTTTGATCACTGCTCAGCTGATTAAGGGTCTAACACAGTTCCAGATGCCAAGTAATATTTCAGATAAATAAAGGTCTAAATTTCTATGTTTGGTGCAAGGATGTGTGGTATAAACACACAACCGGGACTGGTCCAACTGCAAGACTTTAAAATCAACAACTTTTATAAAAATGAAAAATAGATATGGAACTCCTATTTAAATAGTTTCTACTATGTGCCAGGCCCAGTTATATAGCTATAACTATATCTACCTTATATCTATATCTATATATCTATAGTCAAAATCTAAGCCTCATATTTTACCTTCATTTTACAGATGAAGAAATTGAGATTCTAAGAGGAAAACTAACGTATATATCTGAATCAGTTGACTTAGTTTACTGAGATCTATAACGGAAAAATTAATGAAGAGAAAAAAAGCATAATGGAAACTGGTTCTTACCCTTTAGCTCCTCCAATCTTTTTGAGAAAATAAGGCACTCACAAAACAAGTGTTAAAAAGGCACATTACACACACACACACACGAAGAACAAGGAACGGGAGGCTCTCTAATCTGATCCATATCCCAGGCACAGGACAGTCCCTGGCAGAGTGGTTGCTCAAAACCTTCTTAATCTGCTGGGTGCCTACCAAGTGTCCGGCACTATACTAGGTGTTAGAAGCGCAGAGACCTGGAAAACCCAGTCTCTAACCTCTAGAAGCTCACGTGGGTTGGAGCTGCTACAGAAAACTTCACGCCCAGCTAAGCCTGGGAGAAGGGAGACGCTGCGGGCAGAATAAGGGAGGTGAGAAGGGGAACAGAAAGGGTGCTGGGGGCAGTGCCTGGGTGAGGGGACGCTGCGGAGACTATCCCCCAACGCGGAGAATTTGCGTGGGGAGGAGTGAGAGAAAAGGCTAATGTATTAAAGAAAATCTACTTAATAACCTGGAAAATTAATATGTGGAACAACCAAGTAACATTATCTTGATTCTGGGAGCGGACCTCAGAGAAGGCACTAAATTTGAGCGCAGCGACTGAGGACGCTCAGGAGCCGCCCGCTGCAGGCCATCCTCGGAGCTCGCCGTACCCCCAGCCGTCTCATCATGGTCAGGGCCTGAGGGGGGGCATCAAACGCACATCATGGCAGGCACCGGGGGAACAAAGGGAGCTTCATCAGGCATCTTCTCCAATTTTCTTAATAAGAATGACTGAATATGACAGGTATTTTGACTAATGATGGTTCTACCAATTGTGTGAATTAAAACATTAAACATTGCTTTGCAGAGGCAAAGGGAGTTACGAAAGAATACTTAGGTGTGTTGGAAATGACAAAAATATACTACTCTGCCTGGAGAAGCCAGGTAACAGAATATAGGGGAAGCGAGGGGACTTGCATTTCAGAGTAATTTTCTTTATGATAGAACTGCTTTATTAAGTATAACTTTATTCCCTTGTTGGAGATAAAAGCCTTTAGTATGTTAGAATGAAATGTGTTCAAGGTGGACGATTTTGTGCTATATATATAGTGTAAATAAGAATAAACAGTTTGAGGAAACCAGTTAAGATTCTTCCCCTTCAGTAGTTCTATTTTCACAACACAAGAAGTAAATGCATCACAAGATGAACCTGAGAATCCTAGACAACCACAGAAAGTAGTCTACATATAAGCCCAGCCAGGCAATTCCGAAGTCTTCAACTATCATGCTTTTGCTAGCCTAATGTAGTTGAAACATGTATAGGATTGGAGTCAAGTAGTGCTGGATTCTAAAGCCAACTTTTCTATTGATTATTTGTGTGATCTTGGACACTCTGCTCAACCTTTCTAATCTTAAGGTGTCTACATTATAAAATCAGAATTAGAACACTTAACCACACATAGGGTGGTCGTGAAGATGAAATAAAATTAACAGGATGATGTATATAAATTGTTTTGCGCAATATTTTGTAGCCCAAAGTAAGTGCATGATATTAATATTTTTGGTGTTACTATTATTAGTTTACTGAATTAGGGATACTCTGAATTTAATCAAAAGACCTCTGTTTGCACCCCAGATCAGCTACTAGTAAGGATCTTTACTCCCTCACCTATAAATGGCAACACCGTGATAACACTTTCCGCTTTGCCTAAATCACAAGATTATGGGAGCTCCAAAGGTAATGTATCTGCAAACTATAAACTGTTAAACTAATTAAAAGCTTTTTTCCCCCCCTTCTAGAGTACACACAGAAGTTACAGACACTCAAATATAAGGTCACGTGCCTCTATTTAATGCACCACAAATATACCACTAGGGAAAAGGAATATCTATAATACTTTTTCAGTAATGGTGACCTACTGTGAATCTGACTCTTTAAAGTTGCATTAATATGTAATACTACTGCTATGAAGGTTAGTTTTGTAAACATCTAGTAGGATAAATCTTTTCAAGTTTAAAACTTGGCCCTCCACTATGAAAATGTGAACATAGACTATTTCTACTACAAAATTATGAAGGCTAAATCTTTACTAATAACATTCTCTTCAAAGAACATGAGAACAAATGTAAAAATAAACACAAAACTGGGATGCAGTTGAGAAAAAGACAAAATTCCTTAAATTGTTCGACAGCATCTAATTGATTTTGGAAGAATGTCAAGAGTTAATTTTATATTTTGCACGTGAATTGCAAGAAGTCTGGAGGTGCTAAGGTGACAAGTGTTGCTTGTATGAGAAATTACAGAGGCCTGTCCAGAGCTCAGTGACAGATGGACGGATTGGAGGCCAGTGGAAATTATAACTCTAATTTACACTAATTTAGCCTTCATGTTTATGATTGGACATGAACCAAGTAAAAATGATTTCTTCATATCATGTAGAACAGATGGAATTGAAATATTCTCATCTACCTATATCTGATATCTTGTGATACTAAGAGTAAAGATTTGGGTTAGAGGAAAGGCAACCTCAGGGAATTACTACAAGGAAACTGGGAGGAGGGTTAACATACATTCCATCTACTCATAATTAGACTATATATTATTCCTTGGAGATATCCTTGTTGTCTTTTTACCTCCTGATGGAATTCCAGACCATGAATGGGGTGTCATGAGTCGGGGATAGGGTCAAAGTGGGCACGACTGCCAACAGTATTTATCTAAACACTGTTATAATGATTGGTTAAAAATAAAAGTGGGCAGAGACTGGAGTGCAACGATGGCTTTGGTCTTGAGATTTGAAAGCAAAAAAAGGTTTAAGAATTCAAGGTGTATGCCATGACTCCCCGCCTGTCCAGCCACTTGCACAGTTCTGTGCATACATGAAATAGGATTTCATAGAACAGAATTGTGTGTGACATTTTTGCTCAACTATCAACTAACCTCCTTTCCTTTTTTTTCTAGCTGTAGAAATTACACTTAACTGATATATTTTAGCACAAAGTCCCTTTAAAATGATAAAGCCTATAATAATATATTGAAAAGAGCAAATCCCTAAGAGGAGTGCAAGACAGGGGAATCCATGTATCTGTGCTGAAAATAAAGGGTAAGCTGACCTCTGAGAGAATACACCAGTGTAGTAATTTTTTAGAGCAGTTCAAAGATCTGCTTAGTCTCTACGACTTTTGACACTGAGGATAAACGCCTAAAATACTCACCAGAGACTGAGTTTTTACTGGGAAAAAAGATAACAGAATAGAATAGCAAGGATAAGAGCAAGTGGATAATGGAAATAAATAATGTTCCTTGGAAAACAGTTTTAAAAAAAGAAAAAATGCTCCCTGAACTAGGAAATGGAAAGGATGTTCAAGCTCTCAACTACTGAGAGTTGTAAACAGTGTGGGTGTGAAGCACAGTAAAGAACAACTAGACCCTGTGAAGTTTCACCAAGAGGAGTGGGTGTGTAACAAATAATAAAAATGCAAGATACAGCTACAGAAATAGAGGCAAGCATATCTATGGGACACAGATCATGAGACAGAGGGGGGCTAATCTGCACAGTTGTGTGCACAACGACCAAAATCAAAATAAGCTATTTGACAAAAGTGAAATGCCACCCAAATTCTGTATGACAACATTTGCATGAATAGAAGAACAAAATCCACAGTCCAGGATGTAAAGTCTATGTGAAAAGCGTGTCCTCCCAATGAACAGTCTCCCCTTGGAGAAAAGGAGCACCCTTGGGGTCGAAGGTGGAAATGGGCAGAAAGTTGTTCCAGTACAAACTGCTCCCGCAGAGGCATGCACGTCTTCCCTGCACGCCTGCCAAATGGAAAGAGCAAGCCCTGGAGGCGAGGAGGCGCGGCGGCCCGGCAGCAGCTGCGGCAGAGCTGGAGGGAGAGGGCCCGTGTGGCCCAGGGCGTGAGCACGAGCCGGCTGCCTGCGGACCAGTCTGCAAGCACCCACTGCTCGCTTCTCGCTTCTCCTTTCTTGGCTCCATCTCTACCTGGTCTCCAATTATTTACCTAGTGTTAGATTTTTCTGTGTTTATTTTTCAAGCACGGAGAATCAAGCTCCTTTATAGAGGATGTTATTTAAAATAACTACTCATTTAGGTTAAAAAATACCAAATAAGGTTGCGTTTGCAGCTCGTTAGAAAATGATTATATGTAAATAAAAGTCAGAACCTGATACTTAAAATGTAATTTTACATTTCAGAAAAAAGGGTGATGTGTTATCAAAAAATCAAAAAGGAAACTATTCGGAGACAGGAGAAATGGTATCTGAAGTACACTTGGATTAAGATGACAGAGACAGGTTAACAAGGAGGAGAGGAAATCCTGATCTGACCAGCTAGACAGATACCTGGCCATGCGCCAAAAGAATCACCTCTACAAACTGATTCCAAAGAATAAAGAAGTTGTCAAAGTAAAAGGAAACCTTACAGAATTTTGTAAATGAGATATGCTTCCTATTGCTTACATATAATATATACGTTTACAAAGAGATCAATTCAAATTTTTGATGAATAAAAATATTTTTTAAATGAAGACCAAGGCTTAAATGAATTCTATGAGCCAGTGATTATACTAATTCCCAGAAATAGAGTTATTTCAAAGAAATATAACGAATTATTACTATTAACAAATTTGTTCCTTTACTGTTCCACATGGTTTACTTCCTGCTTTACATTTTCAAAAAGTCCCTTACCTGGGCTGACTCTTTGCCTTTTCGTGTTTTCCATTGAAGTTCAAACTGCAGAGATTTTTCCTTCTCAAATGTGAAGAGTGTGATTCCAAATTCGCTGGCAGTTGTTCTCTCAGAGGGTCATGGAGAGTGGTCTCCTTTTTCAAGTTCATGTCCGAATACGGGCAGCCAAAAGCACTGGTTGGTAATAAGATGAGAGCGCAGTCGTCAGTTTACAGTGATAAATCAGCGACCAGTGTCACTGGAACAGACCTACATCCAACGTTTAAAAACCGAGTCAACATTCTTCTTTCACTGAACACACTCTAGTAAGTTTCTTTTCATATTGTCCTTTGAGAAAACTTCCAAGTTCTAGACACTGGTCAGCAGAGTATTACAGGTAGAGTCATCAGGATATATGGCTTTTACAATTTTGGAAACTTAATCTAAGAATAATATAAAGATGTGCTTCCAATGGAGCAATGAAAATATTACATACACATGACTCAAAATTTCTTCCAATAGCTAAGCCTGATTTAAGTATTTATATCACAAAATATTACAGGTAACTATCTACCAGTATAAGAGAATATAATGTTTTTGTTTCTTAGCATTCACATATCCAGAAATACTGTATCTGGATTTGGCTTATGCCTCCTGAAACTTGCTAGGAAGTTTCGGGTTTGAATGAGAAAGAGGAGAGACTAGAGTCAAGGCTGAATCCTAAAGCCTGGATGTGGTTGGAGTCTAACAGTTGGTGTCGGCAGAAGGACTGGCCAGGACAAATTATCTGGTTTTTCCTACAGGCTGATTGGTTGTTCCTATTAGATTTCTGGGCGCACATCCCTGTCTCCAAAGAGGCCCCAAACCTCTGCTGCTGTTAGGAATGGGGCAGCTGCTGTCAGTGAAAGCACAGGTATGACAGGAGGTCACCTGTACACAACCCTGGGTAAAATATTCCCTGCAGGAGCTTCAGGCTTCAGTTTCTCTCCAGTGAAATGAAATTGAATCCAACTCATTATGGCTGGTTGTCATCATAAATCTCTCAATCTCAATGTCAATCTCTCTGTCTCTCTCTCTCCCCCCAACACATACATCCACACACACACCATTACATGGTAGCTGCTATCATTATCAAAGTGTTATCATCTACATCTATGGAAGCACGTAGTCAAATGTACTACTATTTAGGCAGTTGGTTCCTTTTTAGGAATTCATTTCCTATTTACTGTAAATTTGCTGATACACGGTGCATAATAAATTCTTTCTGAGTATGTGAAAGTTTTCTTTTGTTATTTTACGGTCATGATAAAAATCAGGAACAAATGCAGTTTTTCCTCTGTTTTAAAGTAGATTGAGGGACTGTAGTATCAACTTATGTCTGGAATTTGAGATGTAGTGGTTAGGATGGCACCAGCTGAGCCAACATGTCTGGGAAAATCTGCACTGACATCATAGTGGTCAGCAGCCTTTACTACAGACAGAAGTGCCCCTTTGCATGCATTTTTCTATAATTTTAATAATTGGTATTGGTTTATTCGTTTATTCATTTATTGATTCAAAAACCCATTAAATGAGCATCTGCTATAGGCTAGGCACTTTAGAGAATATAAATCTAGTAAAGTTAAGACATATATACCAATAAATACAACTTATAATAACAATAAAGCTACCCTTATTGAGCATATACTATAGGTCCATTACAATTCAAGGTGTTTTACATACATTATTTCTAAAATGTATTACTAAATACTCAAAGATGGTATTAATGCTATTTATTTTATAAGTGAAAAAACAGGCTCACAAAGGATAAGCAACTTTATCCTAAAGATGCCTGAAACTTTCTTGTAGAAAGAGAAGCCGAGGCAGGTATTTACAGGGAAAAGCAAGTACTCAGTTTGCCATGGTTCATGGCTAGGAGACATATGCCAGCGTAAGCTAGGCCTCTGTGAAGAGTGGAGATGTGATAAAGTACTATTTCCAGTAACAACAGAGCAGGGGGTTATCTGTTTAAGCTGCAGCATGCAAGACTTAAGGGGGATTTTAGAAAGAACTTTCTGCCGATAAAAGCTGAAATACTAACCTAAGGGAGACTGGGAAAGGGTCATTTCAAGCACAGCTGAGCTTTCATTGAGACAGTATTACTCAGCAGCTTTGCTGTCCATGTAACATATACTCTCAATCTGAGGTTTTTAAAATGATCATTACTGTGAAATCTCTTAACTTCATACCATCCCCTGCACCTGACTCGTGCTGCAGGACACTAACGCCATCTCTCTCTAAGGCTTATCCGTCCACACTGCAGACTGCCGCAGTAGTTGCTGAAGTTGAGAGAAATTTTGTTCCACTTCATCTTTATTCATAAATCAGTCCCTTTAGTCATTTAATCATTCACTATTTCCTAATCTCATTGTACCCCTCTTCGTCGCCTGGATACTAAGGCATGAAAACGAGGTGGAACTCCCCGAGCGTCGCTAGAATGAAATATTTCCTGACTCCGAGAGGCAAGGTGTGTGAGAACGTATCTCCAGATGATACGAATCAGAATAAAGCTTAAAGTTCAAAAGGATATACTAGGTGACAAAAAGGTACTTTTCAAAAGAAATGCTGGAGAAGAACTCAGAAGCTAATGATGGGAGACCAGAGAATGTAAAAAGAAGTGGGGATGAGGGGCCTTCGGATGTAACGGCCCAGCTCACCCCGGGCCCGCCGTGAACGAGCCTCTGCGCGGCGCTGCGCCCGCCGGCATGCTTTGCAGAGGGCGTGCAGGCGCTGGCCTGGCCGCGCCAGTGCAGACCCTTACCGTGGGTACGCTCATGTGCCCAGGCACGAAGGGCATGCAAGATTCTCCATAAGTCTATCCACAGAAAAAACCCCAAGAGCAATGATATTCCTAGATGTGGTAAGCCATTTAAAATTTACTTTTGATTTAGTCGAATACTGGGGGAAATGGTTCTGAAGGCATAGTCTCTTTAGAAAATAGTTGACATAAGCTGAAATTTCTATGACTTAAAGCTCTGTTGGTCAAGGTAAAATGTCAATTCCTGACTGAGCAGGAAATAGTATATTCAAATTTCACTCATTACAGATGGAGATATGCAAGTGTAAACACTTCAGGCTGAAGTCCTGAGCAGCAACGTCCTGCAGAGACATGGTTCCTTTGACTGAGCAGACCATTTCCCATCTCTCCTTAATTCAGTTTGCTGGTAGTTTTTAGGGAGAGAAGAGACAGCAGGAACTATTAAATTGACACATATGAAATTGCAGTTTTAAAAAGTCAGAGACAGTTAAATATTGGGAATTTCATATGGTTCAACTGACTAATTTATAAAAAAAAAAAATGCCAGCCCCAAGCTCATCAATAGCAAAGCAGAAGGTAAAATGCTCAATAAGCAAAAAATGGCCAGATAGTTGCGAACTTTTAAGAAAGATTTTTTTTGACAGATCTAAAACTGAGATCCTAGTGGTCCTCTTACTTCGTAAATAGAAGAAAACACAAAAATGACTGCAATTAAAAATATTATTTGTTCTCACTGCCATTTAAATTTATAAATATAACTCACCCTTTTCAGTCAATATGTTGGTAGCGTAAACTTACATAGTATAAGAATGTTAAGTAAACACCTTTTTTTCTTAGGAGATATTAATTTCTTGGCCAAACAGTACTAAATGGCATGAGAAATACTGAAATGCAGATTATTGCAATTATAGAATACCTATAATACTTTTCACATAAACTTTTAAAAGCTAGCATGTGACTTAAATTGTTGCTGATTTTACTTCTAAAAAGATTAAGAACAAGTACAAATGATACATGTTGGAATATAGACCACAACACAATTTTTGGATGTGTTGCAACACAATTTTTATTATATTGTTTTCAAACACAGAGATGGGCAAAACTCAATTGGTACATATGAGATTATAAGGTCTCAGGGTTAGGTTTCTTCAAATCCCTGTGGCTTTAAAATGAGATTACCCAAGATATGGGTAAATTTTCAGTCTACTGGGAACCAACATGGGGTAGGGTGGAGAGGTGCTGCTTCCCTTATGGGACAAGTATGACGTGGAAAACTGCCAACAGAATGGGACTCTTGTCGACATCAGGGCCCAAGGCCAAACTGCAAGGCAGGCAGCTTTTATCTTGTCCCCTCCCATTTTCTTGCTGAAGCCCATTCTCTGATGCGTGTCAGCACCCTCTTTTATGATCTTTCATTTTTTAAATCCTCACCAAGGATATGTTTATTGATTTGAGAGAGAGGAAGGGAGAGAGAAACACTGATCAGTTGCTTCCTGTATGCTCCCTGACCGCAAATTGAACCCGCAACCTAGGTATGTGTTCCTCACCAGGAATGGAACCCGCAGCCTTTTGGGGTGTGGGGTGAAACTCCAACCAAGTGAGCCCCCATCCAGGGCAGTCTTTAATTTATTTTGAGTTGATTTTTGTGTATGGTGTAAGATAAGAGTCCAGTTTCATTTTGCATATGGATATCTACTTTTCCCACCACCATTTATTGACCAGACTATCTTTTCTCCATTGTGTATTCTTGGCACCCTCATAAAAGATCAATTAACTGTATAAACAAGGATTCATTTTTGGAATTTATCCTGATCCATTGGTCTACCTGTCTGTTCTTATGCCAGTGGCATCTTGTTTTGATTACTATATCTCTGTAGTATAATTTGAAATCAGGAAGTGTGATGTCTCGGCTTTGTTGTTCTTGCTCAAGATAGTGTATCCATAACAAGTTATTGTAGCTATAGTAATTTTTAATTTTTTTCCCTTTATCTTTTTTCCTAAAATCACCGATACACCACCATTACAGTATTAGAATATTCTGAATTTGAATATACTTATATTAACCAGTGAATTTTATACTTTCATGTTTTCATGTTGTTAATGTCAACATCAGGATGACATCAGGTGCTAAAATTATCTCACAAGAATTGTAAAGCAGCCATAATAAAAATGCTTCAACAACAATTAATTACATACTTGAAACCAGCACCAGCCCAAGATCTACGAGGAGAAAGAAAACACAGGGAATGCACCACTGTGTTGTTACTCAGGCCATGAAGTCTCTAGTTGGTCTGCCTCCTCCTCTCCACCTTCCAGAGCCTTCCTATGTTTGTATAATGTCTAGGTATTAGTGTGATGGACAAAGGAAAACCAAACAAGCCCAGGTCAAAAAATAAAGCATCCTTCAGCTGCCTGAGCCAAGTAGTCCCAAACTTACAGTAGTCCTACTGTCCCTTCCTCCCCACCAAGTGATGTGCTAGGGAGTCTTCTGCACTACTACAAAAACATACATTTGGATAAGAGGTGGCCTTTTTTTATGTTAAAATTTGATTTATTTTACTGTTGAGCATATTACAGCTATCCCCCATTTACCCCCTCCTTTGCCCTCCTTCACCCATCTCCCACCCCACCGCAGGCCTTCATCTGTCTATTGTCTGTGTCCGTAGGCTGTGCATTTGTGCTTATAAATTCTTTGGTTAATCTCTTCCCGCCTTCCCTCTGAGATCTGTCAGTCTGTTTCATGCTTCCATGTCTGTGGTCCTATCTTGTTCATCAATTTATTTTGTTCCTTAGAATCCTTTTTTTTACAACCTGCAAATAAAAATTCACTTGCAGGCTCAAGTATGTATAGGCAGACTTCTTATTAAAGAAGCTGATTGCTAATACTCTTCCCTCTAAATTAGTTAACACACCAAAGGCTGTGCTCTGTAATTTAGTGTGTGTAAAGCAATATTGTCCTAATTAGAAATACAAACCAACAACAGGAATCCTTCATTATATCTTGAAGGGTGCTGTTTAAAAACATTTTTTTAAACAAACAACCCTGAGATATTAAAGACTGGGGGCATCAGGGTAATTGTGGATAAAAGTAAATGTCTCTTTCAAGAAAATATGATCAGAACTATTTTTCTTACCCTAAACTATTCTAAAATATTATTCAAGTCATTTGTTTTAACTAATTGTTGAGAATCAACATGTACAATATTTTGAAAAAGATGATCGGGCTATCTAAAATATACACATGAAAGTTTTTATTCTGCTAAATTTAGGCAGTAAAATTATTTTAGCTATTACAGAGAGATGCCATAAAAACACAATTTGATTAGTCTAATATTCATATTATCATCAATAGCAGATTATGCTTCTACAGTTTTTACTCGGTTATATACCCTGATTTAAGCTCTCTTTTTATGTTAAATCATTCAGCCCTCACAATATCCTTATGAAATAGGTATTATTATAATTTGCATTTTACAGCGGAAGAGACTGAGGCACAGAGAGGTTAAATAAGTCAATCAGGGCCACACAACTTCTCTACTAAGAAGTTGTAGAGATGGAACTAAAACCCAGGTAGCCTGATGTTGGGGTCTAGGTTTTTAAGTACTATGCCAAACTACCTCTGGGACTAGGTTTTTCTTTGACTACATTAGACAAAATAAAAACGATGAAACACCTATCATAATGCCTTGTACATACTAGGTGCTCTGCCAAATGGATACTGATGATATTGGAATATTTATATAACCTCTTTGGCATTGTTGACTACACAGAGAAAAGAAAAAGCACAGATATTAGAATACTTTGAAAGAGTTTAAGCTGTTTAATGTTTTTCAATTTCATTCGGAAATTTACTGAGTTGCTGCAAAAATAGAACACGTGGCAAAGAAGGAATTCTTCAGAAACAAAGTGCATCCTCTCGTACAATGAAATGTGATGTTAAGAACTGGCCATCTGGGTACTTTTTTTTATTGGGACAAGCTGTAATTTATAAAACCATGAGAAAGAACAAGAAAATAGAGGAGAGACAGTCTTGACCTCCTGCTAGAAAAAGATTTTAAAGGTCTATACTAGCACATTTTTAAATGAGAATTTAAATATCTCATACCCACATATACATACACTAAGGTGGCATCGACACGGCCAAAGGCACCATTTCACCTAACACAGCTACACGAGCATCCAAATAGTGTCCTGTCTTAGTGGAGGCCAGGAGCAGGAGGCAAAAGCTGCTGCTCTTAATTTCACCCACAGATATTTACAGAATGTGACTATGCACAGCTCTGTAGGCACTGTGGTAACCCAAAGTACAGCAAAAATCCCACCTCAGTGGTCCTTAACCTCAAAGGTCAAGAACCAAACAAATTAAAAATCTAAAAGGCAAAAGCAGTGAATGTTGTGGTTTATTGTTATTATGTATATAGTTAATAGTGATATAATCATTACAATTGGAATAGATACTTATTAAACATTTAATATGTAACCAGGCATTATAATAAATGCATATCATAGTATATGCATTATTTCATTAAATAAATAAAATCTGGGAAGGGAATGTTTTCAGAAAACTGCTTTTGCTGTTGCTGTTATTGTTTCTTAAATTAGGACCCAGGAGAGCATGGGGGCAGGTCCTTGAAATAGGACCAGCCTCAATCAGTCCCAGGGGCAGGGACAGAGACAAACCACCACCGGAAAAGAGCAATCCAGCTGGGAGCAAGACTGTGGGCAACATTTGCTCACGATTGGGGTAGGGTGTGGGAATCCAAATGTCTGGCTAAGAATTTCGACTAATCAGAGATGCAGTAGATAAAGGTCTGGAAGGTCACTGTAGCAGCTCTGGCCAAGAGGGTGGCCTGAGGGACGGCAGGGGCGGCATCTGGGCAGCAGCCATGAGGGTCTGGACAAAAGCAGCAGGGCCAGAGAAGTTCCTTCCTATGCTGTTGTAGAAAAGTAATCAGTGGCACGTGAAGATGTACTAAATTTGGGAATTGTTAAGGAAAACACTGCAATATAAATTTTTAAGTGTGGTGATGAAGCTGGGTAAGGTAGAATTGCTGATTTAAGGGGTAAGATAATGTAGTTTGTTGCTAACATTGTAAACCGTGGGCCTGACAGTACAATTCTGGACTCATTCTGCAGGTGAGCAGACAAACGCCACTCAGAGTGAGAAGCCACCAGCAGACCCGTGGCTGTCGCTGAGGATGGGCGCATTCTCCAAGTCTCAGCCTGCACACAGACTATGGTTGCTTACATTTTGTGCATCTAGTAACGTTCCCTGAAAATCTCAGCACTGCCTTGAAATCTCCAAAGGTTCTGCCTACACTGTCCACTTCACCTTGCTTACTTCGCCCGGTGACACATTCTGCGAGTCACTGGATTAACCACTGCGTCACTCAAATAATCTCATGACATGACAAAGGGAAGGACATGGTATGACACCCTCTACATCACTCATCTGACACTCATGGAGTTCTGGTGTGAGCAGGTAGACGCTCAGCCCTCCTGCACTGCCACTCGCTCTGCCAGGTACAACAGGAGTGCCCTGTGTGCGTGCCTCTGGCTCCAGGCGTAACAGGATGGGGTCATATTTCATGTAGGTTAAAATGGCACAAGGATGTGTGCCTTCATGATAAAGAGCACTCTTCAGACAAGAAAGTCGTCATTGGCATGGCAGGGGAGGCTCCAGGGAGGAGGTAGGACTTTGGGGTGGCACTGAGGGTAACTAATATCCAAAAAGGTAGAAAAAGTTTCTTTTGTCTTTAATTTTATCAATTACTATTTAAAAACAAACTTGCTTGTACAAAAATGGTTTCAACAGAAATGTTCCAGTTGTACATTTTTTGTTGGCAAATCTATCTAGATAAGATGGCATTTTAAGTTCCCTAGATGTGTTAGTTTTGCAATCTAAGAAAGCCTAAACTAGGTCTACTTTGCAAGAGCGTGGTTTATTCAGGTCCATAAATTGCTCTTGGTGTGATTTATAGAACTGGGTTTCACAGCTAGAGTCACTGATTGGGAGTCCATCCTTGAGAATTCACTGAAGCTCAGTCGGTTTCAGGGCAGATGGGCTTTCTAGAACGTGGGAGCTTGACAGTGCTGGCTGCTTCCCTTCCCTTCCTCTGAGCCTTCTGGGAAGCACATTCCCTCCTTATTTGTGGTATATTGAGGCTTTCAAGGGGCTGAGCATGTGCCCACGTGTATGTCTAGAGAGACTTGAAGAAGGAACTTAGTGCAGGTAAATCAGGATTTCTTTAGAGTCGACAATATGAAATCTTCTCTCTGATAAATAGTCAATTTCTTTTTAGACCAGTGATGGGCCAATTTTTAAAGTGACACTTGATATGAAATAGGAAATTAACCTATGACTCCACTCTGGAAGTGGCTGTTCTTTGAAACAGCTTCTTTGGGACTTCAAAATACTCTACCTGTTCACCTTGTTAGATTTAAAATTGTTTAAATCTCTATTAACTCATTAAGTTTATCGGTTTGACAGTGAAATCCTTATAAAAGTGTTCTGAATTTTTAGAGATTTCAGCTCCATGCTTTCTACCCACACTCTTGCAAGGTTACTTATCTCTTTAGACCATGAAGATTATGGGGAATTTTACTAGCTTAGGATTTGAACAAAGTATCTCTTGTCCTTGTTTTAGCTTTCACACTATATACTGAAGTTTCTATTTTGAGGAAAATTATAAAAGTTATATATAGTTTTAAATTATAAAATTCCTAGTATAAAATGTTAGTAAAAGGAAAAATGTCCTTCTATTCCCACTGCAAACCATTAACATTTTTCTCTGTTCCTTTGTGGGTTTTTTATACGTGTGCAGGCCTCATTCAAATGTGTCCATGTATGTAGATGGGTTTAATCAATGTCATAATCATTGTCATGAGACTTGAACTTCTCACTTCTGGGATAATTCCAAAATTTTTATCCCCAATGACAACCCATGGGCAACACAGCTGCTGTCCCAGCTGACCTGCCTTCTTTCTGCTGGCTCGAGCACCCCCTGCCTGGCCTCAGTCTCTCAGGTGTACTCTTGTCTCTGTAGGCCTTTTCTGAATGATTAGCAAACATTATTCCACAGCCTTTCTGGGGTCAAAATTCTTTTGAGAATTGATTAAATATTGTGGATTCCCAGGCTGACAAATGTACATGTGCCAATACACACAAAAGGGGCATATCCCTCCACTGAGGTCGCAGCCCTCCTGGGAGCCCAGGAAATGCCTGGGCCAGGGGTCTCCACTCACAGAAGGTCAATAACAACTACAGTCGCCCTGATCTCTCCATTTTCTTTAAAAATGAGAGAGGTTTTTTATATTATTTTCTCATACTTACCTGTGGTCTTCTTCTAATACAGTCTTTTTCCATTAAAAAATAAAAAAAGAAGAAAAGCAGAGGGCAAGGGGGCTTTCCTGGTACTGAGTCACCTGTCCCCACGGCACCATGGCTAACGGAATCTGGATTTGGGACAAGTCCTCGGCAGACTTGCACAGAGTGAATGCAGGTGACCTGGTAGGCACTTGGGCTGCAGGGCCAAGCAGGTCTCACCATGAGTACTGACTACCAGTCGGAGGAGATGGTTGAAATGATGTGGTGAAGTGTAACTGCTAGGATGCACTTAGTCCTTTGCAGCCTGGGAAGCAGTGTCTCTGCTTTCTCGGGGAATCTCTAATCCAATTTATGTCCCAGGCCCCTATCAAATTTCATCTGGTGATAGAGCAAATAAACATTGCAGTTGAACATGTGTCTGAAAGGTCATCTCAGCACATTTGTAGGAGTCAGTTTTTACACACAGGGGGCTGCTTCTGACCCTCTTTCCCTCTCCTGTGTGTGTACGGGGGCCGGTAGGTGACAGCGATATATCTGCATCGCTCGTCTGTCTGTGGTTACTATTTTGGAGAATGAAAGGACAGGGGTGGGATGAATGCAGCGTGGTCGCAGCGAGTGGGCCTGTGGGACAGAATGAGGTGTCAGCAGAAGGAGAGGAAGTGCTGGAAAGCGGCGTTCTCGTTTTCAAATTTCCCGTCTGTTCACGTTCACGGGCAGGTGCTCTCAGACTTTCAGGCTGATCCCTCTGGTCCTCCCTCCTCTCCCTTCCTTGGCACTGAACAACAGCCAGACCCTAAAGTTGTGTTTGCCACTTGCAAGGAAAAGAAAGAGAAACTAAGAAGAGGAGCAGGCAAGGGGAGGACCAGCAGGAAAGAATAAGGAAAGAGGGAGCTGAAGACGTGGGAAGGAAAGAGAGGGAGTGCTGCAAAGGAGTGAAAGAAGGTGAGGATTCACATGGTAAGGGTTCTTTTGCGGCTGCAGAAAATGCTCTAAATTGATTGTGATGAGAGTTGCAAAACTCTGCATTTACTGAAAACCATCAGTAAACTGCATGACGTAAGTTCTAGCTCAATGAAGCTATTATATTTTTTAAAAGTGAACTTGAATTTTAAAAAATTAATATATTTATGTTTCAATGCACACTACCCTCCTTCCCGGCCAACTTCATGCATAGCAAAGTTGCTCTGCTCAGAGCCTCCTTCAGGCCACAGAATCTCTTGCATATTGAGGTGCCACGGCAGATGGCTTTTACCCTCACTAGAAATAAACAATCTGTAAGATGAGGCCGAAAATGCAAAAAAGAGAGATATAGGAGGTAAGAAACCGCCTGCTGCAAGGGTCACTGATTCCATTTCTATGCTGTTTGAACTAATGAGCATCAGTGCTTTTCTCCCAAGTTCCTGACACATTTTTAATTAGGGGAAAAATGACAGTTAACTGGTAGAGATGCCCACTTGCTTAACAATGTTAAAACTCAAATTTCTGGACTATTGCATGCGCGACCGCGCGTGCGCACACACACACACACGCACACACACGATCACTGGTATGTAGCCTCGTGTCACTGTAAAAACAGTGCTGTCATGTCTCTAAAATAATAATATAAACTTAAACCTGTTTTTAAAAAGGACAGATCCCAACTTTAACATCTTTGATAGCTGAGGATCCTCTCTTTTCACTGTAGTTAGTACACCTTCAAATAAAAGTCACTCTCCCTTCTTCTACTTTGAGGCTTCACATTTACTAAACTAGAGAGCAGATGATCACGTCCTCAGAAGTATTTAGATTTCAGTGCATCACATTCTAGAGCCTGGAAGTAAAGTACACAGATGGTGTGCACATTCTCTGATTACACATAAGCCTCTCCCTGCCATGTCCTCTGTCTCAGCTTTGTTCCATGTAGACAGGGCTAGCGAATAATTCATCTCCAAACACGCAACAAATGTCCTTTTGAAATCTCTAAGACATATACATTTCTGAATGAAACTGAGAAAAAAACTTTTTCTAAATCTTGAGCAGTACTTAAAATACAATAAATGTAAGTTAGGTTAAAAATCCAGCAGGTAGCCACGGCCTGGTGGCTCCGTTGGTTGGAGCTTTGTCCCACACACCAAAAGGTTGTGAGTTCCATCCCCGGTGGGGGCCCACACGGGAGACAACTGATAGATGTTTCTTTCACATCGATGTTTCTCTCTCTCTCCCTTCCTCTTTCTAAAAATCAATAAAAACGTATCTTCAGTTGAGGATAAAAACAGAAATATGACACATATGTACTCTCATTATTTGGAAACTTTAAGAAAAATAGTGTCTAGGATTTTATAAATTTATTTATGAAAAAACAATCGTTTGGGGAAAGACCATCTGTTCTCAATCTAATTCAAATTTAAATTAATGAGAAGTAATTTAAGATGCCTGACTGACAAAGTAACTTTTTTTAATTTTAGTACATTTAGAAGTAATCAAGTTATGTAGAGATTAGGGGAAGAAATTTTCTACGATGTCTGAGAGTGCACATGGTAAGTGATGAGGTTTTCCATGAATGTTAATGATCTGGGCTTGGTTGGCTCCCTAGTACATTAGAACAGAGCCCAAATCATCTGTCTTTCATATTTAATTCAATTTGTTTGCATACTGCATCTTTCACTCAATGTTTCTCAAAAAGCAATTTCAGGAAAGATAAAACTATGAGAAAATACTTTTCAGAACCTAATATACTGATAACAATACAAAGGATATGGATAAGAGTCTTTGGAGAAATAAAGATTACTCTCTCCTGTTTTGTCCATGCCTAGTATTGTCTGATTAGTATTGAAGGCTAACATATTCATACACGGAGATGGGAATTGCTGCTGTTTTCAGAAACCGTGAGAGAACAGAACAAGGACTCAAAAAAAAGAAAGCATATCCAAAAGAGTTCAGAAAGCTATATTGTATAATCACAAAAAGCGATAAAGCTTTGTTGCATTTAAAGTAAAACTATGTGATTGGAAGGATGTGTGGGAAAAGAGCAAATGAAAAGCAAGGACTATTAACTTGTATATATATAACACTTCACTTCCAAAATGCTGAAATAATTACAAATAAGTATTTAATAGTGGTTCTCATAGGTTCCTGGGAGTCCTCCAATTGTTACTTTTTTACTTGGTAAATATAGACCATAGGAATGTAAAAGGAAATCTCAAATACATTCACTGATTTGCTTGTCTCAAGAGCATTAAACCACTGCCTCCCTTGCCCCACTCCTAGGCAGTTTTCTCTTCATGTCCTCCTAAGTTGTTCAAAGACAACTTGAGTTTATTGTCATAATTATTTTTTCAAAAACTAGATATTTAAAGCCTGGATAAAAGCGTGAAACAAGGTGCTTTAAATTGTTCCAATGTACACCTAAGCAAAGTATGGGGGATCCCGCCATCTGGAGTACATGCACATCCCCTCTGCAAGACCCACAGTCTACCTGCTTAGAGATTAAAACCAAATTCGAATGTGAATTCCTTCCTTTCTCTCTGTCGCTCCTTCCAAAAATATTAACTGAACACCTACCATGCCGAGGCACTGGAGATACTGCAGTGAACAATACTACACACACACACATGCACACACGCACGCACGCACACACGCACGCGCACACACACACTTGTATTTCCGCTGATGGTAAGTAAAGTAGTGGGGAGAGAGACGATGCTCATGTGTGCAGGTGTGGCCTCACTGAAGTAACTTTGAAGGAGGTGCAGGAACGAGCCGTGCCTTCCCTCTGCCCAGAAACTTCCTTTCCCTCTCCTCCTTCTCCACAAAGCACATCTGCTGACTCTTCTCTCTTTACAGTGTGGACATCACTTTTTCTGGGAAGCTTTCTGCAACTGGTCCACTACGAATTAATCTCTCCCTCCACTGAAACCCTCTGTACTTATCTGTGCATGTTCTAAGATCATTTTCTATTTTATATTAAATCATCTGTATTCATATAGTCCATATATTTTCAACCTTACTAGACAAAAGCTCCTTGAGGAACTATACACTCCTTTTATCACTTCTTGTGGCTTTTATAGTCCTTGGACACAGCAATATTTCAACCAATGTTTCTGGAATAATTAGTCAATGCTATAGACCAAATGTTTCTGTGCCCCTCCCCCCATCCTAATCATGCTCTCTCAGGCTCATCTTTCTATATTTTGCTGACCTAACGCCTTTTCTATGCACTCTGTCTTGATTTATAGAAAATGAGTAACAAGGGTAGGGGTCGGGGTTGGGTTCAGAGACGAGCAGTGAGCAAGAGGACTCCTCTGTCCTGTGGGAAGGAAAGAATTATAATCAGATGGTTATTATCTTTCAGTGAAGTAGGAGCTCTCTTCTCCAAGAAGAGAGCAGAGGAGGTGGAGTAAGAAAGGGAAGGAATATAAAAAGTATATGAAATCACTACTGTTAGGGAAGCTCACAGACTTCCCAAGCTGGGGCAGGGGCTGCAGGGCCTGAATGGAAGCCCCAGAAGGCCTGGGGTAAGAGGCGGTGGGGACATACCACCTGGGTATAGAATTCCTGCTGCAGCCACAGGCATCCTCAGCTTAACATCAGAGGAGGGAGACGGTACTTAGTGCAATGATGATCTCGAACAACCTAAATGAAAACTCTGGCCCTGCCACTTACTAGTAGCCAGTAAGATGGCTAATCCTCCCAAACCAACCACAGTTTCCTCATCTATAAAACTGAGATAATATCTATTATAAAACATTTGTTGTGAAAGCATCATATATCAAAATCTTAGCACACAGCAGCAGACACCTAATTTTTAAGTGTCATTAAAAAATTTCTCAATGGAGTAACAATGAAACCACAATGGCATTGCTACAGAAGATGTGTTCCCTATGCCCACCTCCTGAACTAGCTGGAGAATGCCGAGTATTCTCCTGGGAAGAATGTCTAATACTCTGTATTAGTGACACAAGAGGGAAAAGCTAGTCATTACATTTACTACATCAGAGGCACTTATAAAGAGCATCAGTCAGCCACCAGCACAGGAATCCGAGAAAAAGACAACCACCAATCTGAGAGGCCATGAGGGCCCAGGCCAAGAAGGTCAGGAAGCTTTAGGGCTACAGTGGGAGAGGCTCTGGTCACTTCATCAGCCTCATCTGTCACCCTTCATCCCACATTATCACCACCCAACTCCAAGCTCCAGGTATTTAAAATTAAGTGCAATCACATCCATTTAATGCACACACGCACACAGCACTTGCTCTGTGTCCTAGTTACTCTCTCTTACTGAAATATCCCTCCTTTCCCCCTTTGCTTGGTTAAATCGCACTTATCCTTTTGCACTCAAGGATGATGTCGCCTTTTCTAGAAACTTCTTGAAACTCTTAGATTGGATCCAGAACCCTCATAGGACCAGTCATACATAGCTTCCCAAACATATCATTCTCATACCATTTAATTAATATTATAGGTATTGTTCACCTCCTTCCCTAGACTATGAGCTTCTAAAAACAGAAATAGATCTTATACATAGTACAATGCTGGGCATATAAGAGGCAATCAATAAATGTTTGCTCATGAAAGGGTGAAAACTACATGAGTAAAGAAACAAACATAAGCCATTCCAGTTGATATATTTTAGTTAAAGACAAAATAATTATTTTAATTGAAGATGTAAATACAAAATTTTAACTATTTTTAAGTCATAAATTTCTAGTGTTTTTCTTCAAAGTTCCTAGCTATTCCTTCCAAAAGAGATCGTAAGACACATAAACATCTCACTGGCCACTTACGTGGCCTTATTTTTAAATATTGTTAAGTAACACCAGAAGTAATTGATCAGATGAACACCAAGTGCTCGTTCTTTTAGGGGCTTCCATTTGTTCTCATGTATTATAGAAGAGTAGGACTCAATTTGGCACATCAAACAAATGTTCACATCAAGGTACAGTTACACATTTAAATTTATACCCAGCATTTCCTAATGAACCCGGTACTTTGTTTTGTTACCAGAACAGCATCTTTCCCTTCAAAGCGCCTCCTACAACCTTGACGTGTACCTGCCCTGGAGTGGCCTACAGCCAGCCAATCACTGAGTTTCTCCCAGTTATTAACATTATTCATTGTATGAAGTCACAGAAAATGAGAGAGGGAACACTGGTTTCTTTTGCCACCAGCTGCTTGCTTGATTTTTTTTAGAACTATGATAACTAGGGACACTGTGCTGAAATTCTTAGCACTCATATCTGTGAACAAAATTAGGACCTGTTTGGAGCTACTGTCAAAAGGAACCATAATTGCTGAAATTGCAGAGCCATGGAAATGATGACCATATGCTGGTGGCACACAAATGGCGTGTGCAGCCACAGAGCCTTCTCATGCTCAGGATATAACATCAGTTTGCTGCTCAACAAAACATTGTTCTTAGTTCTTTTTAAAAAGATTTTTTCATGTTTGAATTACCAGCAAAGAATTCTTAGACAAACATGTGGGTGGCAGGGATGAGAGAAAGAGTCAGGGCGACAGGCTTGTGTGCCTACAGTTGCCTGCTCAGGAAATACTCAAAGCAGTGGTACAGGCTATTCCATCCGTCTTCAGATTGTATCACCTATTTTACAACCTAGTTTAAACAGCACAGAAGCTCGGCCAAATTCCACTTGACAGAAGACTGCATTCCCCTTCCATGTGTGGGGGAGGTGTATGTGCTTAATTCCAGGATAAAACCATGGTTTATCAGGAAATACAAATTTTACTAGAAGGAATTTAAGGTCAGCTTTCATTGTCCTGACAAGCCTCTCTGAAAGACCTGTGGCTCTTAGACGCAAAAGCCATTTCTCTACCCACCCAAGATTAAGTGTAAAGGAAGCAAACACAGGCCAACAGCTGGAAAATGTACCCCAGAACACAAGGCTGAAAAGCGAGGGTTCCTGACTCCTAATGCAGGGAAATTTCATCATTTACCCTGTTCTGTTTGCTCATGTTTTTCAAATATGTTTTTATTGATTTCAGAGAGAGGAAGGGAAAGGGAGAGAGACAGAAACATCAATGATGAGAGAGAGTCATTGATCGGCTGCCTCCTGCACGCCCCCTACTGGGGATCGAGCCTGCAACCTGGGCATGTGCTCTGACCAGGAATGGAACCGTGACCTCCTGATTCATGGGTCGATGCTCAACCACTGAGCCATGCTGGCCGGGCTTTTTGCTCATTTTTAATCCATGATAGAGACACGCAAGGCAGATTAAAACCTAAGATGAGTACTGTGGACTGTGAAACACCAATGGGCTTAAAACAGCACAGGAGCATTTGGAACCTCACTGAACTGTGTGACTCTCAGGCCATCCTCAGGGTAAGCCTTGGAAGCTGGTCAAGATGCCCAAGGGCTTGGGTGGGGTCACGAGCAGCCTTTGCACTAGATACGGTTGTTTCCCCTGGAAACAGATGTCTATGGAGAGGTAAGAGAGACTGGGGTCTTCCTTCTGGCTTGGTGTCATGTCAGACTGCTGCTGGGTCTACCAAATGTAGAGGGTCGACTTGTAGAAACTTGTGAGTAATGTTAGCTAAGAAGGCTACTTCAATATCCTTTTAATTTTTCGAAAACTTTTTTTTATTGAAGTAGACCTTACACACAGAATGCACAGATTACTTGTCACAAACTGAACACACTCTTTCACAAGGACCAGATCAAGGAACAGAATATTATCCCAGAAGCCCCTCCATTCCCTCTCTTCCAGTCACTCCCACAAAGGTAACCACAGCCCTGAATTTTTATATAGTAGTAACTTAAGCCTGTTTTTGCACCTTACACTAATAAAATCATTCGGTATTTACTATTTGGGTTTGGCTCAAACGTTCTGGCCAATGCTGCCTTCGTGAGCGCCACCCACCACTGTGCGCAGAGCCCCTCCGCTCCCCTTGCTGTACAGCCAGCATCGGCTGTCTGGACGTGACGCAGTTTACCCGCTCACTGCTGAGGAGCCTCTGGGCAGGTTCAGGGTTGGGCTTTTAGTGAACGTATGCATACACTTCTGTTGGGCACCTAACTTGGAATGGAATTGCTATATCATTTTAAATTAATTTAGGTATTACATAATTTATGCTTACAACATCCTATAAAATGCCTCCAAGACCAAAATCCATCTATTACATGCAAAATTACTGCTTTTCCATTCATACTTTAACCTTCTGCAGCATATATTATTATAACTGAGTCAGTGCCACTGTGTGTGTTTTAGTAATCAGCATGACCATTTGCAGATACATGGTATCGCATTATTTACTTTGCATTATTGCTCTGGAATTTTTAATGCAATTGTAAACCATTCTCAACTGTACCATTATCACTGAGGAATTTGGAAAATTCAGTACTAACAGCTAGTTCTTATAAATAGGCAATGCACCTCTTCCATCTGGTTCCATATAAAGGGAGGCAAGTGGACTTTAAATCTGACATATGTGGGTACTGATTATAACAGCGGAAGTTGGAATATGCTGCTGTATTATATCATCAAAATGAGAATAAATGAGACCAAGGGATAATTAAAATCATCATACCTAACTTAATATTTTCATAACTAAAGCTTTTATTTCAGATTTCTTATTTGGAAGTCTTTTATTTTATTTTTTTAATTTTCCCATTCCTCTACCTCCCTCCCCTTTGGCAATCATCAGCTTGCTCTCTATATCTATGGATCAGTTTCTGTTTTGTTTGTTTTTAGGTTCCACATATAAGTGAAATCATACAGTTTTGTCTTTCTCTTTCTGACTTATTAAACTTAGCATGATTTGTTAATTTCTTATTGATAGTCCATGTTTTATAAGATGTCCTTGAATAGCTCTATATACCAAAGTGGAAGTAGACATTTAGGCAGCTTATTTCTTTGTTATTTTCTATAACAAATTATGAGTAACAACTACAATTGTCTTTAAGAGTCTCCCTCTCTCTCTGTCTCCTCTCTCTCTCTAAGCTAGGAATCAAAAAAGTTTTTAGTTTGAAAGGAATCCTGGAGATCATTCTATATTGCCTCTGTCACAAGTGAGAAACCTTTTCTTTATGGCTTCCTCATCAGCTGCTTATCCAGGTGCAATAGGTTTGTATGTAGTTTAATATCAATTTCCCTTTCTGATGTACGTATCTGCCAGTAGAAGAAAGAGTAGCAGACAAGAAATTAGAAGACATTTCCTTTAAAATCAGTCACTTATTAGTTGTGCCATGAGAAGATACAGTTTGTCCAAGACTCACTCTTTTTTGGTCCATAACGTAAGGATTTTAAAACTTACATTGTAGGGCTGCTCTGTGTATTAATTAAGATAATACATATGAAAATATTCTGTAAGTGGTTAATCAAATATATGGTAGAGCCTATTGCTCCTAGGCCACAAACCTGTACAGTATTTTACTTTGCAAAACAACACAAGCTATAATTAAGCATAAGAGGGAATGATGCAATGAAAAGACATAGCAAACATGAGATGAATGAAGCTGCTGCTGGCATAACACAACATACTATTTTACAGTAAACCTCTTTTTTTTTTGGAGGAAAAGTACACTCTGAAATAATAAAAGTACAATGTAGTAAATACATAAACCAGGAACACAGTTGTTTAGTATAATTATCAAGTACTCTGTACTGTACATAATTGTATATGCTATACTTTTATACAAGTGGCAGCACAGTAGGTTTGTTTATACTAGCATGAAGTAATTCATTGTGCTATAATATTACAACTACCATTATGTCACTTGGTGATAGGAATTTTCTATTTAAACCTCATGTGACTATCATCGTATCTGTGGTCCTTTGCTGAATGAAACATTGTTATGTGACATGTGACTGTAAATTGTACTATCAACATTATTCTCATTCACAAAAGGCAGACTGGCCCTGGCTACACTATCTGTTCGGATTTCAGCCACCACCTTTTAATAATGATGTTTATTAAAAAATTTTTAAAATAGTCTCCAAAATCATATTTAAGTTTAACTTATAAATAAGAAAAAAACTGTACAGAGTGACAAACTTCCTAGGCTTAGGAATGTTACCTCTTGGAAAAAATAATCCATTTTAATTCATATTATTGAGTTTCCCATGCATTCAGATTAGCTAGGATAAATTCTTCAACAATTTGAGTAACCCCAGGAAATCAAAGCAAGCTAATTATGGAGTTATAATTTTTCCCCATGTCTAGAAGATAATGGAAGAATTATTAATCTTGATTCCTGAGGTATTTTTAGGAAAGGGGTTATTCCAACCCAGTTCCTTTTGCTAGCAACAGTTTTGCAGTTATGGGCCTTACATTTGAAATACAGATCACGAACTTAAGATATTTACATTTTAATAAACAGTGTAATCTACATATGGGTAAATTAAGAGCCATTGGAATAAGTTCTGTCCAAGACAGTATGCTTGGACAGGGTCATGTTGCTATGTACCTCTTACAGTAAACAGTATCATAGATACTGTAACTAAAAAGGAAATGAGAAATCACCTAGTCTTGATGTTGTAATAACCGGATTATTATTTAATGGGAAAGGAGGAAAGAGAAGGTTAAATAGTACAGACAGGCTATTTATACAGCTTTGCCAAAAAGCTGCATTTAACAGTCTCCAAATCTGTTCGCCGCTGATCGTCCAGGGAAGGGGCTGGATAAAGGCAGTTTAGACACATGCCCAGTAAGGTCTAAGTGATGCAGGAGGTGCTTGCCCGTCAATCACACCTGGGAACACATTAGTGGCCAGGATGAGCATGGCCACTGCATGCCAGTGAAATCTGAATATTTAAACTTCCAGACAAAGTGAGCTCTCTTGGCTCTGGGGGGGGGGGGGGGGCGGGGGGGGGGGAGAGGCGGTGCTGGGATCCTGTGACTCCTGTGACTCCTGTTACAGGGAAGTGCTCCCCTGTGCCCATGTGGCTCATGGCTATATGGGTCTCCACAATGGACTAATGCACTTAAATTAATCTCAATGCTGACCCACACCCAGCTGCAACATGGAAGGGAAGCTCTGGACACTGGCCTTACTTTTGGCTCTGTTGGAACCCCAGCTGCATCTTTGCCAGGACTGGCTTAAGGGGCGGGGGACTTTGGAACCCAAGAAATGTGACTACACATAAATAAAGCCTTTTAGCACATCTCATCCTCCAGTGCCAATCTTAGAAAATTCTTTTTCTGAAGATATCACAAGAACCTCCACCTCGCGCCCGAGTAACAGGGAAGTTTCATTCTCCAGTAACAGTCTAATCATTTTGTTTTACAGATAACAAATCTGAGGGCCAGACATGATATAAATTTACCCTTGTTCACCTTCACGGAATTATAAGGAATATTTTTAAATTCCTTTTCATTAAGGGCTAAGCCCACTTGAAACTTTTTATTTTGAAAAAAATAAAAATGGAGAAATGCCATTGTAGGGATGTTTATTATATGTTAGGATCAGCCAAGACCTTCTTATTTAGAATGTCTCTCATGCTACCTGCTTAGTATAAATGGCAATGGAGATGGTAAGAAATGAGAAGTCAGGAAAGCCCATAAGAAGGTGCCCTGAGATCAGCACGGGGAAGACTGTCAGGGCAGGCACAGTAGACCCAACCTGCCATTAGAGCACACGTTCAAGCAGTCCTCCTACCCAGAGGGAAAGGATGGAAACTGAAAATGGTGAGAGAAAAGATGAAGGGCATGAGGGGCATACAGAGGACCCAAAATCATTTAATGGAAATTCTGAAGAGAAGAATAGAATATAAAGAAAACTTCAAAAAATACTTGAAGAAAAAACTGATCTGATGTGGAGGACTCTGGCCTAAAAACTGTGAGAATATAGCATTAAAGGTAAATTCAATGAAAAGAAAACTGTACCTGG
Organism: Miniopterus natalensis; assembly: GCF_054644295.1. Taxonomy (NCBI): domain Eukaryota; kingdom Metazoa; phylum Chordata; class Mammalia; order Chiroptera; family Miniopteridae; genus Miniopterus; species Miniopterus natalensis. The sequence goes on along the minus strand of NC_142087.1, from coordinate 39,227,392 downwards.
ATATGTGCAGGGGAACTTTAAATTTCACATATATGTAAAGATATAAAAGTATTTTATAGGAACCTTGATAAAAGGAAGGCTACCTCTGAAAGACTATCAGGCTGGCATTAGACTTTGCCAACACCACAATAAAAACTAGGAGAGGATATGAAATTATGTGGATGAAAGTCTGAAAGAAACAGGTCTAGGCTAAAACACCTATCTCCTCTCAGATTCCTCATGCGTGAGACGCATTCTCTGACATGCAAAGACTTTAAATATAATATGCAGGCACCATAGACAAATTAAAACAAACTTGGAAACAACTGTGTCAGAACAAAGAATGAAATATGCTAAATCAAGGAATGAGGAAATTGTGGCTAGAAAGGACTGAAGTTACCACTAGAACCAGTAAAATACATAGAAATAAACGTGCATTGCTGTTTTAAAAATGATTGCAAAATTACTTGCCGACTTTTTGTTTCTTTCCAAGAGTAGCTGATCTCTATTGCTTAAAAACTGGAAAGAAAAAATAGTAAGATATATAATTCAATTAACCTCAAATTCAATTAATACAAGTGGGTATGTTGGATGGGTGGAAGAGCAATTAGCATTTCAAGTTTCACAAAAGAAAAGCAAAGATTAATGCTCTTCTATGGCTTTGATAGCTAAGTAAATGTAGGCTTAGAAACGCATCCAGAAAAACTTTAGAATAACCATCACAATGGTTCCATGTCTTCCTTCTTAGTTAGAAGTTATCAACAAACAAAATGTTCCGGAAAGAAGGAAGGTAGGGGAAAAGAAGCTCCCCTTCCTTGCCCATCACCCTCAAAATATAAATAAAAGCAAAATACTTAAGGCATAAGACAAGTTGGAATATATAAAATTTATATAATAATTACAACAATAATTGCAAATAGGTCAAACTTTGTTATTAACAGGAAAAGACTCCTAGATGGGATTTTATCTTAAAGAGCTTTTCACATAATGCTTTTCACATAATGTATACCTAAATAAAATGATAGGAAAGGCTAAAAATAATGGAATAAGCAAAGATTTTAGGAACACAAAAAAAATTTGTTTGGCATTATTAGTATGAGACAAAACAGCAATCAAAGAAAAACTAAGACAAAAAGTCACTTGTAACTAATATAAGATCCATAACACAGAGACATAATGGTGATGAAACTTATCAATCAAATAATATCTCATTAATGTATCTGAAAAATTACAACACAAGGAACTATTTGATATTTTATTGAAAACAAATAACAAAAAACTGTATGTCCTGTCTGATTCTACTCATGGGGAAAAATGAATATATATATATAGGGTGTCCTCAAAAATGTATACACACTTTAATAGCTGATAGATCAATTTTGAAAATGGAATGTATTTTAATAAACACTGCCCTTATAATTATAAAGTCTGGAAACTGAAACTGATTTAAAGCATATTACTTTGTAGTTGGAGTATGAGTGGTTTTTATTTATTTTTGAGAACTTCAAACATTACCACAAATTTTATTATTGACCATGGGCTAAATTTGTAATAAAATAGTATCAATTTTAAAATAATATGCATGGTAATATTTCTACTTTTTAAGATAATAAGTTTTCTTTGCTAACATTTTACTTTGATTTTGGTTTTTCAGGTGATTTAAAATTATGAGATATCATTTTGGCCTCCAGTTAACTGCTATAAACTGTTCTCACACAAAAATAAACCAAAGCCACATCTGCTTTTATCATAATAAGGTACAGCATCTCCAGTCTTGGCAATTCTTGTGATTTGGAATTTTGTACTTAGGAAAATCCTTCAAATGCGTCACAGAACACTACCTTTGGAAATGAACACGTCAGTTGCTACAAAACTAAGCATTCCATATGCAATCTTCTTTAAAAGTAGGGAAAGAAAAGAGAGAATTCTCACATAATTATTGCCTAGTTCAGTAAAATCAAACATATACATTAACATTCAAGAATTTTATAGTAATGGGTAGAAGTGATTTAAAGACCCATGGCTGATCTTTTGTTATTTCATCAAAGCTTTTACTAAATTGGATAATTAATCATGTCATTTTGAGAATTAAAAATGTTATCTAAAGTCAGATACTCTTTTTCCCTTTACTTATTAAAGTAAAAATACATCTGCCAGTTTATTTTTAAATTTCTACCCAGTTCAATTTCACTGTGTGGTAACATAATGTCAAAGAAAATGACAGGCCAAGTGACGAAGAAATCAGATAAATGTGAACACATGTCATTAAGGAACTCTCTTGGCATGCTAAAAAGTTTTAACTGAAGGTATAATAAATTAAGAAGTACTGTGAATATAAAGTGAAAACCATGCCTTTGAGAATCCTTTGTACACAGTATTCCAATCAGCCACTATAAATTCATAAAATTTACAGAGCCAAACTAAACAAAAAAGTCATTACACAAAACCTTTTCTATGTATATCAAGAAGAAGGTGTATAGGGGAACCCACTTAGAGAAGCAAAATGGCCCCAGCAGCAAAGGCATCTGGGAAATGGTGGACTCTCTGTTTAACCTTCTGTGATGTCAACTCTCTGTGGCCTCAGGCTCGGCTGACTACCCAGAAAATGGGAAGGCCGCCAGGGATAAATGTCATGCCCCCAGGAAGGAGGTTAATGTATGCAGCCAAAAGGCGTTTCACAGGACTCTTACAAGAGCCCTGCTCTGTCACAAAGAAACCTAGGACAGGACAGGAGCCACGACCCAATGACAGAGGTGTCACCCCGAGCTGCCCTGTGAATTGTGAGCTCTGGAGATATAATGCCTCCTGCCTTCTAGTTCCCTGAAAATGTTCCATTCTTATCACTGCCATGTTTGGTATTTCATTTTCTTTCTAAGCGTCACAGAATGCCTTTCTTTAAGCTCTGCTTTATTTTCACGTTCTAGTTTCTTCAGAAGTTCTGAGGTTAACCAGTAAAGGCACTTGGTTGAAAAAAAATCATGTCAGATATTCTCAATATTATTCACAATTAGATACTACAAGTACGAACAGTTCTACCTAACACTGGGTGAGAAAAGTTCAGGGAAGCTGCAGGAACAAAGTGGAACAAAGTGTGACTTTGTTCACACTGTTTTCAGAATCCAGGCAGGGAAGGGAGAATGAGCTACACATGAGAACGGTGGGGACAAGCGAGCTGTGACGAAGGGGAAGGAGAGGCCGTGAGGGAGGGAGACACTGGGGCCACTTGGAGGAGCTGTCCAGGGTGATGGGTGCTATTTCGGCCCAGGGCTGCGGGAGAGTAACCCCAGAGAGGGCGAGTGGACAGGCCAACTGCAATGTTAAGGTCTGGCCAACTTCGAGGAAGAGGACTCGAGTTTTGCAGAGGCACTAAGGTGCCGGTCGTTTGGTCTGGAAAAACGTGCACTCAGAATGCACCGTGAGAAGGCAGGCAGAGTAAGCCCTGAGGGCTGTCTCAGGGGGCCTCTGCTGTCGGCCAGTATGGCAGCCCCTAGCCACATGTGGCCACTGAGCACCTGAAGTGGGCTGAGTGAGGAACTACTGATTTAATTTTATTTAATTTTAATTATTGTTTAATTTAAATGGACACGTGACTAGTGACTACCATATTGGACTTCGCAGTTCTAGATTTAAAACCAAAATAAAACAAAGACGCACACACACACACACACACACGCGCACACACACTCACGCACGCACAAAATGCCTGAGGAATGTTATTTGTAGCCACATACCCCTCGTGGTCCGGAGAGCAGCTCTATCAGTCCAACAGGGGCCTCACCTACCATAGAGGCCCCTCCCTTCCCAGCCTCTGCGTGTCCCCTTTCTTCCTCCTCTCAGGAAACACTCGGGCGTCTCCCCTCCCCTCCCCTCCCCTCCTTGGCTCCTACACATTTGCACGAGTAGCCAAGGTGCCGCGTGTCTTCAGTTTATTCATTTTTATGGACACTACACTACATTACTCTTCTTCTTTGAGTGTCAGGATGACACTCACATAAGGACATTCGTGTGTGCTGCTCGGGCGTGTTTGCCATTACTTCTTACACTGACACCTGCTTTGGTTCGTTTAGAGCTGCTTCAAGCGCAGGCTTCCAGGACTGCAGCCACCTGATAAGACAAGGACTTCTATCTGGGTCTCTTTTATTCAAACACATGTTTTCTTCCTTCCCATATTAAATAATTTATTCTTTTTTCTTTATAGTTCTCTACTATTCTTTTAAAAAATATTTGTGTGTTAGACAAAATATTTGTTTGTTGGGGATATCTGCCCTATTCAGTTTTAATTTATATATTCTGTAACTGGATCACCAATATAAATGATTCATCTATTCATCCTTTTACCAACTGATGGGGACAGAAAAAGCAGCAAGAGCTTATACACGTTTATTTGCACTTACTTTTCATTATAAGCACTATCTTTCCCATACCACCAGCAATTATTTAAAGCACAGATATATTCTGAAACATAACTTCACATTTATTACTTTCTATTCTATCAAAGAATTATCTCATCTCCAAATGAATAAAAAATAGAGAAAAAGAAATAGGGGCAAGTTGAAAACATGAGAGGAAGAAACAAGAGGTTCTGGGATTTCCCTAAAGAAAGCAGGACTCAGCAGCCGCGTGGAGGAAACCGAGGGCTGGGGTGGGGCCTAGAGGCAAGTGCATCCTATGGAGGGTGGGCGCAAGAAGGGCAGCGAGCGGCGGCGCTGGGAGTGGCCTGGGTCCGGGCAAGGCCTCGGGAGTCCAGAGCTCTAGGCAGGCAGAGGTGAGCCGTCAGTAGGAAATGTCGAGGAAGGCCTTAGGCACAGAGAAGACAGTGTGATAGGGAGGCGTCTGGCTCCAAGTGAGTCATTTAGGATGCTGCCTGTAGCTGCCAATCTGCATAATGTTTTCATTTATCCCTGAAATAATTTAAAGAAGAAAAATTTACCTGTGATGTCCTGAATACCGTGGACCCCGGATATGGCCTATCCCTCGGCAGCCTGGCGTAGGACAGACAGCTTGACCAGGGAGGATTTTCACATCATTTGCTCCTTCAAGAAGTAAAAGAACATACCATGAAAACACCCTTAGTCAAGAACTGGAAAGACTAAAATATGTAAATGATATTTACTGAGACTTCACAAATTAAAAACAAATTATCACCAAAAAACGCTTATTGGGTACTTGTGATGTTTTATAAAACGATTTAGCAGAAAATATCACTGCTGTAATAGATAACACTAATAGCAACTAATACCAGAAATGGAGCAAAATAAATCGACAATGAAGAAATTAAAAAAACAGATATGAGAACATTCACTTATCTCTTTCAGAGAATAATAGTGGCAATAAGAACACAGCCTTGAGGTAAGAATGTGAGGGGGTGAAGTCTGATTTGTGGTTCTGTGCTATACTCTCACTCAACTACAGCAAGGCTAGACAGAAGGCTGGGCAGAAACTGGGCCAGCAACTGGGCGTGCCAAGCACGGCGAGCCCGGCCCTACCGAGCTTCCTCAATCAGCTCTCAAAGCTAGCTGAAGAGAGAGTGCTCTGGTCCACACCACACACCACACCACACACACCACACACCACACACACACCACACACCACACCACACACACCACACACACCACACCACACACACCACACACACACACCACACACACACACCACACACACCACACACACACACCACACACACACACCACACACACCACACACCACACCACACACACCACACACACACACCACACACCACACACACACACCACACACCACACCACACACACACCACACCACACCACAACCACACATATCACACTATACCACACGCACCACACGCACACCACACACACACCACACACACACCACACACACCACACACACCACACACCACAACCACACATATCACACTATACCACACACACCACACACCACACACACACCACACACACACCACACACACCACACACACCACACACCACACCACACACCACACCACACACACCACACACACACCACACACACACCACACATATCACACCGTACCACACGCGCCGCATACCACACCACACCACACACACCACACACACACCACACATATCACACCACACTATACAATATATAACCACTTCAGGCCAGAGATAAATTCTGTCAAGCACAATAAGCAATCATCTCTGAAGATCACCAGGATTTAAACCCCCTTGCTCTGTTTTGTGCTTTTCCTCAGTCTGCTCTCCCTCACTTTCCCCTCCCCCAACACAGACATCAGCTCCTAGGGTGTTCTACCCCATACTGTCATTCCACCTGGGCCTTATTTCCCTGACAATCCACACTTTCCTTCTCTCTGCCCAGCTCTCATAACTCCATTTCCTGCGCAAGCTCCCCATTTCCTGTCCTCATTTCAGTATTTTCTGCATTTTTTTGCTCTAACTGTACATGGCTGTTAGCTGAAGAGAGTGCATTTTGCAGCTTTCTCCAGGAGAAAATGTTCACTTTCTCACACCCCATGTGTCTCAGAATTGGCAGGAAAGTCAATGCCCCCCTTCCTCCCAGCATCTCTTCTAGACCATATTTCTTTCATATTCCTTAATACTCCTGTTCTTCTGAGGCTGATGTCATGGGCCTCCCTCACCACTGGCCCTCTCATTGCTAGCACCCCTCTGCCTGTGACTCACATCGCTCAGAGAAGACTGCAACCCTCGCTCACCTTGTTCCACTCCTTCCCGGCTCCAGCAATACCCAGGGCACCCTTAATACTCACACAGTCATGTGTCATCACCAAAATGACACTGCTTCTAAAATCACTAAGCAAACAGCCCATCTGACTACAAAATTCTATCTTTCCAGACTGCTTGCTCAGGTATCCCACCTAACTCCTGGTGATGTTTCCAACATCACTGGAATTTCCAGGCCACTGGTTCCCCTTCTTTCCCCACCATCAGTCATCTTATTATAACTCCCTTCCCTCATCTTAGATTGAGTCTATCAATCAGTATTTGACCCTCTATTGCAAATAACTTAAATTCCCTTTTCTCTCTGACCTTTTATCACAAGTGGCTGTGGACAAAAAAAAAAAAAAAAGCCAATCATGGATCAAATGTACTATCCTGCTACTCTGTGTTTTGTGAAACTAAGTTCTCCTAGGAAAAAGTTACACAACAGTGCAGATTGTTACTAAAACTACTTACTCTTTTCATTTGACTGGAGCAACTCTACACTCCCCCAACCTTCCGCCAACCTCCACCGTTTGGCTCAGTAGCTGAGCTTGTCTGCTACTTCACTGAGAAACCAGCAGCTCACGGCCCTGTGCACCATCATCTCCCTCCTTTCTTCTCATCACAAATAGCAGGGAGAATTCCCTTCCCATGCAAACCCCGTATGTCTGGGTCTTAGCCACCTTTCTCCAGGATCTTTAAGCAACTGGATATTCTCATCGCTCCTGGACCTTTGAATCCTTTCTACCAACATTTAACCTACACCAGTTTCCCCCATTATAAAAAGAAACAAAAACAAAAACCAGAAAACAAAAGCTTAAAACTCTACTTGGAACCCAAACTTCCCTTTGCTGCTGTTTACTCTTTTCCCTTCATAGCCAAACTTCCCAAAGAAGTTATCTCTATTTCCTCACATCTCACATCTCGCTTCTCAGCCCACATCAGTCCATCTTCTAAGGTAGATCCTGACCTTGATGCATTAGGCCCAACGTGCACTGCCAAGTATGCATCACACTTGATGTCTTGGTACTATTCATCACTGTCTCCTTCTGAATTGTTATTGTCCACCAGTTTTGGTGACATCACACTCTGACCGTTTCCCTGCTGCTTTTGGCCATTCTTATTATCTCTTTTGCCAGCTTTTCCTCCTCTAGATAACCTTAAAATGTCAGAGAGCCCTACGTTTTGTTCTTGGGCTACTATCCATTTCAACTCTTCATTTACCAACTGTATGCTACAGATGCTCACAGGCTATAGCCTGGGCATTCTTTATGCTTCAGACCAATACTCCCAACTCCATACATTCAACTCCCATGCATCTCCACTGGGATCTCTCAGAGGCATTTCAAACTCAACATGTTCAAAACTGAAGTCATCATCTTGTCCCCCAACCTTCTTTTCCACTAGCACTACTCATCCTAATAAACCACACCACACTCCATTCCAGAAACCTGGAAGTAATCCTAGTATCTTCTCCCTCTCATTTCACTCTGGCTCAACTTCCCATCAAGTCTCAATCTTTTAAATACTTTTTTAACCTGCCAATTTTTCTTCATCACTACTGTGAGTGGCATAACCCAAGTCATCATCATCTCCTCGGAGAATTTCTGTAGCCATTCTTTATTCATCCCAACCTATTCTCCTTCTTGCAACCAGAGTGACATTTTCAAAACACAAATCTAATCCTTTCCATCTTAGCACCTTGCTCTCTTTTTTTTGGATTAAGTCCAAAGTCCTCAGCCTGGCCTACCTGATCTGACTCCTATATACCCTTCAAATATATCTCACTTGATTTTCCTCCAAATCCAGTATTCTGCATCGAGACTGGTCTCTTCCTGTTCCTTGAGCCTACCAGGTTCTCCTGCATTGTAGGGCATGCGCATGCTGGGACGAGCTTCCTATTTCTAAGCCTGGATAACTCCTACTTATCTTTCAGTCACAGCTTATAGTTCACGTCCTCAGGCTACCTTCCAAGAATACGTTAGGTTCCCATTTTAAATAACATTTACCAAACCGTAAATGGAATGGTTATTTGTTTGTTTCCCTCTCTTATTAGACTGAGCTGCAAGCCTGTGTGTATTTCATTCTTGTGTCATCAGTACTTAGTTTGACACATAGTTGGAGCTCAGTAATGCTTATTGAATAAACAGATGAGTATTCCACAGTCCTTCCCTCACGATGCTCTTGGTCAAGAAAAGAGTCTTACATAAAAACCAGAAATTTGCATTACAGTGTGATTATGTTGTACCAAAATGCTGACTGAAGCTGGGTCCCAATGTGTGGTGATACTAGAATAAATATTTATACTTTTAATTAACAAAAACTAAGAAAATATGTCTTACACATGTATGCTCTCACACCTTCACAAAATACCTTGAGGGACAGATAGAAAGAAATAAGAACCGCCCAATTCAAAGGTAGCTTTTGGAAACTGCTTTAAAAAACAAATAATTTTTAAATAAATCGAAGGAACTGATGTTTAAAAATTGTAAACAAGTCCCTAATTAAGAAGTATTTTTGTTAGTAGATAAAAGGACCTATAAGGAAAGAAACATGGGATATAAAAGACTTTTCTCCAAACCGCACCTCACAATACACTACCAAGGACACCATCACAAAGGCCTGGAATATTAAACCCATAAACCAGAAAGCAAATGCCTTCCATCAGCTAGCCCAGATGTCACTCTGTGTGGACAATATTCCAGTAAATTCTCAATGAATGCCACTTAGCATTTTTTTCAGGACTACTTTAATGTACTTGATTAGATTAAGGTTTAAAGTGATCTTTTAAATATTTATCCAGAGCCTGATGGCTGTCATAATTCTCTCTGTTACATCTGTAAGAACAGTATGACCTCAACTACTGGGAGAAGTATTATATTAAGAATTGCAGCAAGGGAACATAAAAGAGTCAAGAAAAACACGGAATAAAAATGCATGAGATGTAACAATTTCCTTGGTAAATTATGTATGATATCTAATGGGTTAACTCAACAATGAATAAGACAGAGAGCTATCTATGGGGGAAAAGAACCCTGTAAATTCTACAGTCCTTCATTTTATTGCCTCTAGGATAAAGGGAACCCATAATAAAACTAATTTCTATCATAGGTCCCCAGAAAATAACTGCATTTTCACCAAGAATATCCTACTTGTAACTTGGATATTTAGGGGCATTAGGTCTCTAGAAAAAATGTTCTCAGCTTGAAATCACTTGTTCAGAGAGGCCATCCCTGACCACGTTACCTTTCCTGCCTTCTTTTTACCACTTCATTGGAAACTATTTTCCTAGTTTATCTGTTTATCCCCTGTCTCCCTCACTACAGTGAGGGTGCTGACCTTGCCTAATTTATTTACCATTGCACCCCAGCTCTTGCTATAACAGAGACTGGCACATAAGAGATATGGAATAAGGATGTTTTAAGAATGAGTAAGGAATCATAAAGCAACAATTAACACCTGTAGGCATTATTTTGGTATATCTTGACCAGGACGCTCTGAAATAATCATTATTTGATTCTCATTTCAGAGCTTAACGTGACTAAGATAAATCTGGTTTTCTACTTCTAAATATTACGGGCTACTCTCTATATCAAGCAGCATGAATAACTTCTAATTTATTCCAAGTCTTCTATAAAAATTTTACTCGGGCAATTAGTTACTCTAAGTGCAGAGTTCTTACTGCCAGGACAACAAAGAAATGGAAAATATGGTTGCAAACTGGAAATTACCTGAGTCATGAGCAATGCTTCACAACATGACACTGTAGTAACGTGTCCTCATGGATCGCCCTTCACACGGAACTACACAGCTGCCACAGCAGCCAGGACAGGCACTGTAGTTGCCCACCCAGCGTCCATTCCCTTTTCTTGCCAACTGAACCCTGACTTGCTTTAGGGCAGCAATGTGCCTTACTAAAAGTGTGGGCTTTCCCAGCCTCTCTCATCCCCATATGGTCATTTGACGCTGTCCTAGACAAGACGACCTCAGGGAAAGGCAATGTGAAGATGTCTTTAAATGCTTCTCTTCCCTATCAAAAGGGTATAGAGGATGCTGGTGCTGCTTTGCCCATTTCTTCCTTCTTTGAACTTTGCAGAACACAGCTGTGAGAGCTCATGAGGTGACCAGCACATGGACAAAAGCAGATGTGTTGAAGGAGGCAGAGAATAAAGGAAGGTAAAGGAAGACTGAGCCTGGACCCAAGACATGCCAGGGAGGACCTCGGTGTCTCTCATGGAGAAAAAATAACCCTCTTTTTGATTAAACCATTACGAACAGATTTTTGTGTGACTTGGAGCTTAAAAACTCCTAGGCTAAAACAGCAATTTTACTGTTTCATCTTTTGTGAAATCAAGTTATTGTTCTGAAACAAAAACTAGAATTGCATATGGGTATTAGACCTATTGTCTAATACCCATATGCAACTGTAAAGACGCTGTAAGATATCAAGGGCAAATCAAGAAATAAAGAGATTGCCATTGCGTTCCTCTGTGGGAAATGAGAAAGTGAAATATCATTTATTTCAAAATGGCCCAAACCGGCAACCATGAGTGATGTGAACAGAAAGGCCTATTATCCCACCCAGAATGTGCTGGAAGCTGAGCCCATCTCCCTCCTTCTGAGTAGGAAGCAGTTTCCTCTTAGAATTGTGATTTCATTTGGTATAAAGCTGACCCAGAGCAGAATGACAATACCGACACTGACTGGACAAATTGAGACGTCCTGCGTGAGCTCCGGCTGGTGCTGGCGGCATCGGGAATGAGGGTCAAGCAGCAGCGCCCTGTCCTCCCCGCCACCCATTTCCCCTCCGCTGGCAAGGCCTGCGGCCAGCCTCCCTCATCAGGGAGGGCGACAGAGAAATGACACCAGCACTGGGTCATGCTAGCCACGTGAGGACGCAACAGACGAGTGGAAGAGATCTAAACGTCACTGATAACAGACAAGGTAAAGTACTTTTATTATGACTATTATTTAAATAAAAATAACCGCTGAGGGTTATTCATTCATTTAAAGAGATGTTAAGTCCCTGTTACATGCCAGACAGTAGCCCAGGTGCCAGGGATATGGCGGCACAGCCAACAGGAAGACCCGTCCCCGTGGAGCTTCCCTCTGGTGCCAAAGACAGAATAAACGAGTGAGAAACGGACTGTGACGTCCGACAGTGCTGGGGGAGGAAGCTACAGAAAGTGGGCAAGGAAGAGAAGTGCTGGGTAGGAGGGGGTGCCATGCAAGGCACGGTGGTCAGGGAAGAGGTCCTGCCACTGGAACAGAACTCTTCCTTAAGGGGAGGCAGGGGGCAGCCAGTGACGACAGCAGGAAGGCCGGCGTGCTGCGGCCCGTGGGCAGTGGAAAGCGTGCGGGAGATGAGATCGCATGGGCCAGAGAGAATGGTGCCCCGTGTATTCCAGGTTAGGGAGCGGGGACACTAGGAAGCCTAGAGGACTGAGCCAGTGAGAAGCACTGGGGCCCCGCTCTTTGAGAAGCGCTTACTTCTACTGGAAACTGGGACAGGCCTTGAGGCAGGCTCTGCATTGTGGGTGGAACTGGCGATGCCACCCGGTGTTTAAAGCCATGGACTAGACGGGGTCCCATAGTGAGTTAGTGTGGATGGGAGAGAAGAGGCCTGCGGACTGCGCTCTGGGAAACACAACATGTAGAGGCTAAAAAGCGTGAGAAAAGGGGCCAACAAGGAGCAGCGAGGGGAGTGCGAGGAGAGCCAGGAGAAACGCATCCTTCACGAGGACGCACGTGAGGGGACGGAGTCAGGGGCTGTGGGTGCGGCGGGCGCAGGGCTGGGGCGGCAACAGGAGTGTTCTCACTGGACAGACACCAACAGGCCTGACTGAGGAAAGGGGGGCTGGCAAACAAAACGGGAAAAATGACAGCTTAAACTATTATGAAGTGTTTTTATATAAAAGGTGGTACAAAAGTCGGTTTGTGGCAAAGCAGACATTTTTATGATTGTTTTGTTTGCATGATGAAGGAAAATTTGATAATGCAGAATGAGGGTGTACTTACAGGGAAAGGTTCTTGGTTGGCCACAAAGGGACAGGCTGGTGGCCAGTGAGGCTGACTGCTGCCAGAGCAGACTCTTGCCAGTCCCAGTGGCAGGGGAGACAAAGCACATGCCCACAGAGGAGCGTGTGCTCGTAGATCGGGGTGGGGGTGACTAATTTCTCCCTGAGAGCTTTTATTTTCTCAGCAAAATAGGCAGTAAGATCATCCGCTGAGACTAAGAATGGAGCAAGGAATGCAACAGTACTAAATCTACAAATAAAAAAATAAACTATTCAAATATGCACATGTTCTCATTTCAAATAATTAAGCCTTAATTATCTTTTTTTGAATTGGAAACTTTTAGATTAGTATCCTGTTTTCTTTTCCACTCCACACCCAGGAAATTTATGTTGTAGTTTGCTAAGAAGATTTAATGAAATAATTACCCTTGAATGTTGGAGATTGCTAATAATAAGCATATCTTTCAAACTAAAATTATAGGTTAATCACACCTATTCTCCATCTCCTAGTAAAATTAGGGACAATAAATACCCATTGTGATATAATAATGAGTTTCTCAAAAAGAAGAAGAAATAGTGTAACTAAACACCATGTTTGCTTGTACTAGGTTTCAGACGGTCAGGTTTCATGATATACAGATAAAATACAACAATAATTTTCTGAAATGGAAATGCAAAAGGATTTTTAAAAGGTTACTAAAAATGTGAATGTTACACTTACTTGATGATACCAAAAAAACATTAAACTATAACAATGGCAATATTAGTAGAAGAAGGTAAATTAACCATCTGCCTAACACAGGAAAACACTTAGAAATGTGCTAGAGTCTTGAAGGACCAGTGAAAATAAAAGTGATACTAACTCCACCACACAGAATCAATATGATAAGAAAAGAGTGCAAAAGCAATGGGCAGTTTTCTAGAAGTCCCTTCCACAGATCTGGTAGAGTTTCTGAGCAGTGATGATAAAAAGTGAAACATAGTATATTGGGCTCTGCTAAAGACAGCAGAGCAGCTGGCAAAGATTTTCTTAGGAAATATGATCAAATGCATTTACCACATGTTGAGACTTAAGTAGAGAAAGATTAATTTGGTAGGTAATTGGATAATTACACAAGGATCCCAGAAAAAGAGGATCTCATGTGTGATATGGGTACAGTATCAGGGAGACCAAGGGTTAGCTGGAAAATGGGATGATTCAACTTGAGGTATCTGGACGAAACATCTTAGATCTGGTTGCATAAACCATGTAAGGACTAGAGACAAGTGAGGGATGTGTGAATGGTGTTAACTGATATAAGGCTATAATGACATTAAAGGAGAAAGGAAGAAATATAGATTCAATTTGAGATATCTCATTCAAACATGTCACACTAGCATTTTAAAGTAAGGAATTTATACCATCAATTATACACAAAACTAGGCTCTTTTTATATTACTAAATAGCACAGGATTTCATAAATTGCCAATCTGTTTTGTTGCCCAGTTTTTAAACTGAAAAAAAAATCAGGAAAACAACATTCTTAATTTATTCAGGAAAAACTGGGAGCAGTCCACGTAGAATTTTAAGAGTAGAAAAAACTTTAGGGATTATTGGCTCACAGTTTAGTTTACATGTAACTAGGAGAGAGCATCTTGGGAGGAGGAATTTCATTCTCCTCACACTGAATCCTGGTGCCTGTAGCAGCTGGGGCTGTCTTTTGATGCTGGCCTGATCTCCACCAAGGCCCTTCAGGGTGCCTGTTCACAGGGCCACCTCTCCCTCCAAGCTTCAGCGTCATGGTCACCAGTGCATAAAGCCCCACAGGACATTCCAAGTTCAAAGCACAGTACTTAATAAATCTCTGTTCAATAACAACAGCAACACTGCCCTCTGAGATGCTAAAGCCCTTCCTCAAGTACTATTTTCAGGCCCTCGGTTGATCGCTCAAGGTTCCCATGAATCAGGCTCTGCAGGGAACATAGGGGCAGGAGTGTACTAATTGCATCTCACCCTCTCCCCTTGCTTGAAGGTGTGACAGTTTTCTGAATAAGGTTAAAACTGAGGGAAAACCTGGAAGACCTGCTCAACCCAGGATCTCTACTGGACATCCATATGCAGCTGTCCACAAATCGGGTCAGTCAGGACTCAGAATCTGTTCCACGCCCACCCGGGCATGGCTCAGCGGTTGAGCGTCAACCTAGGATCCAGGCCATGGGGGTTCGATTCCCGGTCAGGGCACATGCCCAGGTTGCGGGCTGTAGCCGATCAATGACTCTCATCATTGATGTTTCTCTCTCTCTCCTTCCTCTCTCTGAAATCAATAAAAATATATATTTCAAAAAAAAGAATCTGTTTCAGTTTACTGTCAAACTACCGAGTCAGTCCATGACTTTTAGAAGTTAGTGCCTATTTGTTTAAATGTCTGTAACTTTGCACAGAGCTTTACCTTGTTTAGATATAATCTATCAATGTCTCTAAAGGGAGGACTAATGCACACCTTGTTACATTACATCTCAACTCAACAACAGCAAACAGCATCTAACTATGACAGGAAAATAATCTGTAAAATTGTTCTGAGCTGCCCTAGGATCTCAAAGACTAAGAACAAAGCAAATGAATTCTGCCTTCACACCTCCAGAAGGCAGAGCACACAGGATAAGCACTTCAACAAGGACTGTTTAAAACAGCTAATATCATTAAGGCTGTAAGAACATTTTGAAATGTATTATTTTTCCTTGATAAGTCTATCATGTAAATCTGTAATTAGGGACTTGTAGAATAGCTAACTTTTTTTAAAAACACAATGTGCTGTAATTGTCTATTAAGTCAATGAGTACTTGGGGACTCTTAAAACTGCTGATTGCTTGCTTGCTGTATTTTGGAAGAACAAGTACTCTAGATTCCTTATTAAATTGTCTGAAACAGAGTAAAACTGAACATGTACTGTGACCTGGCTAAGTTAACAAACTTCATTTTTTCCTCCGAATGACATCTATACATCATCACATTTATCATTACACATCTAGGCTATAATTGCATTAACTCTTATTTTATAATCTAAGTGAATTTCCATCTCTGATGAATAAAATTTTTCTAATTCCACAGGATCCCAAATGTTCATTGAAGAGGGCATTATTAATTATTCATTTCTTAATGTAGATGAATGAATTTTATCTCACTTAACAGGATAAACAATGTATCCAGCCATATGGTGTATTTACAAGTCATTATGTTATATTACACATCTGCTCTGTAATGAAACAAATGGAATAAAAATTCACTATATCTTTTATCAAGTTATGTTGTATTTTGCTTGTTTATGTTTAAGTTAAATAAATTAGCCATGTTCTCAAGGTCTTTAATTAATTATAAAGGCTATGCATATTATTGTAGTTTGTATTACTATTCTACCAATATATACTTTAAGTTCATAATGCTTCACTCAATTTCCTTTGTAATAAAGCATCATAATTACTTCTAAATACAAATCAAATGGAAGCTAAAGAAAGAACAATGACCAAATTATTTAGACATGGGAGCCAGCTAGAAAATTTCCTTTTTCTGCCTGTTGCCTTTGTATTTATGAGTTTCTTTTGTTAGTAATGAGGAGTGTTTGGCCCATGTCTTTACTACCAGTCCTGGCTAGACTAATTCCATAGCTACAACTCAGAAATTCACTCCACAAAGGTTGCAGGAGAGAGCCCAATGCAGACTCTAGAGATGCATGTTTTGGCATAAATGATTAACCAACTCTTAGGCAGAGAAATGAACATACAAAAACGTATTTGTTGGATGCCAAACACTAGAGAAACGATGACAGACACAACATTCATCGACCCTCCACTCATGAAGGTTACAGTCTCATGAGGACTGCTGACGATAAGCTAAGAAACAGACAAAAGAATTACATACTGTGAGAAAAGGAAGTTGTGAAATGGAATATCATAGTAGTGGCTGTTTTTAGATAATGTGGCCCTGGAAGGTCTTCTTCAGAAGAAACCATCTGAGGTTAATTCTACAGTGTGAGAAAGAGTCTTCTATTATAAGAGCATATAGAACATTCTGGATGGAGAAGATAACATATGCAAAGGCCCTGGGTGAGAAGAGTTTGCATTCAAGAAACTGAAAGGAGTGAAGCAGAGGAGAGGTGAAAGGAAGACAAGCGGGTAAGAGGCAAGTGTGCTCACATCCTGCCTCTCCTGTTGCATTTTGCATCCTCATTCCCTCAGGACAACACTGGAGGGGAGTTTGTTTATGAGTAAGGAGCCTCCACATGAGGCTGGGGCAAGGGCCAGCTCTTTGCTTCTTCTGGTATACCAAGGGGGGCTGCACATCTCTAGGGAAAAGATCCCACACCACAGGAGGTGATGACGTAGCAGTGGCCAGTGGCCAGTGGCCAAGTTAATGAGCCTAAGGCTATACTTCTGCTTCGGCACAACCTGTGGGACCCGGAAGGAACCAGAAGTCTTCCTGCCTCAGAAAGAGGCACAGAGAATCTGAAAGGACTGGTAGGTAAACAGAAGCCTGAGGTCAAAGATACAAAAGCCCCTTAGAGAGAGATTTGGGGACTAGAGCAAACAGCCAGGACCACTCAACTTGGGGGAGCTATCTTGAGTATGAACCCAGGGGACTCCTCCCAGGCCCAATAAGGGCTCCTCTGCATGGAAAGGTAAGGCTCGATCAGCCTTTTCCCTAAAACAGCTGTGCACCCTGTGAGCCGCTGATTATCACAGAGGACGCGCTGCTATTGCAAGCTCTCCAGGCGCGAGGCTGTGTTGCAATGTTTTCTGTTTTCATTGTTTTCCACCATCTTTCCATCACACCTCATGCAACTCCGCTAAAGCTGCACAAGAGAGGGTGCCGCAGGGTTTTGGAAGCTCAGACTCGGTACTTGCACAGGCTTCCCCAAGGCTGGAACCTCACACCAGCTGGGTCACCCACCTTCACGTCTGCAGAGGGGGAGACAGAGGGCAGCCTGACATGATTATAAAAGTAAGTACACACTGAAGGGTTCAGGCAAACTAGAAAGAACATTCTGACTAGAGCCTGAGACCCACCTTTGTCTCCAACAAGCTGGGCAAACACCATGTCTCCACGCCTCTGAATGACAGGTTGGGACCTGATGAGCTCAGGATTGTGTCAGTTTTATGTTCGACATCCACATCTTTGGTGTCTCCCAAGAGTAGAGCACTTTTTCTAGGTTGGCTCAGACTTTTGGAGAATATGAATAAAGTCCTTTCTCCTCCATCTACTTTTTTTTAATGCCTAAGCTGAAGGAGCAGCCTGCTCATCTCAAGCTTGCGATGCTTGGCATTCATGGCACAAATGGTGAGGCAGCCTCATCGGACAACTGGTCACCTTCCCAGGGCACTCTCCCTGGAGGGCTGAGCAGCCCACAGTGTCGCTCCACACCCCACCAGCTCTTGTCATTTCATGTCTGTTCTCTGTCATTTCAGAAAAAACACTTTACACATACCTGATGAGAAAAGTCTGTTATTTACCAAGTGGCACATCCAAGTCTACATTCAATTTACAGAGTGTTTTCTGGTTTGGTCTGTTTCCTTTTTTTTGGTCTCCAGCTATACCTACCTTATTAGAGGCATTGGGAATTGTCATATTTTTATTGTATTATTCTATCCTTACCTGAAAACACTAACAAAACATTTCCATGCATTAGAATGCTTTATTGTTTTTAACTATCATTTCTAAAAGTTTGTTTAAAACAAGGGCTGAAGGAGTAGGCAGGATGAAATAAATATAGACAAATTATGTTTATAAAATGTAGAAAGTTAGGAAAACAACAAGCAGATTGGACTATTCACCGAGGGCCTACTCTGTGTGGAGAGCACAGGCTGAGCCACCCAGGCTGCAGCAGGAAGGAGTGGCCAGTGGCAACCTGGGTCTCTGCCACCGCAGAGAAGGTGCCTAGTGGGGGGGGGAGGCGGACAGGAACAAATGAGCTTATCATACCACGGCAGCCTGTGAGAACCACCACTAAGGACCGTCTAGGCCTCTGACTGAGCTAAAGAATGGCAGGGCTGCTGTCTGTAAACAGCTCGACTGAGAAGGAGTCTCTGGGGGCCACCCCCTGAATAAGCCTTAGGAGCTCAGGGTGGCACAGGCTCCAAGCCAAGGGCACAGCAGAAGCAGAAGTGGAAGCCCGCGGGTGTGCCGGGGAGAGTGCAAGGCCAGTGCTGCCCGCCCTGAGTGAGCAAGGACCAGAGGAGTGAACCCTGCGGCGGCTCCCGGGCCGGGCTGGGGAGGCCCCGGGTGCGAGGAAGAGCTTCGGCAAAAACTCTGTGAGACAGGAAGCCATTGGAGGGTTCTGGGCACAAGGGAGGGGGGTTAACTCTAATAAAACGAAGAAGAGAGGGCAAAACAGTGTAGGATGAGGGTAAAGGGAAAATCCACCTCCCCGAGGACACCAGACAGAGTTCTGCAGACAAGGTGACTCTCGACTGCAGGTGAATCCATCTTCTTGGCCCAAATGCTAGAGGGATTAGGCACAGGGAAGCCACACCCCACCCAGGGCAGAGCAGCCCTCAGTAAGGACTGAGAAAAGGGGCAAAAGGAGACCCAAGGGAAGTACCACTGCCTGAAACGGTCAAAGAAATGGCCCAGGGTGCTTAACAGAGAAGGCTCCTATTAGAGCCAGGTACAGCCATTGCATTGGATTTGACAGCTACACAGCTACTGGACAGTTCAGTGAGAATAACTTTATTTTACTGGTGGTATATTTACAATTGTGATATTGTTATTTATAATAAGAAATATATCCCCATCCTAGCACAGGACTCCTAAAATCCTTGAATTTCCTGTGATGAGAGTAATAAGTGTCCTTTTTATGAAAATAAGATGATGACTTTTGGAAAACTCCTAAGGATGAGGGCTGGTCCCCTGTGGAGCCAACCATGTAATTCCAGAGTTAGACCTTCAGTCCCACTCTAGACCTCTGGGGACGGAAGAGGGGCTAGAGACTGAGTTCAATTTCCAGTGGACGATGATTTAATCAATCACACCTATGTAATAAAGACTCCATAAAAACCCAGGAGGACAGGGTCTGGAGAGCTTCTGGGTTAAGGAATCAGAATGTATCCATGTGCCACCATGCCGTGTCCTCACCTTCATAAGGACAGAACCTCCTTTGTTCAGGACCTCACCCTATGCATTTCTTCATAAGTGGTTTCCTGAGTTCTATGAGCCACTTAAGCAACTTAATCGAATCCAAGGAGGGAGTCAGGGAAACCTATGATTTCTAGTCAGTTTTTCACAAGCAAAGGCAACAACTTAGACTTGTGATTGACCTATGAAATGGGGACAATCTTGTGGGACTGAGCCCTTCACCCTGTGGAATCTGATGCTATGTTCAGGTAGACAGTGTTAGAATGGAGCTGAACTGTAGGAAGGACATCCAGCTGGTGTCGGAGAACTGCTTGGTGTGAAGAAAAAACCCACACATCAGAATTGGATACAAAACTTCGAAAATATATTCAGACTTTTAAAAAAAGAACAGCATAGTACTTTAGTTCTTAGTTTAATGGGGCCTATACGGCCTGCTTATTTTAAATTTAAATCAATAATTCTAAATGTTTTGAACTGTCCTAAATGTTATTCAATATTTGCTCAGAGATCAGTAACCCTTTTATGGATAGTGTGATTATAACAAGTACCTAAGAAAAAGCATAATGATTGTGTAAGTTCTAGGAAATAAAGTCAACTCCCAATTTTCTGGATCGATGAAGAGAAACAGTGGCATGGGAAGCAAGTGTTCCTGTGCTCTTCACCCAGCCCCACTGTGCCTCGATAACCAAAAGCAGCCATTAAGTCATTTAATCTTACTGGCCTGCAAGTTCCAGAGGTAAAGTAACTTGCACAAAGGCACAGAGCCAGTCAGAGAAGAACAGATTTTAAATCCAAGTTTTTCTAACTCCAAAGTTGGTCATATTCCCAAGCTTGGTTAATTTTCAAAGCAAGAGATATTAGACATCCACTGCCCAATGGAGTAGGTAATCTGTGGGTGGATACCTAACAACAAAGGAAAAGAAATGAGCTCTATTTAAAGCAATTTAACATCAAATGCAACTGGGATTACAGTTCCAAATGATGTGACTAAAAAAACTGCCAAAAAAGAATCAAGTAGATGACCACGATAGGCATGGCTTTTTTGGTTCTGATATTTTTATATCTTTTTAAAGACACTCATGGAATGCAAAGCATGAGAGAAAGACCTTGACAACTTAATAGTGCTACATCTTAAGTATTTAATTTTGATTCTAAGTACAGAAAAAGTCCACCATGAAGGGCTATATACATTAGATAAAACACAAAGTGCCCTCGTGGCATGAGAAAAGGAAAGTCTTCTCTGGCAGTGGGATACAAGGCGATCTGCAGGTGAACATTTGTGGCTGTGAATGGCAGCTAAGGGGCAATTGTCATCACTTGGCTATACAAACTGACTGCTTATGAAACATTCAGGTCAAGAAGTCAGTTAAGCAGCTTGACAAAGGAGCAGGCAATGGGTGAGTGAGGTGGAGTGAAGAGAGCTGTCCCTATACCTGAATGCTGACTCATCCCCTACCTCTGTTGAAATCATTCCTATTTGAGAAAGTTCCTGGGATGAGAGACTGAGGTGGGCATATGGGTGTGTGGGGGGATGGTTAACATAAAGAGAACCATTTCCCTGGCATGCTGGGGTGTGAAACCTGGGAAAATAAAAAGCAGGATCAAAGAAACCACAAAGCACAAGTGCTTACACTCTTCTCCAAATGTGGTGCTGAGCATGCCTCCCTGTGTTACCTGCTCTGTGTACAGACCCTGTGCTCGACGAAGTGCTATAAGTTATACAAGGACCTGCACCTTATTGACTTTGTGGTTTTGGAAGAACCTAGCAAAATGTAAAAATGCTTGTCATATTTTCAGTAATCC
Organism: Miniopterus natalensis; assembly: GCF_054644295.1. NCBI lineage: Eukaryota > Metazoa > Chordata > Mammalia > Chiroptera > Miniopteridae > Miniopterus > Miniopterus natalensis. Next base: position 39,205,790 of record NC_142087.1, on the reverse strand, counting down.
TTCTCGTTTCTATAAGAAGTTAAGGAATTCTTTCAAAGATAGTCAGTCCTTTTAGATTAAAGGTCCAAGCGTCACTGGGCTGGCTCAATGAAATATATATTCATTAATAGAATAACTTGCTAGTTTCATCGCAAGAAGCCAAAAGGAGGGGAACAGAAAAAGTGATCAAACAAAACACACAAGAATGCAGAGTGCTTGCACATGTGTCTAAAATTAGTCATTAGTCATGGCCGCCTATTCTGATTAGAAGAATCCTTCAGGCAAAAGAGTAAGATATTTTGGTTCAAGGTTCATTAGAATTTAGAGTGGTTACTTTCCTTGCAAGACAGAATAAACATACCAATAGAGGTTTTATAAAATATTTACTATTTTTTTAATTGCTGAAATTTAAAATATTTGTTTTTTTCTAAAACATTTTGAAATCTATTCTAAAAAAAAAATCAAGATGGAATGTTTAAAACACCAAAACATACTTCAGCTAAAAGCAATGGCCAATCTTAGACAGATTTAGGACTGGCTCCATTTCTCAAACTAAAATGTAAAAAATAAAGATTCTTTTAGATAACACTATCAAAATAATTTCTTGATGATTATAACTTTTCATTTATATGAAGCATGCCCTTTGAGGCTTAATTTTGAGTAAATGGCTTTCAGTGTAGCTGCAGTGATGATTAATCAATTCACCTATCTGATATTTAGCTTTCAAGTACTTATAATGACATGAAAAAACATCATTAAGGTAGGAATTCAGGCTAAGTATTTTAAAAGCAACAACAAAGACAAAATACTCACGATATGGCACTTCCAATGGATGTCCTGTTACATCACACCATCCAATTGGGTGAATGTCAGGGCTGTCTGCATCCATCCAATAGTCATATTTGTGGTCCCAGCCATCAAAATGAACCTGTTGAATAATTAGTATTCAGTAATAAGTTTCACTATTCCTGTAGCAAAATATTGAAAAACAGATTTCCAAAACTGACAATGAAATTTTATTAATCACACGTTACAGCCGAAACAATATTTAAAATGTGTTATCAAATAGCCTTCTACTCTAGCCACCAAAGGCTATTGCACCATTTTTTTTCCAAGAATTTAGAGAAACTGGTAAACAAAAAATCTGTCAGGATTGATTAGAATTTGAAGAAATAAGTTCAGTCCATTTTCCCAATTAAGAAATACTATAAGCATGTTCTCTGTCCTGGTAGCCACTGCAAGAACCGGGTCAGCATCATCAATAAGAGTCCCATTTGATATCAGTACCAGCCTTATACAGATAAGAGATGAACAGATTAGAGTTCAAGGAAGCAATGCATTTCAAATCCTAAAAAATGAGGAGATAGAGCCATTGGAGCAGGTGAATATCCCTTCACAAACAAGTGTAATATATGCATAAAGTGAATACTAGTCAACAATTTAAAAAATAGTTTATACCCTCATAAGCATGCATCAAACAGACCATGTTGAGCAGAAGACGCAGACACAAAAGAATGCATACTCTGACTCCATTTATATGAAGTTTAACAATAGGCACAAAAATCAGAACCATGGTTTTCTGGAAGGGGGTGGGGAGTGGAACTGACTGCAAAGGAACACAAAGAAACCTTTTTTAGTGTAAAAATATGCCAAATCTTGATTGGGTTGGTGCTTCTGTAAGATACACATGTTTCAAAATGCACACACAATCTGTACATTTTATCATTTGTAAATTATATTTCATTAAAGTTAACTTATTTAAAATAAACATTCAGCAGCTGTCATTGGGGTTTTTCTGATCTTTTACTATATTTTATTATTTTTTAAAATATGCTTTTATTGATTTCAGGGAAAGGAAGGGAGAGGGAGAGAGATAGAAACATCAATGATGAGTCATTGATCGGCTGCCTCCTGCACGCCCCCTACTGGAGATGGAGCCGACAACCCAGGCATGTGCCCTGACTGGGAATAGAACTGTGACCTCCTGGTTCATGGGTCAACATTCAACCACTGAGCCACGCAGGTTGGGCTATATTTTATTTATTATGATATTTTAGCACTCTAGACATAGCCAAACTGCATCATACTACAAGGCAACTAAATATTCCAGTTATGAAAAGGCAAAACTGAAATTCTTTTCTAGAATGATGATGCTGGTTGCTTTGGATTTACCAATAGAAAGAAGTTTATGTAAGTGTGTATAATAAATGGGGTGAAAAAAATTCTCAAGCTTTAAAATTTCAACCTATTTAATTTCAATATCCTTCTTTTTTCCATTTGCAGTGCAATTATTTATGTTTCAAAAGCAAGCAAGCAAGCACCCTTTAAACACAAACAAGTGGGCCACATGCTCCAGCAAGACTCTACTTCAAGGAGTTAGGACTTTCTATTTCAGGTACTGAGCCTGCACCTGGGAATCCTACTGTAAAACTGAGTCTAAAACTGAAAAACTAAAAAGATAACATCTTAAACATTTTTTTGAAAGCTAATACAATGTTTTCATGTACTCTATTCAACATTTTCCCTTATGTTCATTAAGAAATGTTAAATTGTCCTTTCCAAGCTGTACATAATTATTTACAATGAAGGAATGGGAATTAAAAATACCCCATTAATCCAACAATGCGAAACTCCCCTCCACTGCAAAGGCAGTCTAAACTTAGAACATATAATGAAAATCTGTACCCAGTACATCTTTATGGAAAATATTTTCCTATCTTTGAATTTTTATATCTCTGGAGTAAAAATCCAATTTTAAGAATTCTAACCAGATGGTCAAATTTATAAAGGAGATTGGCATTTTAAGAATATTTACAGAGTTCTTTTTTAAAGCAAAGAATCATTTTGAAAACCAAATCATCTCTAGCACTTTATTTCATATTTATAATTTTTTCACATATTTGGGTTTGAATAAAGCTGAGTGAACATATAGATCCTTCTTGCTCAGATTCTGATAAACTAGAACACAAAGGTCAGATAACAATCAATTACAGTCTCAAGTTCGTATCCTTCAGTGGACAGTGATGCTTCCCGATGGTAGTAATATTATATGCATGACTTACTAGGGACTGGAAAAGAACTTGGACATTTAAAAACTAGATCAGCATATAAAAGGCCAAGGACACACTCCTTAGCATAAATCCAAAGCTGTCAATCCTCTGGACTGACTCTTTCTTGCTTTATCTTTACATTTACTGCCCAGTGTCCACACCAGGAGCTTTCTCATGAGCTTTGCCCTTTTGCCCGAGTTATCGCTGCTGCCTCCGTGATTCTTAGCACTGCAGCTTACACATCGTCAGACCTCAAGAACTATCGGCTGAAAATACGCATGATGGTGCTCATCGCTCCTTGCTACTCCTTTGGGCAGCTGGGAAAAAGCAGCTATTTATCTAAGAACACTGGAGCTAAATGTAATGCTCAATAACAATTTTATTAGCTTAAGTTATTAGTATACTTATTTGCTCCTTCTATATATTTAAATTTTTAACTTTCATTTTAACAGGAGTATTAGATATGTGTACTTTACTGTCACAGGCCTCTAATCCATTTTAAAGGCTTATGGTGAAAGCATTATTAGAATACATATGATATTAACTTATTTAGAAAGAGGGCTGACTGTACCTGAACTCTTTTAGTTTTAATTGAATACACTTTCCGTTAGCTAAACTTAGCCTTAAATTTCATTCTAAGAAGATGAACTTAGCCTTTATATATTATCCCAATACCACTTACTCAAACCATTGACTCTAATAAGACTGCAGTAAATCTTACCTCCTGTGATGCAGGGCTCTGCTGTGGGATGGGGTGGGGGAATGCAGGAACAGTACCGCAGCCAGACATCTGTCCTGCGACAGGTCAGCTTTCACAAAATACCACTGAGATCCAAGGGCAAGTGTTGGGTATGGCAGGGGGATTCACTTTTACTGTGTGCTTAACATTCCAGGCATAGTTGTAAAATAAATGTATTCTCACTTAATGTCCACAATATGTTGTTTTCATAGATGACCAAAGTAACTTTTTAAGACGTTTGCTGAGATCACCCAGCCAGGAAATGGCGAAACCCAACTTAAGCTGAAAACAGTTTAATGAGAAAACCATAGAAGAATCTAGACTGTGAGCATATTTGGGACTACTATACCTAAGAACCTAGTGTGGCGGAGGTAAATTACATTTTTAAATTTAAAAAAACATTTTCATAATGAAAGTAAAATAACTTGGAATAAAACAGGGCTGCAGTACAGAACTAGCTATACTTCTGCATATTAAACATTAATTCCACGTTGTGCCAATCTGCTTACATGTCTATCCAGGCAAGAACAGAGGGGGAGAGAACATAGAAAGAAAGAAATTATGATGGGAAAGTTTACATACTTTAAATTTTACTTTCATATGTTACCTCCATTTACATATGAAGCTACTGAGATGCATAGGAAGAAATGTGGTGCCACTTCCAAGTCCTTGTGATCTGAAAGCCCTCACTCTCCTCACCATGAGCCTGTAGTGTGGAACCCATGGCCCCTATGTTCTTTCCCACTGCCTCCACACCCACTCTTGGTAAATTACCTCAATTCTCTTTCCCTGCGAACCTCCCCGTAAACCCATCTGCTCTTTCAACAAATACAATTGTTTCTATCTTCCTTCTAGTCCAACTCTTTTAATCTCTAAATTGGAAAATTAATAATATTCACTATAGCTATTTTAAAATTATTTTCATTTTTCAACATCACTGCCCAAATTAATCATATTACTTGGGCAATGTTTTCAAAATGCAGTAAGCAAAATATCAACCATCCCTTACTATCACAAGGACTCTAATTCATTGGGGGAGGGTCAGAAGTGATGCCTGGAAATTGCATATTTTTAACCACATGGCCTAAGATTATTGTGTTGAAGGTGGCTTTTGGATACAACTCTTTGAATGTTTCTTTAGGGTGCTGCCATGGCAACAAGGTTGTTAACTGAACTTGCCATCAAACTCACAGTTCTATCTAAAGCAATCAAGAATAACCTAACTTTTTTTTTAAGTCATAGCTCTTTTTTAATTTTGAAAGACAATGAGCCCAAGGAGAAACCTGGTTGAAAGCCTAATGCAGAGTGCATTCAACTCCAAATGTTTCCATTTGTGATAAATGTCTACACAAGTTTCTACTGCTCTATTTCTACGGTTATGGGTACAACAAATACAATTAGCTTTTCCCATAAGATATGTTTTCCCCATAAAGATCCCCAAGAGAAATTTAAATGCCACATTTCTAACAGAATCCCCAGGGCTTTACTTCTTAAGAAATCCTTAACTATTTCATCAGAATTAGGCATAGTGACAGCCGCATTCAGGGCTCCAAGGCCACATGTCTGTGGGTAATATCTTAGAAAGAAAAACCTTCTTCATAAGCAGTATGAGGACAAACAACCTCAAAGTCAGGTTATAGTTATAACTAACATAAATATCCTCATGAACTCTGCCCAAAAATGCACTGCGTGTTAAGCATGGATGCAGCATGCACTGCACAGTCACTGTTAATAAAAAGAACATTTCCTTTCTGGTTGTTCACCGGGCTGCTGCTCTTCCCCTTCCATTCAGGACACCCGCCCTTGCAGGGGACAGTGTTTCAACATGTGCTCCCATTTATCCTTGCATTCTGAATTTCCACTCTGGGTCCTTCATCAAGCCATCAAAGTTTTGCTACTAAATCATACATGATTTATACTCATTATAGTAATCGAAGATAGGATTTCTAAATAATAGTAGGACATGTAAAAAGGAAGAAAGGCTGATTATATCTTGAGAGACCACATAATGTATTGTCCAAATGGGACATTTCTGAGGATAAGAAAGAGGGCTACTAATGATTACACAATTGTAACAGGCATAATCCAGGACTATCCTAGGTAAGCCACGATATATAATTACTCTAGATAGATTAAGAATGATTGCTGTAAAAAAAATTTCTCATAAAACCAATGGCAAAGGGGAAATATTACACAAACCCAATTATAATGTGAGAAAACCACATCAGTTAGTCTAAAGTTCCAAAATTTTCACTTATAGAAATAACTGTACAGGCATTTATATAAGAACATTGAGGAACACAATGACAACATGATGTAGTACATGAAAAATGATGTGTGTAACTACATAACATGTAACTACATGGGTGGTATCAGCAAAATGGAAATGTAGATATAAACACACACGTACAGGTACGCTTAATGAAAGGACCACTATTTCTAAAACTTCTGAATTCATGAGTAGGTTATATATTAGTCCTACCCATTCATATAATTTACCTAACTGGTCCATCAATTTTATTAACATCAAGTTGATAAAAAAAAATACAAGTTTTTATTTCATCTTCACTAATTCCTTCTACAATGCTTTCCCTTCCTTGATGTAAAGTTTCTAATTCTATCATTTTCCTTCTAAGGAATTTAACATTTCTTGCTAAGTCTACTGGTGACAAATCCCCTCAATTTTCATTTGTCAGAGCAAGCCTTTATTTCTCCTTCATTTTGTAGGATAATTTTGCATTCTACAGGATTCTACGTAGGTGATTTTTTCTCTCAACTTTGTATTTCACTCCACTCTCCTCACGCTTGCTTGATTTCTGAAGAGAAGTTGGATATAATTCTTACCTTGGCTCCTCGATTATGAGGTCTAAGTCTTCGGTGAGCCTGTGCCTCTGGACTGAACTTCTTAAGTGTCTCAGTTTTGTTTTCCTCCTCGGGTGGGACAGAATGGCCAGAGCTGGCTGGAGTTAGGTATTTCCCTTCCCCCCAAGTCAGTCAGGCTCTGGAAAAAACCCAGGCTCTCGTTCACTGTTTTCTACTGAGGGCAGGTTTGTCAAGAAGAAGGCAGTGCTCTGGTATATTAAAAAAATGGTTTCTTTTCCCGACCTCCTGCCAGATATGAGAGGCCTTTTCTCTCATATTTGCTGTGGCTGAGCTCCTGGTTGAACCTGCTTAGGTAAATCTCACGCTACTGTGGGGGATCTTCATGACTGGGTGCCCTGGGGTTTTAACTCTGAGTTGTCCACATGGGCCTCCAGCAACTTGTCAACTGCAGTTCAGGTTGTCCTACCCAGGGGCTAGTTTCCATGGTGGTCTCTGCTCCTGAGTCTCTGTCCCAGTTAGCCATTACTCCCTGTAGTCACCAGTCTATCCTCTCCAGGTTTAGGGACAGTGGTTTTCCCTGTGTCTTCCTCTCACTTTCAGATCCAAGAAGAGTTGTCAATTTTTTCAGTCTGTTCAGCTTTTTACTTGTTGTTAGGGATGGGGTGGTGACTGCCAAGCTCCTTACACATGAAACTGGAAGCTGAAAGTCTCTTCTAATTTTTTGTCACCAGAACCAGACAATATCTGGAACACAGAATGCTGGTTCTTGGACAAATGAAGGAGCAAATTAATGATGAATTCAAATACGCCCATTCAAATGATGTAAACATTATCAAACAAAGACAGCTAAAGGACCCATTTAAGTCTAACGAAAACCTACTGATTTACCTATTTATTGTACAGATTTATCTTCTGAACTACCAACTTTTTTCCCTTCTAAGAAATAAGATATGGAAACATGTGAAAGCCCCTGAAATTCTTTTAAGCCATTTTTCTTTTAGAAAACAGAAGTGGCCACATGTTCCTCTTGGTTAGAATAACTGTGCTGTAGGTAAATACAAATTTTGATCTAACTAAAATTATGATCTCTTTATACTGAGAAGATGGATGAGGTGAAGAGCGTGGATGTGTGCAGGAGGCAGGGGGAGGAAAGAGAGCTCCATTATATAGTGAGAGTCCCACAAGGAAGGCAACACATTGCAAAACAAGCCTACATTCAAGTCACAGGGATAAACACCATAGCAATCAGCTAAAATAAATGCAAGTCGCTCTACAGAGGGGAACTGTGGTAGAAGGAGGTCCTGGGACAAGTATTTTATAACAAAACTTTTTTCACTTTGTGTAAGTGTAACACTGATAAAAATAAAAACAAAGATTTGAACATGGGCAACCTGGTTAACGGCTGTGCCACTGCTAGATGAGGAATGCAGGGAAAGGTGCAGGGTTTTGACTTGCTCTCCTTGAAGGGGGATCATATTAAACTTGAAGTGTCTACGGGGTATTCAGATGAAAATGTCTCATAGACAAGTAAAAATTAGTTCCTAGATCTTGGTTGAGAAAGAGAAGGCACAGACTTAGGAGTCATATAAACAAAGCGTTGGCGGGTGAAGCCATGGGAATATATGTGCTGATAAAGAAACAAAGTGAGAAATGGATAGAGAAATAAGCATTAGGCAGAATATTCTCTTCTTCCCTCTAGATCCACACTGTACCAAGGAAACTGTCCTTTATGGAGGTTACCAACGGCCTTTGCCCTAAGGTCTATTGGTGAGTTTTGGCCAATGAGAAGCATCAACAGAGTTAAAGAAGACAGGTGGAGAGAGAGGTGGAGTGCTCATTCCCAGGCCTCCTTTCCTCCAGACAGCAGGTTGACAGAGGCTGCTTGGTGGTTCTCTACCCAAGGCTGAGCTCCTGCCCTGGAGCTTCTGCAGCTCCCATTCTCTCCAGGTGTGCTCAGACCCATTCCTCACTGGTTTCTCTCAACCCTGCCCAAGACATCATAAATAGGCATCTACTAAGGTATACACAATGCACCACCTCTTTCCAGCAAGACCTTGATTGATATATAAAGTCTACCAAGTAATCCTGAGGAATTATATTATAAAGTTGGCAGGACAATAAGCAGCAATAAAGAACCTTTAAAAGAACAAGGTGGAGCCCTGGCCAGGTAGCTCAGTTGGTTAGTGTCATCCTGATACTCCAAGGTTGCAGGTTCGATCCCCAGTAAGGGCACATGCAAGAATCAACCAATGAATGCATAAATAAGTGAAACTATGAATCGATATTTCTCTCTCTCCTCCTCTCTTCCTCTCTCTCAAATCAATAAAATAAAAAGACAACAAGGTAGAGAATCAAGATAGAATGGTAAAGAAGCCAAGGGAAGGCTCTTTCAACAAGGGAGGTATGGTCAACTGCTCTGTGGCCCCAGAAAGGACACAAGGAGAATTTAAAAGGCCCGTAGTCTGCTGCAAGCTGACAGAATCTTGACTGGCTGAAGAGTGAACAGGTGGCAAAAAGGGAAACACACAAAATACACTTTTAATAATTCTGATAGCAATGGCAAGAACAGTAGTGGGGTTTCCTCAGGAAGGATGTGGGTGGAACTGCAGGAACTTGATGATAATAGGCTCATGGGAAGATGTGCAGAGAGTGACTGAAGGTGGGAGTAAAGAAACGGGGTGAACAAAATAAACTGATGAGCAAAATGGATCCAGAGACAGAGGAGCATGAAACAGACGGAGGGATCTCAGAGGGAAGGCCGGGGGATTAATCAAAGAACTTACATGCGTATCTGCATAGCCCACGGACACAGACAACAGTGGGGTGAAGGCCTAGAGGGGGGCAGGTGCCAGATGGAGGGGACCAATGGGGGGGGAAGAGGACACCTGTAATACTTTCAACAATAAAGATAAATTTTAAAAAAAGAAATTGGGTGGAAGTGGAATAAACAAGTGAAGCATCTCAGAAACACGAAGTGGCAGCTTTCTCTGAAGTATGGGAGACAAATTCAGTATGGCAAACGGGGAGGAATAAGAAGCTGAGGGATTAACACAAGGTGGTTTCTAACTTCTCAGGCAAATCAGGGGCAAGGCCATCAATCGAAATACAGGGTGGTGCAAGATCAGAAAGGCAAGCTGGGAGAGCAAATTATAAACTGGCCAAGATGCTATTCTTTCAGCTGATTTTTTCTTCTTATGGTGGAGAAAGTTGAAGGAAGGGCAAGGTTCACATAAGCTCTGCACTGAGGAAGGTACAAGTCCTCACAGGTGAGCACCTAAGTGATGCTCTCTCAGTGTGTTCTGGAGAGGGCATCCCCGCGCGGCTGGCAGACCTGGAGAGCTGGAGGGGGTGGACTGGGGTCTGGGTGAGGCTGCAGTGTAAGAAGCATCAGGGAAAGCTAAACAGATAGAAAGCTCTGCTGAGCAACTGTGACCCATAATCTTAAAAAGGGAGCTGTTATGTGTGATGACACAGCCCAAATTGTACAGATGGGGTAAGGGGCAGGAAATGGATGCTTGAGATCTTGGCATCAACAATCTTTGCCTTCTCTGCTCCAACCTGGGCTATCAATGATGTGGTGAAAACGGAAGTTCATTTAGAAACCTTATATTACCAGCTATTCATACTCAGAGTAAATGCTTGTCACACCTAGATGCTTATTTTTAGCAAATATACTTCAGGTATCATTGTTTATAATGGTTTCTTTAGTCTCTTTTAAAAGAAAAAAACCTCATATTTCACTCCAACATTACTCAGTTTAAAGGTTTTCATCTAAAACATCAAATTATAATAAATTAAGATCTTGGCTCTATTTCAACAATAACACCTATGTTTAGTAGATTTCATTTACATACTAATTATATTCATGTCCTATGAAGTATACCCAGTCATTAAAATAAAATATAAAATAAAAATAAAATATATTGTTTCTAAAGAACAAGGAGATGAAGCTCAAAACAGTGTCATGAATTTAAAATTCTGTATAAATTGCTCATGTTTGCATGTACCTGTACTGTACCCTCTGAAACAGGTAATTCATCCAGTTGACTGCAAGAGCCTTCTCTGTTCATGTATAACTGATTAATTATCTCAACCAGAACAATGCATTCTGAAAATGGATTACGTTTCTCGAGAAAATAAATAATGTCCGAGCCAGTGAATAACTTTCAAGCAACAGAGTAGAATAAATGTTTGTAATGAATGTGTTTGTTCATAACTCAATATCAGAAGCTAAATTAGCTCTGATGAAATAACCGGTACAGAAGAAAAACGTAACTAGCACAGCCTGGCTGTTGCCCTCTATACCCTAGGATGCCGTGCCAGCTACACACAGTGTAAATGAAAAGCATCACACAAAGATCTAATCATCTAGGGCTAGTCTTCTATTTATTTTAGATAAAAGCCAAAAAGTATCATTCAGTAAGAAACTATTTCCAGTGTTTCAGTACATATGCTCCTAAATATTTATGCCTATCCATGCATTTCCTACCTTTCTCCCACTTTTCCACCTTGAAAGACTAGGGCCTAGAATCTGAAATCAGCAGCTGTTGGTCTTCACACAGATCATATATCAGTCCCACTAACCTCCACATAGATCATACTCAAAGGCATTAATAACTAATTATATTTTAAGTTACATGTATAATTATGTACAAATATATTTTAACATAATTATACATATATTTATTTGTACCATATAACATTTATATAATGTATAATGTAATAATATCAAAAGTTTAATGATGTATTAATTAATAATTTAAAACTGCAATGGGTATGTTAGGGAGCTCTACTTCCGGGGAGGATGTCGAACATTAGGACAGGTCAATTAGAAGTATTAGAACTAGAAACTAAACAGAAACTAGCTACTACAAAACTATAAAACCATTATTTTTTAAGCAATTGTAGATGCAAAGAAGTCAAAATGATCTAAATACCAGAAAAGGCAGGGCCTCTTCCTAAGTGAATAGAGACCATTGGAAGCTTTGTGGAGAAGCAGAGGGTCAAACCTGAAGAAGGTGACAGCATTTAGATGGGGGCAAGGCTGCCAGTGGAGCTGTTAAAAGCATGCAGGCTGGCTAGGTGGCCTGGAGTCTGGAGGGACTCCAGATCCTGAGCTGGTCCTCAGGAGGCTGGGCGTTGCCTAGTGCCTGGTGCATGGGAGGTCTGGGGAGGGGCTGGAAAGCAGAGAGATCTCCTGCAATCTCCTGGTCCTAGATCACTGGAGCGAGGGCCTGTAATGCATACAAGAAAGTACTATTTTTCAATACATTTGAAACAAGAGATGATCTAAAACTAAACCTGCAGCCTGTCCTAAGCCCAGTTCAATTCCTAACCAATTCAAAGTGATCAGTCCTTGTATTAGTTTCTTAGAGCTGCCATAACAAATTACCACAAAATTGGTGGCTTAAAAACCACAGAAATTTCTTCTCTCACAGTTCTGGAGGCCAGAAGTCTGGAATCAAAGTTTTGGCGAGGCTGCACTCCTTTGAGTGCTCTGGGAGAAAACCGTCCTGTCTTTTCCAGTGTCCTGCAGCTCCAAGTGTTCCTCAGCTTGGGGCTGCATCACTCTACCGTCCTCTGTGCCTTCTCTCTCTTATAATAGCACACTTGTAATTAAATTTAAGGCCCACGTGGACAATCTTGGATGACCTCATCTCAAGATCTTTCACATAATTACATCTGCAAACACCCTTTTCCCAAATAAAGTCACAATCACAGGTTCCATAGATTGGGAGGCAGATATATCATTTTGGGGGCTACCATTCAACCCACTAAAGTCCCTCATACTAACTGCCTAATAGAAGAAAAGGCATGGCCTCTCTGGGGAAAAATAAAATCTACTTTAGTCTCTATAGTGCTCTCATACATAACATCCAGCATATATGAAAATTTATAAGATATGTAAAGAAACAAGAGAAAATGACTCATAATCAAAAGAAAATACTGCCAATAGAAGCAAACTAACAGATTATACAGGTATTGAAATTAGCAAAGACATTAAAATAATTATTTTAAATATGTTAAATGAAATAGAAAAAAAGATAAACAAATGGCTAGAAAGATGGAGAAATTCAACAGAAAAGTAAACTATCTAAAAAGAACAAAATGAATATTCTAGAATTTAAAATTCCATATCTAAAATTAAGAATTCATTGATGGAACTTAAGAGCAGACTAAAAACAGCAGTAGAAAGAACAAGATATACAAAAGACAGATCAATAGAAATTATCTGAATTCAAGAACAAAAAGATACAATAAAAATAAAACAGATCTTGAGACATTTGAGATTCTCTCAGTCTAACACATGTGTAACTATTATTTGAGAAGGAGAGGAGACAGAAAAATGAACACAATCAATATTTTAAGAGAGAATGGCTGAGACTGCCCCCAAACTTATGATGAACATCAACCCACATATTTAAGAAACTAAATCAATTCCAAACGTGAAAAATACAAAGAAAGTATTTCCATTTTAAATACAAAGCAAAAAATGCACATCAAGTCAAACTGAAAGTGAAAGATCTAGAGATTATCAGACTAAATGAAAAGCAAGACTCAACTATATCTGTTCTTACATCTGTTATATACCTGTTTAAGTCTATAAGGAAAATAGGTTGAAAATAAAAATGTTGAATCAAAGAAGTCAGACACAAAAGAGTACGTAGTGTATGATTCCATTTATAAGAAGCAAAAGAACAGGAGAAATTAACCTTGGTAAAATAGAAGTCAGAATAATGGTTACCTCTGGAGAGATATGGAAGGGGTGGTAGTGGTATTGATTGAGGGGAGCTTAACAGAAAATTTTTGAGCGATGGAAATAATCTCTATTTTGACCTGGGTAGTATTTTTATGAGAAAGAAGGGACGGATAGATACATTAAAATTTACTGAGCTGTACACTTAAGATGCGTACATTTTACTCTTGATAAATTATCCTTTAGTTAAAAAACAACACAGGAATGAGTCCACAAATATTTACTCTGTGACATGCTTCATCGTCTGATCATGAGACAGGATCAGAACTGATGAGTTCTAAAATAATCATTTATTTATTTATTCAATACACCAATACTAACTGAGTGCTTGGTACATTCCTAGGACTATTTTAGGTATTAGGAATGTATCAGCAAACAAGAGAGAGAGAAAAATCCCTCACCTTTGAAGCTTACATTCCAGTAGGGATAATCGGATGCTATCAAATAAGTGAATTTTTTTAGTAAGTTAAAAGGTTGTAAAAGCTGGAAAAAATAGAGCAGAGTTAAGGGGATTAGGAGTGTGCCAGTCGAGAGTGATTGCAATTTTAAATAAAGTGGCACAGGGAAGCTTAAAAGAGTCAAAGGCGTTAGAAATTTGGCGTATGAGGAAGACTGTTACTAGAACAGCCAGTGGAAAGACCCTCAGGCAGCAGCCTGAATTGTTTAGGTACAGCAAGAAGTCAAGTTTAGCTGAAGCAGGGTGAGGAAGAGAGATGGCAGTAAGGGCTGGAATCAGAGGTAACACTGCTGCCATATCAGGTAGGGCCTTATGGACTTCAGTTTTTACTCTTGGGAGAAACAGAGGCACTAAAGTGTTTTATGCAGAAGATACACAGGCAATGTATCTGACCAAGGAATGAGGGGGCATTGGTAGGTGACTATATCCTGAGCCATAGTGGTGAATAGAGTGTGATGACATAGATTCAAAGCTGGAATTAACAATGAGGAGCAAAGAGCATGATTTACTCAGCTTCAGACCCTGCAGGGCCCCCAGACAGAAAGGGCTGTAAAAAGGGAGCCAGATTTTGTCTGAAGTAGAAAAGTAAAGGGAATGTGCAGAAAAGAGATTCCAGTGGGCACAGGGCAATGACTGGGACTAGGGGTGGGGAAGAGTTGAGAGGTGACTTGGGAGTCTGGGCGTCTTGATCAAGCTGCCATAAACAGGGGTGAAGAGCACAGTTCCCGGTGGAATCAAGGGAGTGAGCAGTGGCAAGGCTGGGGGCTTGGGGGGTTGGTGAGGAATGGGTACCAGGCCTTCTTTTTGGCTTCTTGGATAAAGGTGAGGCAGAGTGGGGAGACCGGTCATACTCCCAGATTATGGGCCACTCTTGAACGTACCTAAATACTCTACCCTTTCACAGCACACATTCGCTGCATGGTCCTTAACTCCTGCTATTTGGCCCAAAGCACAGCAGGGACTAACAAGGACAAGGGAGCCCTCCAACCCTGCTGGGGCTCGTGGTGCTCATGGCAGTGTTTTTGTGGGATGAAGGGGAGAAGAGCTGTGCCCCATTAAATGTCCTCCAGTCAGGCTTTCCAAAATTAAGTTCAGGAAAGGAAATGTGATTTGAGCCTATTTAAATCCTTCCTACAGGAAAGTTTCAAAGAAATTCTGCGGTTTTAACTTTAAGGATTTTAGGAACCAGTGAATGTTAAATTCCTGAGATAAAGTGATCAGCTGCATGCTGTAATGATATTCAGAAGCACACTTGCCCACACTGCCACCGAAATAAGTAAACACTCCATAATTCAGCCAAGGAAAGTGACTCAGTGAGGGAATCTGAATGAGCCTGCTCTCCTGAAGGGGGTGGGTAATGGGCACAATAGCCCACCTGCCTCTGAAGACTGGCATAAATGCCAAAAGTATTTGGAACAAATGCCACACATAGGCTGCTAAATGCTACCATTATAGTCATCTTTGCTGTTTCTTTTAAAAATATTTTTTCAGTAAAGTGACAACTATGGCATGATACTTATTACCAATTTAAAAGGAAGCACAGTGGGAAGTGGCCCATTTAATTAATTATAGCCCATTGCTGTGCAGCCTAGACTTCACAATTATTCCCATAACACCAGAACTTCTAGCAGAAAAGTCTCTATTCCCCTACTCTATGTGCTATAGTCCTTGACTTGGAACTGCAAGTCACTGAGACTGCCTAAGGGTCAGTAAGGACACAGACCTCCAGCCCCTCTTCCTTGCTGGGGTAAGGACAAGAAATCTGCAGTGAAGACGCAGTGGACGCAGAGAGCTGCAGAGAAACCCTGATCTCCATCCTGCACTACAGCCCTGCCTGGGTCGGTGGGGCAGAGGAGAGGCCTCACTGCAGACATGCCGCCCTCACAGTGCAGGGCAGGGAAATACCTGGCTGCTTTCAAAACAGACCCACGTGGAAGCCAAGTTCACCTCTTGCTAGCCAAGTGGTCTTGAGTGGGATACTTATGCAGCCAGACCTTTGACGTCCTCACCTGCAGAATGGAGGTAATGATGCCAAACTTGCCTAAGTGCAAGGTTTCCTATTACTTGTAACATAGGAAAGTGCCTAATGCAGAGCAGGCATCAGTAAGAAGGGATTGTGGATGATGATGTTATCATGTAACAATGAAAAAGAAGAGAAATATTTGGAAGTGACAGTGGGAACACTACAATTCATCAGGAGACCATGGTTTGAGGTTCCAGTTGGTGAGCAATCATTATGTGTTCTCTCACTGACAGCAAACCCTCCTTAGCTGTGCTAGGAGGTCCAGGCCCTCAGCTGTGGGTGGCCCAAGGAAGAGAGGCAGGTTCTCACCTGGCCTCAGAATTCCCCTTCACCTGCTTGTGTGGAAGTCCCCAATAACTGTGCACTCTGGATACTGGGACTGCATAATTGCTTGGTAAAGCTAAGAGCGAATTAATTTGTTAGGGTTTTCTGTTCAGTGTTGGAGTTAACTGTGGCTGAGAGAAGCTGTGATGTATTAGGAGACACAATTCCATTTTGGGACATGCACACTGGGATGAATCAATCTCTTACAAGTCTCAGACTATCTGAGAAACATAAACACAAATGTATGCAAACAGCAAAATTCAAAAAAGCCTTACTGAAATTTTTGCAGTTAAAAATGGCAGACATTTATATTTATTATGAAAACATTATTTTAGGTATAAAATATTTTGATACTGAAGGGAAAACATTCTTAAAATTCCATGCTATCTCAACTCTTGCTCAGTTTAATTTCTGCAGATGCCTATTGCTTATCTGATTGGCCTTATTAGCTATTCCATAAAGCCTGGTTTTCCAGTGCTAGAAAAATAAAAGGGAATTTTGAATAACTCTTTGCAAACAAACCCCAACAACATAATAATACATTTTGGTGGACATAGATGGTTAGCAGATGAGAAGCAGAGTCTGTTTGCTTCCACTCTCCAGGAGACTGCTCCTTGGTCTTCTTTATTCCATGCCCCACTCACCCCACCCATGGGGGTCACTGTGCTGGGATGATGTGAGGACGGAACTGCTGGTGGCTTTGCCATGTCTGAATGGAGAAAGTTCATTTTCAGGAGGAAAGGTTAATACCTTTTCCACACTGGGAAGGAAGGTTGGGAGACAAAGACAGAGAAAGTTCTAAATGAAAAGATCTGAAGGAAAAGGGAGTGAGGGAACAGGAGGAAGACACAGTGTTGTTTGGGACCCTGGGTTCAGTGATGCTTGCCACCAGGTCTACATACAATCTTTCATTTCAGTGAGCCAATAAATCCTACCCCACCCCACCCCCCTTTTGTTTTTTTAATCTATGCTAGGTTAGCCCTGAATTTATCTCACTTGCAACAAAGGAACCTTAATATTCCTTAAGCAATCCCTTCAAAATTAAAAGTTCCACCCAAAGGCAAGGCCAAGCAGGGCTCTGAGTAACTTTCAGATAATGCTAGAAAATTAGGCCTCAAAACAGCTGTTGAGAGTTAACTTTGGTGTAGGAAGTCCAGATACTTAGACCATTCTTGACGGTATTAGCCAGGCCTCTTTCTTGGTCCCAAGTGGCTGACACTGGCCTTTCTCAGGTGTCCTTTGCCTATGCAGCTTTAGACTGCAGATGCTTCTGTTGTCCTCTGGTGTTGGTGACCTGGACTTCCATTTAGGGTTCCTGACAGACCCAAATTTCTACAGGTATGAATTAATCTGCTATCACTGCAACCCTCCAGCAAAGCTTCAGTGCTGATGAGTATCTATTACCAAGTGCAGGACAGACAAGCTTCTTTCCCCTTCTCTACTCACCTATTCCCAGTGCCTCTT